>NC_051392.1:5848912-5858912 GCF_015228065.2 Penaeus monodon | reverse complement strand
TGGAACCCAATTTATAATGGCTTTGCAGTTAGTGATACTGGTATAACGGCTTGACTCTTTATTGCTAAGTGTTGACACACAGTATGGGAACACACGAGACGATGTCTAAAGGGTAATAGCGGTATGCTGGGTCGCGGGTCAGGTCAGCCAGCCCGGAGGGGGAGGGCTAGGCCGACCTTACCGCGTTGAGCTCTGGTCACGAACTGACTGGTCAAGCGAGGTGAGATAACATCGTCATTTACGCCCTCGCTGCGTGAATGGTTCCTATTTGGGACTTGGATCCACGTGGTAAACAGCCACGTGGTGCACTGGTAACAGAAATAGACTTAATGTTTATGCTATAGAGGTTGTAGAGGAGCAAAAATGTTATAGTTTAAAATGGAGAGAGGGCGAGAGTGTGTAAGGAAAAATCGTCTGTAGGGCCAATTCGCCAGATTTCGTGAATGTGTCAGCGTGACAGGAAAACAGGGCTTGGGATAAATAAAGGTGGGAGGAACGAAGGAGGGAGAGAGACGGAGAGGAGAAGAGAATAGGGGGAGAGCATATTTTCCTCTTTCTTGATTTTCGATATTTTTCTGTCCTCTTCCTGTCTTTCTCTCATTTTATCTCTTTCTTTCTCTCTTTTTCTCGTACACTCTCTCTCTCTCTCTCTCTCTCTCTCTCTCTCTCTCTCTCCTCTCTCTCCTCCGGGGGGGGGTTGGGGGGGGGGTTTTTTTTTTTTTCCCCCCTTTCCCCCCGGGTTCCCCTTTTGTTTTTAACTTCCTTTTTCTTTCTTTGTCTTTTCCTTTTTTCTCTTTTTCTTTTCCCATTTTTCCCGGGCAATTTTTTGGGTTTCCTTCTTCCCTTCTCCCCCCGGGGGGGGTTTTTGGCCCCCTTTTTCCCTTCCTTTTTTCCCTCTTAAAGGGGGTTTTCTCCCCATTTCCTCCTCTCTTTGTTTCCTTTTTTTTCCCCCTTTTCCCCTTCCTTTTTCCCCTCTTTTTCTTTTTCTTTATAGTTTTTCAATTTTCTCTCTTCCTTCCTTTCCTTTTCCCCTCTTCCCCGCTTTTGGTTTAAAAAAAACTTCTTTTCCTCTTTCTTTTTTCTACCCCCCCTTCCCTCTTCCTTCTTCTCTCTTTATCTCTTTCCCCTCTCTTTTTCCTCGTTCCCAAAATCTCTCTCTCCCCTCTCTCCCCTCTCTCTCTCTCTCTCTCTCCTCTTCTCTCTCTCTCTCTCTTTTTTCCTTCTCTCTCTCTCCCCCCCCCCCCCCCCCCCCCCCTTCTTTCCTCTCTCTTTCTCTCCCCTTTCCCTTTTCTCTTTCTCTCTCCTCTCTCTCTCTCTCCTCTCTCTCTCTCCTCGCCCCTCTTCCTCCTCTCTCTCCCTCTCTCTCTCTCCCCTCCCCTCTCCTCTTTTCTTTCCTCATCTTTTCCCCCCCCTTTCCCCCTTTTCCCCCTCCCCCCCCCCCTTTCCCCCCTCCCCTTTCCCTTTTCTCTTTCCTCTCTCTCTCTCTTTCTCTCTTTTCCTCTCCCCTTCTCTTCTTTTTCCTCTCTCTCCTCTAAAATTTCTTCTCCCCTTCCCTCTCTTTTTCCTTTTCTTTTTCTCTTTCCCCTTTCCCCTTTCTTTCTCTCCTTTCCCCTTTCTCTCTTTTTCTCTTTCTTTTCTCTCTCTCCCCTCCTCCTCTTCTCTCCCCTTCTTTTCTCTCTCTCTCGCTCTCTCTCTCTCTCTCTCTCTCTCTCTTTTTCCCCCTTTTCTCTCCCCCCCTCCCCTCTCTCTCTCTTCTCTCTCCTCTCTTTTTTCCTCTCCTCTCTCTCTCTCTCTCTTCTCCCTTTTCCCCCGGGCCTTTCCCCCTCCCCCTTTCTTCCTCCCCCCTTTCCCCCCCCTCTCTCCTCTCTCCCCTCTCCTCTCTCTTCTCTCTCCCCTCTTCCTCTATTCTCTTTCTTTTTCTTTTCCTCTTTTCTCTTTTTTTCATTTCTCTTTTCCTCCTCTCTCTTCTCTCTCTCTCTCTCTCTCCCCTCTCTTTTCTGGGTTCTCTCTCTCCTTTTCTCTCTCCTCTCTCTCTCCTCTCCTCCCTTTTTTCTTTTTCCTTCTTTTCTTTTTTCTCTCTCCTCTCCCCCTCTCTCTCTCTCTCTCTCTCTCTCTCTAAAAAAAACCACCACCCCCAAACCACACCTCTCTCTCTTTCCCTCTCTCTCCTCCTCTCTCTCTCTTTCTCTCTCTTTTTCCTTCCGTTTTTTCCTCTCTCCCCTTTTTTCTTTTTCTTTTTTCCTCTCTCTCCCTTCCTCCCCCATCTCCCCCGCCCCTCTCTCCTCTCTTCTTTTCTCTCTCTCCCCTTTTCCCTCCTCTCTCTCTCTCTCTCCTCTCTCCTCTCTCTTTTTTTTCTCTCTTTCTTCTCTCCCCCTTCTCCTCTCCCTCTCTCGCTCTCACCACCCCATCTCTCTCTTTTTCTCTTCTCTCCCCTTCCCCTTTTCTCGCCTCCCCTCCCCTCTCTCTCTCCTCTTTCCCCCTCTTTTCCATCTCTCTCCCTCTCTCTCTCCCCTTCTCTCTCTCGTCTCTCCCCCAAAAAACTCCCCCTCTCTCTTTTCTCTCTCTCTCTCTCTCTCTCTCTCTCTCCCCCCAACCCTTTTCTCTCCCCCTCCCTCCTCCCTCCTCCTTTCACACTCCCCTCACTCTCTCTCTTCTCTCTCTCCCCGCTCTCTCTCTTTTCTCTCTCTTTTCCCCCTCCCCTCTCCCCCTCTCTCTTTTTTTTCCCTCTTTCTTTTTCCCTTTTTTCCTTTTTCTTTTTTTTTCTCTCCTTTTTCTCTTTCCTCTTCCCCCCTTTTTCCTCTCCTTCTCGCCCCTTCTCTCTCTTACCCCTCTCTCTCTTCTCTCTCGCCTCTCTCTTTCCTCCTCCCCCTAAAATTCCCTCCTCTCTCCCCCTCTTTCCCTTCTCTCTCTCTTCCCCTCTCTTCTCTTCTCCCCTCCCCCCTCCTCCTCTCCTCGTCTCTCTCTCTCCTCCTCTCTCCCCTCTTCCCCTTTTCTCTCCTCTTCCTCCCCTCTCTCTCTCTCGTCTCTTACCTTCTCTCTCTTCTCCCCTCTCTTTTTTCTCCCCCTTTTTTTCCCCTTTTTTTTCTTTTCTCTCCCTCTCTCTCTCCCCCTCCCCCTTCTCCCCTCTCCTCTCTCTTCCCCTCTCTCTTCTTTTCCCTTTTCTGGGTCTCTCTCCTCCCTCCCCTTTCTCACTCCTCCCCAACCCCTCTTTTCCCCTCTCCCCTCTCTCTCCTCTCTCTCCTTTTTTCTTTTTCCTTTTTTCTCTTTTTTCTCTCTTTTCCCTTTCTCTTTCTCTTTTCTCTCTCCCTCTCTCTCCCCCCTCTCCTCTCTCCCCTTCTCTCTCTCTCTTTTCTCCCCTCTCTCTCCCCCCCCCCCTCTCCTTTTTCCCCTCTCCCTCTCCCCTCTCTCTCCCCTTTTTCTCTCTTCTCTCTTTTTCCCTCTCTCTCTCTCTCTCTCTCCCCAAACCCCCTTCCCCCTCTCTCTCTTCTTTCTTTCTCTCTCTTTTTCTCTTTTTCTCTCTCCCCTCTCCCCCTCTCTCCCCCTCCTCTCCTCTTCTCCTCTCCCCTCTCTCTCCCCCTTCTCCCCCTTCTCTCCCACCTCTTCTCTCTCTCTCTCTCTCTCTCTTTCGCTTTTCTCTTTTCTCCTTTCTCTCTTTCCCTCATGTCTTTTCCTCCTTTCTCTCCCCCTTCTCTTCTCCTCCGCCTTCCTCTCCTTCTCCGGGGGGCCACCCTTTCCCCCTTCTCTCTTTTCCTTTCTCTTTCCCCTTCTCCTCTCTCCTCCCCCTCCCTCTCTCTCTATTCCTCTCTCTCTCTTCTCCCCCCACTCCCCCTCCCCCTTCCCCCTTTCCTCTCTTCTCTCTCTCTCTCCTCCCTCTCTCCTCTCCTTCTCCTCTCTCTTCAAAAGGGGCCTCCCCCTCACTTAAAAAACCCCCAAACTCCCCTCTCCGCCCCCTCCCCCCCCCTCCCCCCCCTCCCCCCCTCCCCCCCTCCCCCCCCCTCCTGTTCTCCCCCCATCCTCCCCCCTCCCCCCCCCCTACCCCCCCCCTCCCCTCCCTCCCTCCCTCCCCTTTCCCCCCCACCTCCCCCTTTCCCCTCCCCCCCCCGGAAATTGGGTTTGCGTTTGCTTTTAAACCAGGAATGCGTGAAATTGATGCGGGAGCGAAAGGGGGCCCGTTTGCCAAAAAAAAAACGACCACCCCACATGGCGGGTTTTTTGGGAGTGGGGGTTTTGCGCTGCTTTCCTTTATTTGAATGTTTTAAAATTTATTATTTAATTTTTTATTTATTTTATTTTTTTTTTGTTGTTTTTTTTTTTGTTTGTTTTTTTTGGGTTTTTGTATTGTTATTGTTATTTTTTTTTTTTTAATTATTATTTTATTATTTTATTATTTTAAATTTTTTTATTTTTATTAAATTTTTATTATTATTATTTTTTTGTGGGGGGGTGGGGTTTTTTTAAAATTTGGGGTTTGAATTTTTTAAAAATGAAGAGAACAAAAGACCATTTTAAAAAAAAACAAAAAGAAAAAGGAAATGAAAACCAAAAAAAAACTTAAAAAAAGAAAAAAAAAAAAGTAAAAAAAAAAAAAAAAATGTAGGAAAGGGGTAAACCCAAACCCTTTCAGCTGCCTCTAAAAAGTCATTCATTTTACCCGATCCCCCCCCCCCCCCCCCCGCGGTTGGGAAAGCAGGCAGACGGGGAGGTATTTGGGGGATCGCACGCAGGTTTTACCCGGGTTTTTCCACGGGGGGGACCCTTTTTATTTATTTTGGTTTTTTGGGTTTTTTTCCCGGGGCTTTCCCACCCGGGGGGGTACATGGGAAAAAAATATACCTTTCAACCCTACTTATTATGTACATGCGGAAACCTATATGCTAACGTTTAGATATGAAATATTAAAAAAGATAAAAAACCCGGGGAAAGGGAGGCAAGGCGCAAGGGGGAAACGGACGGGAAAGGACGGACGGAAGGACGGACGGACGGACGGAAAGACCCACGGAGGGAAAGGACGGACAAAAGCCGGGCAGACAGAAGACATTTAAAAACAGAAGAAAACAGAAAAGACAACAGACAGACCCGCCCGACAAACAGACAGACAGAAGACAGCAGGCAAAAAGAAAACCCCCGCACGCAAAACCCCAAAAAACCCCAACCCCCCACACACCAAATAACGCAAAACCCACAACCCCCACCACGCACCACAACACACACACACTCCCACACAAAACACACCACAAACACAAGGCACACACACAGCCCCACCCCACAAACAACACCCCACACACAAAACACAAACCCCCACAAACAACAAAACCCCCCCAAAAGGTTTTAAAACAAAATATAATATATTTATATAATATATATATAAAAATATATAAAAATATATAATATATATCCTTTTAAAACACAAATATACATAATATAAAAAAAATCCCAAAAACCCCCTTTAACGGTAAAAATAAACTTAAACCAATTAAAACAATTATCACCCCCCCTTTTCCCTTTTCAAAAACTTTCACCTTATTCCTAATTTTCCCCTTATTCCCAAAAACCCCAATAATTTCCCAAAAACCCAAAAAAATAAATTTTACCTAAATTAACCCCCAAAAATTCCTAAAAATTACCCCCCCTAATTACATAATACATAAAATAAAAGTAAAATTAATTCATTTAATTTAAAGACTAAAAATTTTTAAATAACCTAATTAAAAAAAAAATATGAATATAATAAAATATATATACATAAAATATAATATAAAAATATATTTTATATATAATATATATATAAATTTTTTATACATATATATATTATAAAATAATTATATATTGTATTATAATACATTAAAATTTTACATATATATCATATATAAAATATTATTATTAAAATTATAAATATATAATATTATATAAAACTACTACAAAATATATATAAATTATATATTTTTATATTTAAAATAAAATTAATATAATTTTATTAATATTATATATTTTCATACTCTTATCCCCTATTTATTACACATTTATACAACCCACATAAATACAATTTAAAAAAGACCCAAAAAACATTAAAAAGAAATTATTTATTTAAACCGAATATTTCCCCATTTTGCACCATAAAAACAAAACTTAACACACACCCCCAAAATACCGCACACACACACACAAAACACACCCCACACAACACAACACACACAAACACACAAACCCCCCCCACACCCCACACACACACACAAACAACACACACAACAGGAAAACACACCCCACACAAAAACACAAACCACAACACCAACCAAAACACACAAAACCCTTTTAAAAATTTTGTACGTAACATGTCGGACATGTTAAGGGGGGAAAAAAAATACGTGATAAAGAAAGGGGAAAGAGACAAAGGGGGAGAGAGGTTTGGGAAAGGGCACAAAGGGGAAAAGGAAAAAGGCGGGGTTGGGTTATAAAATTTAAAAACAAAGAATAAAAAAGAGAGGGGGGCGGGAAAACCCAAAGACCCGGGGGAATAAAGGGAAAGGGCGATAAGGGGGGGCAGAAAAAAAGACAAGAAAAAACGGGAAAAGGGGAAAGGGAAATATAAAAAAACCCACAGAAAAAAAAGAAAAGGGGAATTTTTTTCGAAAAAAAAAAAGGAGGAAAGGAAATTTCGGAAAAACGAAAAAAGGGGGAAAGGGAAATTTTTAAAAAATGGGACGTAAGGCGCGGAATGGCCGAAGGCGAGAAGACGTGTGTCAAGCTAGCAAGTCTAAGGGACTGCACGCCGCGTTTCGCTAACGATCGATGCTGTAATCGCTTTCTGGTTTAGAAAGTGATCTACACCCGATTGGAATGTATTAGGGACACACGCATACAAGACTAACGCGTGCACATAGATGAACGTACATGTGTGTGTGTTGTCAGAGAGAGAGAGAGAGAGAGAGAGAGAGAGAGAGAGAGAGAGAGAGAGAGAGAGAGAGAGAGAGAGAGAGAGAGAGAGAGAGAGAGAGAGAGAGAGGAAAGAGAGAGGGTGAGGGAGAAGGAGGGAGGGAGGGTGAGGGAGAGGGAGAATGTTAGTTTAAATGTGTGTGTGTGTGTGTGTGTGTGTGTGTGTGTGTGTGTGTGTGTGTGTGTGTGTGTGTGTGTGGGTGTGGGTGTGGGTGTGGGTGTGTGGGTGTGTGTGTATGTGTGTGTGTGTGTGTGTGTGTGTGTGAAAGTATGAGCTTGTGAATGTGCATTTGTGTAGAGTATGTATGAGTGAATGTTTATATAGCGCGCAAGAATACATAACAAACCTTTTTGATACCAGTGCTTTTAGGCAATATTTCATCTTTGCGATAAGAAAAATAATTTCTAAAAATAAAAATAATTCCCCTAAAGTTTTACAGCACGGAAAACAGCCACTCAGCCGGATAATTGATGCACGGTGAGACATAATCAGCTGATGTACTGAAAGCCCGCAGTCTGATCGCATATGATTACAACTGACCCCCAGGTGACTCCCCCTAGGTGATTCCCCCAGGTGACCCCCAACACAAACCCAGGCGATCGGGTAGATAAGTTCGGATTGACCAAATTTCGGTTTGTAACATTTTTTTTTTTTTTCTTTTGTAGCGGGGAGGAGCACTGAGGCGATATTCCGTGGTTGGTTGTGTACTGGCGGGTAGCAGTCGCTTGTAATTATTTTAATTGCTGTTTTGGGAGAGCTTTCTTTCTTTCTTTCTTTCTTTCTCTCTTTGTTTCTCTTTCTTTCTCTTTTTCTTTTTCTTTTTCTTTTCTTTCTTATCTTCTCTTTCTCTCTCTCTCCTCTCTCTCCGTCTCTCTCTCTTCTCTCTCTCTCTCTCTCTCTCTCTCTCTCTCTCTCTCTCCCTCCCCTCTCCTCCTCTCCCTCTCTCTCTTCTCTACCTCTCCCTTGCTTTTTTCGGATTTTGGGGAAGTTAATTGTAAAAGATGGTGGCCGTTTTTTGGGGTGATCGGTTGTCGCTTTTGTAAGGGTGTTTTCTTTTATCTGTCCTCGTAGATGTCTCCTTTTCTCTCTGTCTGTTTGTTTCTGTTTGCCTGTCTGTCTCGCTCTCTTTTTCTGTCTGTCTGTCTGTTTATCTTTCCTTCTCCCTTCCTCCCTCCCTCTCTTTCTCTCTCTCTCTCTCTCTCTCTCTCTCTCTCTCTCTCTCTCTCTCTCTCTCTCCTCTCCTCTCCTCTCCCCTCCTCCTCCTCCTCCTCCTCCTCCTCCTCCTCCTCCTCCTCCTCCTCCTCCTCCTCTCCTCCTCCTCCTCCTCCTCCTCCTCCTCACTCTACCCTTCCCTTTTCCCTTCCCTTTTCCCTTCCCTTCCCTTCCCTTCCCTTCCCTTCCCTTCCCTTCCCTTCCCTTCCCTTCCCTTCCCTTCCCTTCCCTGTCCCTCCCTTCCCTTCCCTTCCTGTCCTCCCTCTCTCTCTCTCTCTCTCTCTCTCTCTCTCTCTCTCTCTCTCCTCTCTCTCTCTCTCTCTCTCTCTTCTCTCCTCTCTCTCTCTCTCTCTCTCTCTCTCTCTCTCTCTCTCTCTCTCCCTCCTCCTCTTCTCTCTCCTCCTCTCTCTCTCTCCCTCTCCCTCTCTCCCACCTTTTCTCTCACTCTCTCCCCCTTTTTTCCCCATTCTCTCTCTCCTCTTCACCCTTCTGCCCCTCTTCCTCCCTCTCCTTTGCTGCCCCACTTTCCCTCACCCTTCTCCCTCGTCACCCTGCGTGCAGCCGACCTCCCTCGGCACACAAAGAATGGCACCGCGGCAAGGAGGAAGTAGGTGCCACGGGGAGGGAAGGGGGAGGAGGAGGGGGAAGAGAACGGTGGATAGAGAGGGGAAGAAGAGGGAGGGGAAGGGGAGGGAAAGAAGAGAGAGGGGAGGAGGGAAGGGGAGGGAGAGAAAGAGGAGGGGAAAAAGAGGGAGGGAAAGAAGAGGAGGGGGGAAGGGGAGGGAGAGAAAGAAGAGGGAGGGGGAGGAGGGGAAGGGAAGGAAGAAATGGGAGGAGTTTGGAGACTGAAGGCGATCCACTTAGCGTAATCACAGGGAAGGTGCCACGTTTACCATCCACGTTGCCGTCTTTCTTGTCGTAATAGCGGCCCCTCCCGAGGAATATGTCGCGGACTACGGGAGGGTGCCAGTGCCAAGGTGCGTGTCCCTTTTTGAATTATTATTTTATTTATATACATATTTTTGTACTCGTTTTATTTATTTATTTTTTTTCTTTTCTGTTGCTATTTTATTTTTTTCTCTTCATTTTTTTTTCTTCTATTCATTCTTAGCTTTACAGTTTATTCTTCTCTCTCTCATTCACTTTATATTTTTTTCTTGTTTTCTCTCCTACTTTTCATATATATATATATTTTTTTACTTGCTTTCTTTCCTCTTCATTGTTTTTTCTTCTCCTCTCCCCTTCTCTTTATAGTTTTTCTTCCCTCTCTCCTATTCTTCGAAAATTTTTTACTTTCTCTTTCTCTTCATATTAAATACTTTGCAATGTTAATGGGAGGTATGTTGTAGCTGTCGGTTAATGGCTCGCTGCTAAGTCCGATGTGGCGGGGTAGGAGGAGAATGGCGAGGATGTGACAGGGGTGGGGGGAGTAGGAGAATGGCGATAAGTGGGATGTATGAATGGCGAGGAGTGGGGTGAGTGTGGAGAATAGAGAATGGCGATATGGGGGGGGTGGATGAGAATGGCGAGGAAGGACAGGGGGGGGGAGAGTAAGGAGAATGGTGAAGGGTGCGGCGGGGAGAGGACGGAGAATGCGAGGAGAGGGGTGAGGGGAGAGTGAGGAGAATGGCGAGGAAAAGGGGGTGAGGGGAAGAGGAGAGTGAGGAGAATGGCGAGGAAGGGGGTGAGGGGAAGAGGAGAGTGAGGAGAATGGCGAGGAGAGGGGGGCGAGATGGAGGAGAGTGAGGAGAAGGACGAGGAAGGGGGGGGGGGGAGCGAGTCGGGAAGAAAGTGATGAGAATGGCGAAGAGGAGGAGGAAGGGGAGGAGAGATTGAAGATAATGGGAGGAGGAAGGG
>NC_051392.1:5818912-5836412 GCF_015228065.2 Penaeus monodon | reverse complement strand
TTATTATTATTAAGTAACAGGACGGACGGACGGACGCACATACATACATGCCATAATATATATATATATATATATATATATATATATATATATATATATATATATATATATATATATATATATATTATATATATATATATATTTTTTTTTTTTTTTTTTTTTTTTTTTACATCATGATTATTTTAGATTTGTTTGCACAAGTAATTCTAGTATCTGACGTGAATTTTAGGGGGGAACAGATAGTTATATAATTTACGGGACGTTGAAAAAATAATAGAGTTTTATTATACTTAATATCATGTCTTCCTCTGTATTAGTATGATCATTGTGGTGTTTAAAGTACCAACAACATAGCGTTGATATAGAAGGAAACGAATTTAGCATGCGATGAGTTTCTGTATGCCTGTTATAAGGGCATATTAAATGTTCGGAATATATGAATGGAAAGGGATTATTTTAAAAAATGTGTGACTGACGTGTTCATACAAATCTTTTTAATTTTTTTTCTTTTATGTTCGTAATAGGATATACATCATTCATCTATGTATTTTTTTTCTTTCTTTCTTTTATCAAGTAACATGTTTTTGCGTTATTTTACGTTCTGTTTGAAAATCTTTTAACCAGTTTTATGGCATGTTTCATCTAATATAGACTTTTACCTCGATATGAAGTTGATAGGAACTTGCGATAGAGAATGATGATATTGTGTCGCGGGTGGGGCCATTTTCTATGCAATTTTGATGTAAATGTTTGATGAGATTGATTTAGTTTGGCAACGGAGCGAACGTTGGCAGGAATCGTTCAGGAGTTTGCCATCCCGTTCGAGGGAATTGACGGTGTTATTGCTACAGTATATTCTGTCCTTTATGTGTGTGTATTTGGGAAATTCGTGGTTAAAAAAAGTAGGTCTGGGGTTATAAGTTTGTGATTTATATCCGTTGCAGAACGATTAATAATGGCCCATCCGTTTTCCTCGTATTTATCGTGTAGCAGACGTGTTGCAGGCAAGGCTAAAAAGCCCTCGCTGATGAACGAGATAATAACTTAATGATTGTAATAGCCATTTTCCAGCGCGGCGCATGACCTATCTTAACTGATCTCCCCTTCGTCTGTCTCTCTTTCCAGACATGTGAGGAGGTGTCAGCCAGCGTGGCTCCATACCGGGAGGAGAACGGGAGGCTCCTGACCCAGCTCAACGCCTTGCACATGGAGAACATTGCACTCAGGGAACATAACGAGAAGCACAGCAAAGGTATGGAGGCTGGGGGTGGATGGGGAGGGAAGGGGGAGGGTGGAAGTGGGTTGTGGGTATCGCAAAATCGGGTTGACGAGTTTTGTCAGATATGGGCGGAAAGTGATATCAAATACTCGTTCATCTTTAGCTAAACGGAGAGCATATAAGTCACTCAGCTTGAGTATAATAATAATAGCAATAAAAGTAAACTCTGATGGATAACTTTAAAGAATAATAATTGATTGCTTAAAATTTTCTGCCGCGTCTCATGTATTAGCCGTTAAGGTCATTAGCGGCTAATACATTGCGGAATTAAAATGTTAAAATAACGAGACTTAACAACAACGATGTCAACAGAGCTCCAGAATGCCCTGCAGAAGCTAGAGAAGGAGAACCGTGATCTGCGGTTCTTGGCCGGGGAGTACCAGAGGCAGATCGAGGTCCTGGAGGCCGAGTCAAGGAGGAAGAGCGACAGGATCCTTCAGCTGCAGGAGAAGAACCTCCAGGCTGTCATCAGTACCCCAGGTCAGGAGTTCTTGGTCTGTCTGCCTGTCTCTCCTATGTCTCTTTTTTTCTGTCTTTTTTTTATTCTTTGGTTTTTTGTCTTCTTGAGGGGTATGTTTTCATTGGTGTTTGTTGCTCTGTTTGTGTGTTTGGTTGTTAGCAGGATTAAAACAGAAGTTATAGGCAGGTTGTGATTAAATTTAATGGGTGTTACAGACGAATTGTGATGAAATTCTATGGGAGGGGTATCCATGGGCCGAATACCAATTTAGTAGAAGTGAATCAGGTATAAGGATACAGGAAATGGAGATAAGGTGAAACGGGTTTGCCTGTTTGTAAGTTATTGTGTGGATGTGTGTGTGTGTGTGTTTTTTTGTGTGTGTTATAAATAGGGGATGAGGAGGGTAGATAAGAAGTAATGGGAAATGAAGGCAGAAAGAATGGTAAGTGTAGGATAGATGGTAAGGAAAGGAAGGAAGGAAGGATGGAAGGAAGGAAGGAAGGAGTGAAAGAGGATGGGAGGGAAGGAAGGAGGGAGGGTGGATGGGAGGAGGGGAGTGGGGGGAAGATAGGTAAGTAGGTACGTAGGTAGGTAAAAGGTAGAAGGTAGAAGGTAGAAGGTAGAAGGTAGAAGGTAGGTAGGTAGGTAGGTAGGTAGGTAGGTAGGTAGGGGTAGGTAGGTAAGTAAGTAGGTAGGTAGAAGGTAGAAGGTAGAAGGTAGGTAGAGAGAGAGAGAGAGAGAGAGAGAGAGAGAGAGAGAGAGAGAGAGAGAGAGAGAGAGAGAGAGAGAGAGAGAGAAAGAGAAAGAGAAAGAAAGGGAAAAAAGATAGATTAGAGAAAGAAACCCAATGAGGCTGTGATACTAAAACAACAATTGGGAAATGAAAAAGGGTTTAGGAAAAGAAACAGTAATCACAATAGCAAAATTCTCCTCCGGCAGGTGGTCGCAGAAAGCCTGTACCTTTTCAGCGTCAGCGCCTTGAAATCACATCTCATCTTCCAGAGAACAACATGTCTTCCTGTAACAAGTGTTCAAAGTAAGTCATGTGATAAATAAAACAAGAAAAGGAAGAACAGGAAAACGTATGGATGTGCTGAAAGTCTTTTTCTTATATTGCTTGTTCATACCCTGAAGGAGCAATATGCAACGGAAGGGCCTTCGGAATATTTGTGTGTTTTCGTGTTCCTGACTTCGGTGTTTTATTTACAATTGGTTAAGCCTGAATCCTGCAGGAAAGTAAGACATACACTTATTTTTAACTAAAGATAAATGTATCTAATTTTGTTTAGGTTTTACGATTGATTAGTTTAATAGATTACATCACAAAGTTTGTCAGCTTTTCCAATTTTTATTTAACGGCTAAAAATAGTATAAATAGTAATTATTTGATTCGGAACATATTTCGAGGAAAAATTATTGGTGTTATGAAGGGAATTATTTGCTTATTTTGATCTATTCTATTGAAGACTTTTTATGTCCACCTTTAGGTTTAAAGCAATATTGGTTAACTCTCTTCTAAACATTGCTTACCTTTTGTCCCAGTTTTAAAATCTCAACTTCCTTCCCTTCAGCTGATTTTTGTAAATTACCAGGGAGTTCAGGAAGTCGGAAGAAAGTGATCTAAAGGCATGAGACATAGATTAAAAAAGATAGAGATTATAAGAAGAAAATCCATGACAATCCTCATCATTATTCTCATTAGAACTCTCAAAAAGAAGCTACATCACAGGGCATCTTAGCTGTGAATAACTAAGTGGTGATCATCATTGCAGCAAAAACAAAACAGATTTTCTCATAAGACAGTTGTGTGGAGGCTATGGTTTAGCTTCGCTTTTACCGGGGAAATATGTTTTGTTATGATGTATGTGAACAGGTGCGGGTGTGCTGCTGGTGCAGGTCGTCAGCAGAACAACAACGATGCCTACCTTGCTGATCTTTTGCGCATGACAGACCAAAAGCTCCTTGACCTACAGCAGGAAGCAGAACGCAGTCAGCGACAGGCCAAGGAGTATGAAAACCAATGCTCCACTCTCAGGAAACAAGTGAGTGGTAATGAGAATGATTCTGAAGAATGATCTCTTAACTTGACTATGAATCCAGGAAATGAAACTTGCTTTGTAAGTGCTGTAGCAGAGTCCATTAAACAAAATAATATAGAGGAATTGGTGCTTTAACATCATAGAGAAATTATAAAATGAGATTAACTTGTAGGCACTTAACCAAACTTCAGCTAACTGCAATATACCTTTATCATATTATTCTAACTCATCTATCAACTGATATTTTTCTCTAGTGTCTTCTATGAAAATCTTGAGATTTTATTTCAAAGGTTAAAACTTACTTGATGTAAAAAAAAACAAAAAAGCTCTTTAATAGCTTTATTGTGAAATCTCTGCAAAGGATTTGACAGATGTTTATTACATAGAACACTAATATTTATGCACAGTAAATCTGTAATCTGCACAATTATAGTGCATGTAGTCTGAATATGTTATCTGCATAGAAATGAATTGTATAATTTTTAAATGATACCATTAAGAAATTCCATCAGCTTAGAATTAATAAAAGACCCTCCCTGTAGGTTGCATCCAGAGAATCAGAGATCGCAAGGCTCCAGGGTTTGTTGGAGGGAGGACGGACAGTAGCTGCTGTGCTTGAGGACAACCGCATCCATGCTGCTCATGAGCATCTCCACCAACTGCAGCTTCACAATGATCTCCTCACCAAGACGAACATACAGCTGGAAAATAAGCTTAAAAGTAAGGCTAAGATATTTGAGAAGTCAATTATGTAACACACCCGTTATATTCTTCATTACGATTTTGTGTTTTTTTTTATACATTTTTCATGTTTGAAGATTTAGTTTTTTCTGTGCTCAACATATTTTAAAAATATTTTTGAGTTCAATTTATGTCACCAGATATTCTTGGAGATACGCATGAAGCCATGAATAGAGCTGTAGAATTGGCTGATGAGAACACAGACCTCACCAAGGAACTCCATGATGTTGAGAAGACCAATCGCCTCTTGGAGGAAGATGTTCTCAACACGGCAGAAACACTCACACAAAAGCTTCAACGCACAAAGGTAAATAGTGCCATTTCTGTAATCTTGTGTTTATATATATATATATTTTTTTTTCTGTTATTGATATTTTTGAAACTATATGTGTGGAGTTGTAGTAAATTTGTATTTGAACTTGTCTTTAGGAATGTTGTGATTATTTTCTGAAGTTTTGTGTCATTGTTGAAAAATGATTTTTTATTTTAGCACTTAGGAGAGTTATGTATGTCAGTTAAAGAACAAATTTCATGCCCTTTGCAGTCTAAACTTATAAGCTGTGAATCAGACCTTGCCGAGCAACACCGTCTGTTTCATATCATGAGGGATGAACGTGACAGGCTCTACAAGGAGCTGATTCATGTGCGTCATGACCACTCACGGCTCACTCATGATCACACACGCTTAGTGACAGAACGGGTACCAATGTTAGATGAAAACAGGCGTATGGAGGACCTCTTGCGAAAAGGACAGGAGGAGAAAAAGACACTGGTGGATAAAATAAATCATCTAACAGTGTCATGTGAGTTACTGTAGAATCGAATGTGAACTGACTCTTTAGTATTAATGTTGTAGCATTGCCCATGTGTATATTTGGTACTTATTCTGATGTTTGTTTTTCAGATCTTGTAATTTTTAAAGATATTTTTAAAAGTATAGAAAAAGTGTGTAGTTTCAAGTCTGCATATTTTGTCCAGAATTGATGGCATCTTTGTGCAGCATGAAATTACTGACTGAATATTTTTATGACTAAAGTAACATTCCTCCCAAACAGTACAAGAAGCTGAAACTGAAAAGCTTCGCCTGACAGACGAAGGAGAGACCCTTCGCAAGAAGATTGCAGAGTTGACAGAGGAGAAGGACACTGCAGAGCAAGGGAAGTCCTTCTACACCAGTGAGACAGTGAAACTACAAGGCCAGAACAAGGAGATGGAGCAAGAGAGGGACTATTACAAGGAAGAAATGCAGAAACTCCAGACGAAACAGATGCAGCTGGAACAGGAGCTTGACTTCTTTAAGGACCAGTCTGGGGAGGTCTGTGGTAGCCTTTAGTGAATATATTTTCATACTTCAATATTGTTTTTGGTATTGGTGCTTTTGTACTTGAAAGCTGCATAGAAAGAAGTGGGAAAGTACAATAAAAAAATCTTTTCTTATAAGATAAGCACATACACCAGATATTTCTGATATATGTGGCTTTATTTACTCCTTCTCTTATTTTTTCATTCTGCATGCTGACTTTGTCAAAACAGTATATAGATTTAAATTTTAAACAATTAGAGCAATATAATTATTACAGCTATCGAGAACAAAGCAAGCTTTGGAACAATCTCGAGATTACATGACAGATGACATGTCTAAACTACAAGCTCAGCTTAAGCAGCTGCAGCTAGAGAGGAATTACTTCAGTGAACAGTTGAATGTGGTAAGATTTACAGGGCTGATGTACTTCTGTTTTCTTTTTTCACCATAAAAAGACTACTAGTTTTTGTTTTAAAATTATTTTACGTGCATATTCTTTGTATTATTTAAAAAATAATCATATTGGAAGAGGAAATAAAAATTGTGAATATTCACTGACAGTTGAGAAAAATATTTTTAGACTGGCGTTCATTTCATTAATTTTTCCAGAATCAAGATGAGAAGAGACAGGCTGAGAGGGAACGAGAGTACTATAGTGAACAGGTTCTTCAGCTACTAGACATCCTTAAGTCCAAGCCAACATCAACACCCTCATCACCAATGCAGATTGGAAGAAAATCAAAGCCTGTGTCTCCAGTAAGTGAATTTGTTTGTTGATGCATTCAAAAGAAGTGCTTGAAGAGTAAGTGTATCAGTTTTGTAGTAAAAGAGAGAAAAACTATGTAAATTTGGTGATATCTGTTGTTAGAGGGCTTTGATTATTGCTAATTGTTTGTGTCTCTCTCTCAAAGGAAAATGAGCTTGCCAGAGTGTGTCATGAAAGAGATGTCTTGAAACAAGAGAGGGATTTCTACAAGATGCAGTACCAGTCACTAAGGAATCAACAGCAAGCGCCATTGTCTGGCAGATCAGGCAGCTCTCCTGTATCTGGGCCCTCTGGAATTCCTATATCAGCAGGTTCTGTTCCAACAGGGGTACCAGGGGCAATGCCATTGGGTCCTTCAGGGATTGCCCCTCCATCGGCAGGTCTCATAGGCAGTCCTGCCTCTGGATCACCTCCACCTAGACCTCAGTCTGTACCAGGAGCAGGTAGGTTGCCCTTGAAGACTAAGGTTGTTTGCTTTGGTTGTTGAAATTTGATTTGCGTATTAAGAAACCTCAAATGTTTGCCCTTTACTTTACTACTACATTACTATTATGGTTGCAGCGGATGTAGAGGCAGTTAGACGAGAACGAGATTTTTACAAACAGCAGATGGAATACTTCCGCCAGCAGTATAATGCACAGATGTCCCGCATGCCCTCTGCAGCAGGTGTTCCATCAGATGGCCGGCCACCAATGGCCAGAGTGAGTATTTTGTATATTTGTGTAAGGCTTAGACAAGTTTTGTTGTATCATATGTATATGTATCTACATGAAGCACGGAATAGTTTTATATGCTTGTGAGGTTTCTGAAAATTAATGTATTGCTATTGGAAGGAGAACTATATTGATGAAATATGATAATCATGCAGTTCAAAATTACATGTCTGAAGCTTGTAATATATATGGTATGGGCTATAGTAGGTGAGAGGTGTAGAATAAGATCATAGATTTAATATACACAATATTGGGATCATGAAATAGAGGACTATATGAGTACCAATCCTTCTTCATCAGGGATCTGCTGAGACTTCCCCTCCTGTGGATGCTGATTCAGCGGCTGTTAGGAGTGAGATGGCAATCTACCAGCAAGAAAGAGATTTCTTCAAGCAGCAGTATGAAAATTTAAAGGCTAGTCTGGCTCAGCCAATCCCTCAGGTAATTTGAAAGTTTAATTTTTGTGATTGTTTTAAAGAAATGTTTTCTTCTCCTTCTTATTTTAAAGTAAAAATCTGTTTGTCTCATATCTTTAGTAGAATTGAAAATAATGAGAAATAGGTCAAGTGTCATGGAAACAACTGTTGAAATTTATTAAAAGAACATTGAACATTTAATGATAATAGTATATTTTCTATTTTCAGTGTAAGAATATGAAAATAATATTATTCATAAGAATATTGATATATGTAAACAGTAGAAATGTAATTTGATATGCTTTGTAATAATTATTTTGTTATATTCTTCCTGAAGATAAAGATTAACCACATCTTGCTTTTGCAGGGAGATGGTGCTAAGGAAATAGATGTCACTAATGTTATACGAGAGCGAGACATCCTACAACAGGAACGAGATTTCTTTAAAAACCACTACAATGAAATCTCTCGTAGGATGGCTCAGGCGGCCATTTCGACACCTTCTGTGCCTCAGTCCATTGTTAGTTTTTTCACTCTTTGTATACTCAGCTGAATATGACTGGAATAAATATGAAAATAATAATATAATATAATATAATATAATATAGCTCCAGTGAATACAGCTTTTTAATTCATCATTAGAATCAAATTGAATGGGATTAAAACGATGACGGTGTTATGGTTGAAGAATTGCTTCTAGTTTTTGTTTATTTTCTTCTTTCCAGAAACAAGAAATAGAATCATTAATGGCAGAGAAACGAGGGGTTGTAATAGCCAAGGCAGACTTAGAGGCCAAGGTGAATTTGTCCTTTGTTCTTGTAGTTTCATTTCCAGTTTGATTTTTATCATCATCATCATCATCATCATCATCATCATCATCATCATCATCATCATCATCATCATCATCATCATCATATCATCATCATATCATCATCATATCATCATCATATCATCATCATATCATCATCATCATCATCATCATCATCATCATCACCATCACCATCACCATCACCATCATCATCACCATCACCATCATCATGTCTGCCAAGATAGTAGCAGTGACTTGTCAAGTGAATAAGTTTCAACAAGTTATAGTCATGTTAACACCTCTTATTTCAGGTAAGAAATCTTACTGAAAAGCTGAGGGAAGTTGAACAGGAAAAGAATGAAATTGACAACCACACAAGGGAACTTCATGCAGCGATTGAAAAGTAGGTAGAAAGAAAAGGAAATTTATTAGATTGATCTCTTAAGTGACTGAGATGTAGATGATATATCTTTAGATATTTTAATGTATATAGGCATTGAATTCGTAATCATTTTTATTAATTTCTTTGTCCTTTACTTCATAGTCATTCTTACTCACAAACAAACTCCATGGAAAATTGCTTGTTAGAAGCTTTATATATATGTATTATTTGTAGATTTTACACTGACAGTGACATTATCTTTGTATTTAATATGTATCTCTTTGTGATTATGTGATATTCGTTCAGACTCCAAGATGCTGCCACCCAGAGGTATCCCCCATCCACGCAAGCCTTCATCTCAGAGATAAGAAAGGCTCGAGATGCAGCTTTGACGGACCTTGATAAGGTGAAGAAGGAACGGGAACTCCTCAGGGAAAAATTGAGGGTATGTTGAATTTTATGTGTTCATTTTTATATAAGATTATCAGTGTTGTTTTACTTAGATTCTGTATTTAATGAATATGATTTTTTTTTTGTTGCTACTGGGAATAACAGTCAATAGATGTATTATTGATCGATTATGCAGTCTTGAATTTTCCTTCCCCCCAAAAAAGCCTTTGTTAGTGATTGGTTATGTGATATCATGATAACTACTCTACACAGTGTTTAATTGTGGTATTATTTGATTTTATGTTTGTGTGTATGTCACTTTCTTTGTGTTTGTGTTTTTCTTGGAATTGAATGTTTGACAGTTTCTATATATTTTATTGTACAGTTCATCATCACTTTAAAGTTTTATTACATTAAAGAGGATTAGTACTACAGTGCCTCTAAGTTTATTGAGAGAGAGCTCATTTGTGATGAATGATTGGTTAGAAAAGTAACCTTATTAAACAATGTTATAATGCTATCCATGTATGATTGATCTTATGATCTATTTTTTCTAGAAAAGATTACTTTTGATCAGTATTGCTTTTGTTGGTGGTGGTGTTATTATTATTACTATTATTCTAAATATTCAGTACCCTATTTTGTTGTTATTATTATAATTTTAATTTTTATTATTATTTTTATTATTAATAGTAGTAGTAGTAATATTGTTTTTGTTCTTTATATTATAATCATCCTCAACATCATTACCCAAATCATCCTTCCCCACCGCCGTCCAGAGCGCCACCACCAGCCAGATGCGAGAGAAGGCCACGCTGGAGGAGGAGGCGTCCAACCTCCGGCACCAGACGGAGGAGGGAGGCAGGATCGCTACGGAATTGCATCAGCGCCTGCAGTCCCAGGGCTCGCTCATAGCATCGCTGCAGGATCAGGTGCAGGCCCTACAAGATGCCCTCCAGCAGGCTAATAATGAACTGGGTCTGCAGGGCAAGCAGTCTGACGATATGAAGTGAGTGTTTTCTTTTTCATTAGTTGCTAGAAAGGTAGTAGGTAAAGTTGTAGGGGATGTAGGAGTAAAGGGAGGAAGTTAGGTTATCGTTATGTTGATGTTGTTGAGTAGGTTAGATTATTCTTATGTTAATGTTGGTGAGTAGGTTAAATTATTTGTATGTTAATGTTGGTGAGTAGGTTAGATGACTGATATGTTGGTGCTGGCGAATATTTTCAGGGCATTTTTCGTTTTTTTTAAGGGTTACAAACCTAGATATTTTTGGTGGGGTGTTCGTCAGAGGAATGAATTAATGGGAGGATATACAGTCCATTCATCTTTTGCAAGTGGAGGGTTATGTGTCTAGGATGGTTACGGATACTTTAATTTAGGTTTATATAAATTAGATGCCACTAGATGATGCATTCATCATGAAGGCTAAGTCTTCTTTGTAATATTAGTGACATTGATCAAGCTTTATTTTATTTATATATTTGTTTACTCTGAAAAGCAAGACTTTCGCATTTGCGCGTTCTTCTTGTTCTCCTACATACGAACAAAATAATTGTATCAAATGAACGCGGAATGGATTGAAACCTGACTAATACCTCATCTGTATCCACGCAGAAAACTATTGGAAAGGAAGGTAGGAGAGATCGGCGACACAGAGCACCAGCTGGAGTTCCGCCTGAGCCAGCTCTCGGCAGCTGAGAACCGAGTGTCAGACCTGGAGACTGAGCTGGACAGAGTGACCAAGGAACTGGCGGTGGCGAGGGCAGACGGGGCAGCCCTGCGGGGGAATGTCAGCCGTTTGGATCACGACAAAGATCTCCTGAATGTAAGCATGTGGTTTTAATGCTGGTTATTTCTGTAGAGACGAAGGAAATTTGTATCTGATTACGCGCTATTATATTTTCACGTGTTTTCGTTGTTTATTCTATTTTTTT
This sequence comes from Penaeus monodon, assembly GCF_015228065.2. Taxonomy (NCBI): domain Eukaryota; kingdom Metazoa; phylum Arthropoda; class Malacostraca; order Decapoda; family Penaeidae; genus Penaeus; species Penaeus monodon. Next base: position 5,825,180 of record NC_051392.1, on the reverse strand, counting down.
TAAAATCTATATTGACGTGATTCTCAAGCTGCTCTGACTCTCCCTTGCAGACAGAGTTAGACACAAAGACCGAGCAAGTTCTACACCTGCGAGAGGAACTACGGAAGAAGGAGGCCACGATAGCTCAGATGGAGGGGAATATAACCAAGCTGGAGGGCAAGCTTGAGTGAGTAAGCTCTGATATATGCGTAGGAGTTGAAACAGGCCCGAAAATTAGACGGAAAATAGGTGATTCTTTTTTTGCTCGTGTGATGAGGAGTCTACCTGGACTCGAAACGTCAGTATTTTTTTATTCTTTTCTCATCGTGTTTCGATGCATATGAATATACGCGTTGTTTTTCGTGGATGTTATCATATATCTGTATCTTTAAAAGTATGGAAATATTGTAGAATTTAAAATTGTGGATTGTTAGTTGGTGAGTGAGATGAAAGTATATTGACGATTGAGAGGAATTGCACTTAACGAATGTTGCAAATCTGAGAGAAACAAAATGTAAGGGAAGTCGATCCATAAGTGGAAGACAAACCAGAGGCGAATGGAGGCGAGTGGCATGGAGAAATGAGCGGATGAGTTCGGTGATGAGTTACTCGGTCAGTTATAAGATTATCGTTATTGTTTTTCTTCGATTTTGCATTTAATGTAGATGATTAATGGTATGTTAGTACAGGCATCTCTTGCAATGCAGTCATTAGATGTATTATTCATCGGTTATGCAACTGGGTTCCTTGTGTAAGACGCACCCGAGGATTTTGGTGTCCTTGTACAACGGATGACTAGCATAATGTCCGAGTCTAATCCCAAATGTGGCGTTATTACGGTGCAAGATGCTGGTAGGGAAGGTACCGGACCTTGAATTAGATAGGGTGATTTTGCACTTATATATGAAAGTAAGTTTTTAAAATTTTTAATGTGGTTGAATTGGGCTATTTAGCTGTGTCTGTTCTCACTTGTCCCGATTTCTCTTTCCAAATTGTTTATATGTTTATTTTCTCTCTCTCTCTCTCTCTCTCTTTCTCTCTCTCTCTCTCTCTCTCTCTCTCTCTCTCTCTCTCTCTCTCTCTCTCTCTCTCTCTCTCTCTCTCTCTCTCTCTCTCTCTCTCTCTCTCTCTCTCACTGTCTCTCACTCTCTCTTTCTCGCTCCCTTTCTCTTTCTCTTCCTCTTAGTGGGAACTTACAGTCCAGTAGCGTGCGAGAATCGGTTTGTGTGTGTGTGAAATCCCTGAACGGAAGTTTCTAAAATTCCATTGCATGCACGATGAGATACGTTTTGCTTTTGCTAGAGAGTAGACAAAATTAGATAGGTACTGTTTGTGTGTGTGTGTGTGTGTGTGTGTGTGTGTGTGTGTGTGTGTGTGTGTGTGTGTGTGTGTGTGTTTGTTTGTGTGTGTGCGTGCGTGCGTGCGTGCGTGCGTGTGCGCGTTTGTGTGCGTGCGCGTATGCTTCTCTGTGTGTGGCTGTCGGGTGTGTTTTGTCTGTATGCCAGTGAATCGGTCTTTTTGTATATTTATGGGTATTCGTAAGTACATGTATACATATATATATTTTTTTTTTGTGTATGCTAACGTGTGCATGCGTGGCGACACTCGCTGAATGTACAAGCAGACTGCGGAAGAGAAATCACACGATCTCTTGTCTTTGAATCTGCACCTGTTGCGGTACGTTCCCATCAGTTCCGCGTTCGGAATGTATTATTCAAAAGCACACGCTTTAGAGCAATACCTAATCGTTTTCTTTCTCACACACGCACACGTGGGCGCACACGCACACGCACACGCACATACACAATAACCCACAGCCATGCGCACACACGCAAGTGATGAAACATCCATTAATTAATAGATGCAATTGAGTAAATTAAAAAATTTCTCATTGCGGTAAATTTTGATAAGTCTTTCTCCAATTCAACACCTGTCGTAATTTTCAGTAAATGAGTAACATGCAAATGAGAAATGCGGTAGGTGTAAAAAAAAAATGTTTTTTTTTTCACACATCTTTATCTTCATATTAATAATAATTTTTCTTTAATTGAATAACATGAAAAAAAAAAGAATTCGATAGATGTCGATGGCACATTTTTTTTCTTTCTTAATTTGTCATTAATTCACCAGATTCATCAGTGTCGTTTGATATTCCGTATTTTATTCATCTGAATAAGATAGAGGATAATTAGGCTATACCTTAAAACTAGATATAATTATAGAATAAGTATGTTTCAAACCTCTCGGCGCTGCGTTGGCCCCGGAGTCGAAGCCTCGGGCAGGGAAAGCAAAGTCTGCTCGAGCGAAATTGAAAGAGCAAATGTTAACCGACGTGCTAATTATCGCCTCTTTGCATAAGGCAATTCCTCCGGCGGCGAAGAAGGGGGGAGGGTGTGTGCGTATGGGGATGTGTGAATAACGTATTATATGACTTTCACTGGTGTTCCAGGGTAGGGGCGGGGGTGGGGTGGGTTCCTGCCCCCCCCCGGGGAGCGATTTTCAGATTCTTTGTTTACTTTCGCGTGTCATATGGCGCGTGCCGGCGTTGTTCTGCGAGGAAGTAATTATTTATTATTTTTTAATGGGTTTGGGTATGTGTGTGTTTGCTGTAATTTGCGTTACGTCAGAATATACTTTCGAAAAAGAAGAGGAAACGTGGTTGTGTTTTGAAAATGTGTTTACGTCGGCGGGATGGAGCGTGTTGTCGCCGGCTTTGTTTACCTGGTACACGGCATCAGGAGTTTTTTTTTTTGTTTTTTGTTTGGAGAGAATGTTGCGAATATTTGGTTTATCATTCAGGCTTAAGGTTGAAGGAGGGAAGGGGAAAGGGGAAGTAGGAAGTGAAAGTCGTTGACAGAAGGAGGTTTTAACTTTATTACATATTCACGGAAATGAACAATCATGAAAGATATATATACACATGCATTGTAAAAAAAGATATTCACAAAAAAAAGCATCAACCTCCAGGCAGGCCCGTCGGGTTAGAGTGTGCAATTGCTCGAGGTCACCGCAACAACACACGTGTCTCGCAGCTGTTGGACACATCGCGGCAGGCACTTCCCTTATTTGATTTTAGCAAGTGTTTCGTGCGGCCGGCCTGCGGTTCGCCTCTGACGACGGGGCGGGGAGGGAACCGAATCGCTGAACTTCATTCACTGTCGGACGTGTGTTTGTGTGATTATTACACTCTGTGGTGGTAGGGATATTGTCTTTTTTCCGAACACTTAATCCGCCGCGAGGGAATGATGTACGTTAATAGCGTTTCAGAGTCACATTCGAGGAACGGCTCCCGTCCCGTCGGTGAGTCGCAGGCGAAGACGCGGAGGCACGAGCGCGGGTCGCAGGGGCGGTGCCGGAAGGTCCTTTTGCATGGCGGGGGCGTGGAGTCCGGGCGGCTCGTATCACAGGCTGTGTGGGTGCGTGGGGGCCATGGTCTGGGGTCACGGTAATGCCCTGCGGCGTGTGGGGGTGTGGGGCGGCCACCCCCGGCGTCGCTTAGGTGGAGGGCTCCCCCCACCACGGCTGGAGGGACGGCTCTCCGTCGGGGCGCCCCGTGTAGTACGTCCCCGGAGAAGTGCCGGGGATTTTGAAGTAGGACCCGTCGAGGAAGCCCCACGTCTCGGTGTCGGCCATCGAGCGCCCCGTCCGCCCCTGGGGGAAGGCAGTCACCGCCGCGCCCTCTCCTGCCCCCGCTGCTCCTCCGCCCGTGGCATCCTCCACGGCCACCAGCGAGTAGATGTTGGTGGGCGCGGGGCGACTGGCCAGGCGGCGCCCATTGCGGAGGGCGGGCGGCGGGGCGGCGCGGGTGTGCGCGGGGTGTCGCTTGTAACGTTGGCCGCGGCGGGCACGAGGGTGTCGTTGGCGCCCAGCGTGAAGGAGCTGTCCCCGCGCGCGGCCGTCACGCTGTTGCTCTCGCGGTGGTGCTGCGGCGCCTTGTCTCTGGCGGGCGCGGCGGTCAGCAGCAGCAGGGGCGCGTTGGGCGTGTGGGACGAGCCGGCGGGCGTGCAGGTGGGCGTGACGGGGCGCCATCGCTTGATGACCATGATCTCCCCGACGGCGCACGGCCCGCGGGTCTCGATGCGGTAGCAGCGGTCGTCATGCCACTGCACGAAGCCCTTCCGGATGTCGCACGTGCACTGGACGCCGCCGGTGGCCTTGTCGTACGAGAGCACCTGCGAGTGCTGGCAGGGGCCCCGCCCGCCCAGCTCGTAGCACCGGTCGTCCTCCGGCCAGTAGCCCACCAGCTCGCGCGTGCAGCCGCAGGCGCCGCGCAGGGGAGTCTCCTCGTCGTAGATGAAGAGCTGGCCTTCGGGGCACGGGCCGCGCCAGCCGAGCCGGTAGCAGGTCTCCGTGGCGGGGTGGTATCGGCGGGTGCCCGAGCACGGGTACTCGTGGCACTCGCCCTCGAGTGCGGTGCCGTTCTCGGTCCCCGGTGCCGAGATGAAGAAGTGGCCCTTGTCGCAGGGCCCGCGCGAGTAGAGGCGGTGGCAGTGGCCGGACGGGGCCCACAGCGCGTGGTCTTCCCGGCAGCGGCACTGCGTGGTCATCTCGCGCGGGTCGAAGGTGAACACCTGGCCCGGCTTGCACGGGCCGCGCTGGTTGAGCTCGAAGCAGCCGTCGCTCTCGCGGTGGTAGTTGGTGAGGATGGAGGCGCTGCAGCTGCACTCGGTGGAGCCGCGCGTGGCATTGTACAGGAAGATGGCGCCGTCCAGGCACGGGCCGCGCTCGAACAGCTCGAAGCACAGGCCCGTCAGCGACCAGTAGTTGCTGAACATCACGTTCCTGTCGCAGCCGCACTCGGGGAACCCTGGAACGAGAGGCGCGAGGGTCACGGCACGCTGAAGGCAGTCTCGGCTTTATTGTCAGTCACAGTAACGATAAGAATTACTATTATGTACGAGAAAAGAGGCAATTAAAAATGTGATAAGTAGTGTGAGCAAGTGAGAAAAGTACCTGAGATGGGATTGATGTAGATAAGGTATCCCTTGAGGCAGGGTCCTCGCGTGTGGTATTGGTAACACGTGTCATCTTGGGGCCAGAACACGTGGCGGGGCGGGCACTCCTTGAAGGCGCGGCACGTGCCCGTCTGCCCATCCTCTTCCGTGGCCAGGTACTGCCTGTCAAGAGGAAAAAATAGGGAACTTTTCAAGCTTGTTGTCATTGCTGTTTGCCTGATAATTATCATCATTAATCATCATCGTCGTTGCCATCATCATCAATATTGTTATTTATATAATAATTCATACTACTCAGTAAGAAGCTACTTGGACCAGAGAAAAACGAGCGAAGAAATTTATCCTATTTATATTTTTCATCAACGTTTTTCCTCAATGTTACGCGCCCGTAAAAAAAGACCTTGAGAACAGCGATCTGTTAATGTAAACAGGTAAAGAAAAAGAGGCGGTATAAGTAACCCCTACAGGTAAATTTAACGGGAATTTTCACTTCCTGCTCAGAACTGGAGGCCGGAAGTTACCTGGTGAAGTTTACCTGTCCCGACGTCGCGATAACAATTGTTTATAGTTATGAAATAGTATTATTTAGACTTGGTATGAAAAGTTTGGTTGGGTTGGATTATGTACATGTCGAAAATAGTATCAACAGTGAGAATGAAATAGTCACTTAGACTTAAGTATGAAAAGTTACGTTTGGACAAGAGGTAGTATGAAAAGTTAGGTTGGGTTGAGGCGGAACTGGTTGGGTTGGGCGAGGTTAAGTTAGGTTAAGTTGGCTCGGCGAAGTTAGGTTTCAGTTAGGTTTGTGCGGGGTTGGATTAGGTTAACGTTGGATGAGATGAGATTAGTATTGGTTGAAGTTAAAGGCTAGATTAGGGTTGAGTAAGGTTGTGCTAAAAACTCATCGGTGGAATTATTATCAAGAAAGTACCTGGAAGTACAGGGTCCCTTTGTGTACTCCGCGTAGCACAGGCCGGTGGGCGGGTACAGGATCTTGCCTCTCGGGCATCGGCACGCTCCGGAACCTGCCACGGGGTCATAGTAGAACTCCTGGGTATCTCCACACGGGCCCTGGTTGTGGGGGGAGGGGGGGAGAGACAAGGAAGGTTATCCATATGCTTGCTTTTTTTGTTGTATGTTTACTTATGTTTTCTTTGTTTTTTTCTTGTTCGATTAAAATCTACCAAGGAGTGGATAGTAGGATGAGACGAGTTTTAAAAATAAAGTATATGAAGGGCGTTTGTATTTAGCTTTGAAGTCTTAAGGCATTTAGGGATATACTTTTTTTTATTTATTTCTTTATTCTGTTTATGATCTCTAAAGGGAATAACCTC
>NC_051392.1:5793912-5813912 GCF_015228065.2 Penaeus monodon | reverse complement strand
TCATTTTATTTACCTGTACTTTTGTCTTTGTGTGGGGGGGGTGAAGGTGGGGGGGTGAATGGGGTGAAGGGAACGTGTGGGGTGTGGGGTTTATGAGGGAGGGAGGGAGGGAGAGGGAGAGAGAGAAGGAGAGAGAGAGAGACAAGTGAAGGGAAAGGGAAGAGAGTTTTTATATATTTTTTTGCGAAGATTTGGGGAGACAGAAATGAAAACATGAAAATGCGAAAGTGAAAGTGAAAGGAATGAGGAGGAAAGGGAATGGAAGAGACAGCGACAGATGAAAAAGAAGAAGAAGAAAAAAAGAAATTTAAGAGAGGACTATTTTACCTGATAAGGAAACATGGAATGAAGAAGCGATAACCGTCGGGGAAAAAGAAAAGAAAAATGCAAATGATGGAAATAATGAAAGTAGATGTAATAACATTAACTTTTAAAATATTCTAGGTAATAATACAAAAAAAAAAAAGATGAAAATAAAATTATAGGGAAAGAGGGAGCGAGGAAGAATATGAAAGGCTGTTTATTATCAGCTAAAAAGGGGATTTATTTGCATTATCTTTGTAAAAGAATTTCACTTACGACTGAACAAACAACAAAAAAAAAATTACGAAGAAAGTGGATTATTATTTATTTATTTATTTTGAAGATTTCATACGTGGTTTGAAAAGCAACATCAGATTAGTGGATTATCTTGTGAAGGATTTTGGGTACGCAGATTCGATAGATAGGAGATAAGAGAAGGAAAAAGATAAAAAAGGTAAGATGAAATAACGATAAAAAGACAAGGTTTGTTACGCTGTAGATATGAAAAGGTAGATGTCGAGTAGATAGACAAGTTTAGAATGGTAGACGTCGAGTAGATAGGTATAGAATGATTGACGTCGAGTAGATAGCCAGGTGTAGAATGGTAGACGTCGGGTAGATAGGTAGAACAGAAAGTAGGTCGGAGAGATGGCCAGGTAGAGTTAGGAATGTATGTCTAATGAAGCTGTTGAGAAATGTAGATGGTTGGCCGTTGTTGTTGCAGAGAGATCGTGCCGTGTGCAAAAGGTCGCGAGGTGTAAACATGAGCAGAAGAGAATAATAATGATAATAATAATAATAATAGTAATAATGTAATAATAAATAATAATAATAATAATAATAACAATGATGATGATAATAATAATAATAATAATAATAATAATAATAATAATAATAATAATAATAATAATAATAATAATAATAGCAATAAGAAGAAATGAATAAAGAAAGAAAGAACGAAAGAAAGTAAAAAAAAGTAGTCAGGCTTGACCAGTGACAAGATAAAAAGTTTATTCTGCACTTGTGGGTTATGGTTTATTTATTTTTTTTTATCTTCTTCTTCTCCTTCTTCCTCTGCGTATTTTCTTTGTGTTGGAGGGAAAGTTGTTATTTTTGTTTTTTGAAGTATGTTGATAGAGAGATTGTGAGAAATGTGTTGCTGTGTGAGCGATCTTTCTCTCCGATTTATATTCTGATTCTCTGACTTTCTCTCTTTCTATCTGTCTCTCTCTCTTTCTTTCTTTCTCTCTCTCTCTCTCTCTCTCCTTCTCCTTCTCTCTCTCTCTCTCTCTCTCTCTTCTCTCTCTCTCTCTCTCTCTATCTCTCTCTTTCTCTTCTCTCTTCTCTCTCTCTCTTCTCTCCCTCTCTCTCTTTCTTCTCTCTCTCTCCCCTTCTCTCTCTCTCCTCTCTCTCTCCTCTCCTCTCCTCTCCTCTCCTCTCCTCTCCTCTCTCTCTCTCTCTCTCTCTCTCTCTCTCTCTCTCTCTCTATATATATATATATATATATTATATATATATATATATATATTTATTTATCTATCTATCTCTTTCTTTCCGCCTGCCTCTCTCTCGCACTTTCTCTCTTTGCCTCTATTTCTCTCACTCACGATCACGCATTTAGACAGTTTCCTCTGTTTCTGCATTTCATGTAGACACCGAGATTTAAGTATACATGGCGTACATACACACGCATTCTCCCTCACTCACACACATACATCTACTCCCCCCCCCCCCCACACACACACACGCGTTCTCCCTCACCAGCACATACATGTATACGGTTGTGATATGAATCCTCCCCCCCCCCACACACACGGCAATACATAATGGAAGAATGAGGATGAGGAAGAAGGAATGAGAGGGTGAAATGAGGTTGGGAGAATGAGACAAGTCAGAAAAAAAACGAAAGAGAGAGAAAATGAAAGAAAGAGAAAGAGAAAGAGAAAGACAAAGAAAAAAGAGAAAAAGAGAAAGAAAAAGAGAAAGAAAGAATGAGAAAAAGAGAAAGAAAGAATGAGAGAAAGAGAAAGAAAGAATGAGAAAAAGAGAAAGAATGAATGAGAAAAAGAGAAAGAAAGAATGAGGGAAAGAGAAAGAGAGGCTAAATGAACGAGTGAACGGGCGGGCGAGGGGAGCACGGCCGACGAAACGACCGAGCGGCTGCAGGAACAGCCAAGGACGCCGCCAGAAGCTTTCCTCGTCCTTCGCATGTGTGTCATGCTCTCGACGGGGGTAGGGGGGAGGGGGTAGGGGGAGGTGGATGGGGTGGGGGGAGGGGAAGGGGAAGGAGAAGGAAGGGGTTGTAAGGGGAAGGCGATGTGATGGTGATGGGGGAGGGAGAGGGAAAGGGGATAAGGGGGAGGAGAGGGGAAATGGGTAGGGGTAAGATGATGTGATGGGGAAAGGGATGGGAAGGGGAGGAGATGGAGAAGGAAGGGAAGGGGGAAGAGAGAGAGGGGGAAAAGAAAGGGAGCAGGGAGAAAGAGGGGAAAGGAAAGAGAGCGGGAGAATGAGAAAGAGGGGGGATAGGGAAGCGAGCGAGGGGGGAATGAAAAGAGGAAGAGGGAAAATAAGAAAAAAAGACAACTAGAGATCAAACAACCAAACGAATGACAGAGAGCAAATGAGGCGATGAGGTGACGTGATGGGGAAGGGGGGAGGGGTGTAGAAAGGGAATAAGGGGGGGGGGGGCGAGGCAATGAGGTGATGTGGCGTGATTTGGGATGGGGGGGGGGGAGTTGAACGAGTACTGAGGAGTTTCATTATCGGTTGTTATTCCCGGGTTGGTCCATGGCACCGGCAGTTTCGAAATCGTACCCGACTATGAGTGGAAAAAAAGGGGGGGGGATTTGGGGGAGGAAGGGAAGGGGGTAGAGTTGGGGGGAAGGGGGGAGAGGGGGGCGGAGGGGGAGAGATAATGGTTGAGTGCTTCCTGACCTTCGTGGGGGGAGAGGGAGAAGGAAACTGAGAAAGAGGAAAGAGACAGCGAGAGAGAAAAAAAAGAGAAAGAGAAAGGGAATGGGAAAAAAAGGGGGAAGAAGGAGAAAGAGATCAAGGGAAGGGAAAAAGATAAAAAAGATAGAAAAGAGAAAGGAGAAATAAAAAGAGATCGAACAAGGAAAAAGAGAGAGGTAAGGAGAAAGTAGCAGAGCAAGAGAAGAAAGAACGAAGGGGAAGTAAGGAGAGAGAGAAAGCACGCAAGGGAAGAAGGAAAAAATAGAAAGGAGAAAGAAGTAAGGAGAAAGAGAAAGAGAGCAAAGGAAGGAATATGAGGAACAGGAAAGGAGAAAGAAAGTGGAAGTGAAAGAAAAGGAAAAGGAAGAGAAAGAGAAGAGAGAGGAGAATTGAATGAAAAGGGAAAGGCAAAGGAGGTGAGAAAGGGAAGGATGAAGGAGGGAGGGGATTAAAAAAAAGAAAAAAAGAAAAGAAAAAAGGAGGGGGAACAAGGAAGGGGAAAACACCAATTGTGACGCAAGGTTGTTCTAAACGGTCTTTTGTCTTGCGTGCAATGTTGCATTTCAACGCAATGAAAGTAATTTTGCATTGTTTTCTGCACAGGTGGAAGCTGGATTGCATACTTGCTATAGGACATAAATCTTCTAATGAGCTTTTTTTATTATTTAAGCAAAGAAAAGGGAGAGAAAATACAAGTAGCATATTGTTTGTTAAGATTAGAAATGCCTCATTGTTATATCTATATTGCAACTGAAAAGCTCTTGTTGCACATATGGTAAAGGAAGCTGGTTTAATGAGGTTGAAACTTGCGTGAAAATGAAAACAGGTGCGCGATCGAATTATTATTTTTTATTTTTATTTTTTCCTTTTTCTTCTTCTTCTCTCTCTCTCTCTCTCTCTCTCCTCTCTCTCTCTCTCCTCTCTCTCTCTCTCTCTCTCCCTCTCCTCTCTCCTCTCTCCTCTCTCTCTCTCTCCTCTCCTCTCTCCTTCTCTCTCTCTCTCTCCTCTTCTCTCTCTCTTTCTCCTCGTCCTCCTCTCTCCTCGCCCTCTCTCTCTCTCTCCCTCTTCTCTCTCTTCTCTCTTTTCTCTCTCCTCTCTCTCCTCTCTCTCCTCTCTCCCTCTCTCCTCTCTCTCTCCTCTTCTCTCTTTCCTCTTTTCTCCTCCTCTCCTCTTCTCTCCTCTCTCTCTTCTTCCTCTCTCCTCTCCTCTCCTTCTCTCTCTCTTCTCCTCTCTCTCTCTCTCTCTCCTCTTCTTTCTCTCTCTCTTTCTCTTTTTCTCTTTCTCTTTTTTCTCTTTTTCTCTTTTTCTCTTTGTCCTTTTTTCTCTTTGTGTCTCTTTCTCTGCGTCATTTCTTCTCTCTTTCTTTCTTTCTCTCATTCTCGTCTCTCTCTTTCTCTTTCTCTACTCCTCTCTCTCTCTCTCTCTCTCTCTCTCTCTCTCTCTCTCTCTCTCTCTCTCTCTCTCTCTCTCTCTCTCTCTCTCTCTCTCTCTCTCTCTCTCGCTAATGGATAGGAGGAGCTGGGAAGAAGGAAAAAGCGTGTTAATGCGATCACAGTGAGGGAAAGTTTGATGCAGGTGCGGACCGGATGGGTGGGTGGGTGGATAGATTGGTGGATGGATGAATAGATGAGTGGATTGGTGAATGGTTATGTGGGGGGATAGGTACAGGGATAGATGTATGGGATGGGGAAGGGTTTATTCCTCAAATCATGGTGGAGTCGTATTGTTTTTGAATTGTAATGTTTTCTTTCTTATGCTCTGCCCTCTCTCTCTCTCTCTCTCTCTCTCTCTCCTCTCTCTCTCTCTCTCTCTCTCTCCTTCTCTCCTTCTCTCCTTCTCTCCTTCTCTCCCTCTCTCCCTCTCAACACCTCTCAGCATCTTTCTCAAGGACTCTCTCTCCCTCCCTGCCTCACCCCCCTCCCTCCCTCCCTCCCTCCCTCCCGCACCTGCCGTGACCGACTAGGAGAAAACCGCACCCAGAACTGGCGAGGATCCCGGATGATATACAAACAAAGCATTAAAATTCGCAAAAAAGTGGTCTTTCGGGGGTTGGAGGGGGAGCGGGAGGGGGTTGGGGGAGGGGAGGAAGAGGGGGTGGTAAGAAGGGGGAGAGGGAGAGGGAAAGGGAGGGGAGGTAAGGAGGAGGAGTAAAAACGGAAAGTTTAGAATATCAAGCAAACCAGGGTGCCTGTTTTGTATGTTATATGTATATATATGTAAACAAAGCCTTTGATTTAAAAAAAAAGGGAAATAAAAAGTTGACTTCGAAGCTTGGGGGGTTTGGGGGGTTAGCGGGAGAGAAGAGAAAGAAAAAGAAGAAGAAGAAGCAGTAAAAACACGGTTTATAAACCAGAAATAGTGTAGATCAGGTGCTATGTCAAGTTGAGTTAACTCCTCCCCCCTTCCTCCTTCCCCGTACCCCCTACCCCCTCCCCCTGCTTGAAGTTAGTTGGTGCTCATGAGCAGGAACTCCGCATGGGGTGGGGGGGGGTTATGGGCAGGGGGTAGAATGGGGTGGGAGTAGGTGATGAGGGTAGGGGGGTACGGGTTATGGGCAGGGGGTAGAATGGGGTGGTTGTAGGTGAGGGGAAGGGGTAGGGGAAGGGGATAGGGATAGGGACATGGGCTGGGGAAGGAGGGGGGGTGGAAATCGAAGCCACCCGTATCGATCACATTGACCGGAACTTTGCAAGTGACTGGAAAGTGGAAAGCGGTACGTGAGAGAGGAGGAGGGATAGGGAGGGGTAAGGAGAGGGAGAGAGAGAAAATGAGAGCGAGGGTAGGGGGAGGAAGAGGGAATAGAGAGAGAAAGAGGGAGAGGGAATAGGGAGGGAAAGAGGGAGAGGGAATAGGAAGGGAAAGAGGGAGAGGGAATAGGAAGGGAAAGAGGGAGAGGGAATAGGGAGGGAAAGAGAGAGAGGAAGGGAAAGAGAGAGAGAGAGGGAGGGAAAGAGAGAGAGAGGAAGAAAAGGAGAAAAGGAGAGGGCGAGAGGAGGTAGTGTCAGATAAAGGAAAAGAAAAGAGAGAAGGAAGAAAGGAGAGGGAGAAAGAGAAAGGGAACGAGAAGAGATGAAGGAGAAAATGAAATGACATGCGAGAAAGCAAAAGAGAGAGTAAGAGAGAAAATAAATCACGTTTAGTTCCAGTTAAATCAGATTCTTCCGCCGCATGACAAACTCAGTCCACCCGTCCCTCCGCCCACTGGCTTCTCCTCACGCCCACCCGCCCCTCCTCACGCCCACCCGTCCCTCCGCCCACTGGCTTCTCCTCACGCCCACCCGCCCCTCCTCACGCCCACCCGTCCTCCGCCCACTGGCTTCTCCTCACGCCCACCCGCCCCTCCTCACGCCCACCCGTCCCTCCGCCCACTGGCTTCTCCTCACGCCCCCGCCCCTCCTCACGCCCACCCGTCCCTCCGCCCACCCGCCCCTCCTCCGCCCACCCGCCCCTCCTCCGCCCACCCGTCCCTCCCGCCCACTGGCTTCTCCTCACGCCCACCCGCCCCTCCTCACGCCCACCCGTCCCTCCGCCCACTGGCTTCTCCTCACGCCCACCCGCCTACCCTCACGCCCACCCTCCTACCTTCCCGCCCACCCTCCCATCCTCACGCCTACCCTCCTGCCCTCACGCCCACCCTCCTGCCCTCACACCCGCCCGCACGCCCAGATGGTCAGCGCCGAGGTCCCGTGAAGTCGCCGCCGCAGCCGCAGCCGCAGCCGCTTCCTGACCGTGGAATGGCCGGTGTCCTTGACAGGTTTCCCGCCGCGCTGGTTTTTGTCCGGCGCGGTTACCCTTAGGTCCGGTGTGGGCCCTCGCCTCTCGCCGCCCCTCGCCGCTCCTCGCCCTCTCCTTCGTCGTCTCCTCTTCTCCTTGGTCTTGCGTTTGTTCTTTCGCTTTTTCGTTTTCTTTCTTTCGTTCTTGCTCTTTTCTTTCTTTCGTTCTTGCTCTTTTCTCTCTTTTTTTTTTTTTTCATTCTTTTTCTTTCTCCCCCTCTTCCCCTTTCCTCTTTTTCCTTGTTTTGTCCTTTCTTCGATTTCTCCCTTCTTTCGTGTTCTCCCTTCTCCTCCTTTCGCCTTCTCCCTGTCATTCTCCTTCTCCTCTCTCTCCCGGTATTTCCTCTTCCTCTTTCTCCCTTCTCCTTTCGCTGTCACCATTGTCATTCTCCGCCGCTAACATTCATTTTTTATTTATTTAACCCGACATTTTTTTTCTTTAAATATTAATAAGCCTTATTGTCTTTGTCTTTATTTATCATTTACCGTATTGTTCTGTCAGCAACCCCCTTGATGACCTTTGACCTCCAGCTGTTGGCAGGGACAATGCCTTTCACCCAACTTGTGTTGTCTCAGATTACGGAGTCGCCGGGGAAAGTACTTTATATATATATATATATATATATATATATATATATATATATATATATATATATATATATATATATATATATATAATTTTTTTTCCCCTCTCTCTCTCTCTCTCTCTCTCTCTCTCTCTCTCTCTCTCTCTCTCTCTCTCTCTCTCTCTCTCTCTCTCTCTCTCTCTCTCTCTCTCTCTCTCTCTCTCTCTCTCTCCTTTCTTCGTTGATGTATATTTTATTTGTATTATTTTTTCTTCTTCACCTCGCATGAAGAGTCCTTTGCTTAGAAGTAAGATGTGTTTAGTATATTCGATATGCGAGAGAGGTTTGATTTAAATAATGACGGTTATTTTGTTGAAGTTATTCTACTCCCAACATCAATTTCTTTTCGTAATACGGTGGTAAGATATGAAAGTTTGACCACGGGATCATATATATATATATAAAATATATATATTATATAATATATATTATATTATTATTATAAAATATATATTGTGTTGTGTTGTGTTTGTATGTTGTATGTGTATGTATGTATGTATGTATTGATGTATGTTTATATATTTTATCTATTTATTATTACCACACACATATTATATTTTATATATATATATATTATATATTTCTATAATATACATATTTACATTATTATACATATATATATAATTATATATTATTATATATATATATATATATATATATAATATATATAATTTATATAATATAGTATATATATTAAATGTATATGATTACGACGGCAATCTGAGTTTCGGGGTTCAAAGTCACGGCCTCGCTTGTTTCCTTTGGGCAGGAACTTCTCCTTGATTGCCTACCTAGCACTGGGTGGCCAGCCAGCCCAAATCAAGTGTTTGGTCCCAAGGGCCGGGGATAATAGAGAGATGATTACTAAAAAGGTACCACGGCATTCTCGGGGAAAAGGGACTGGGGACCTCCACGTACTCACTGCCAAGAGCATCACAACATTAAAACTTGCAATTGAGTTTCTTGTGACCACGGGGGGCCAAATGAACCTACCGTTAAAGAATAGTATATTATTTATATATATTTTTTTTCACGTAGCATTGTCTTTCTGCCATCCTTTTCGCTATCCTATCGCCATACTTATTCACTCCCCATCCTTTTCTCTATCCTTTTCGCTATCCTATCGCCATTCCTATCCACTCGCCATCGTACTGCCATCCTTCTGCCATCCTTTTCACTATCCTATCGTCATCCTATCGCCGCCGCATCGCCACTCTGTCGCCATCCTATCCCCGTCCTATCTTCTTTTCCATGTCGAACCCCCGCGAGATTTCCATCCCGCTCTTGACCCGGCGCCGTGCCAGACAGTGCCATCACGACCTTGGCTCCCTTGCCGGTGTCACGCTCGGCCTCGGGAGGGTGCAGGTTGGCTAAAAATAGAAAGACATTTTTTTTTTCCAGTCTCCGTCTCTGTTTCTCTCTCTATCTCCCTCCCCCCTCCCTCTCTCTCTCTCTCTCTCTCTCTCTCTCTCTCCCCTCTCTCTCCCCTCTCTCTCCCCTCTCTCTCCCTTCTCTCTCCCCTCTCTCTCGCTCTCTCTCTCTCTTCTCTTCCTCTTTCTCCTCTTTCTCTTTCTCCCCCCCCCCCCTCTCTCTTCTCTCTCTCTCTTCTTCTTTTTTCTTTCCCCCCCCTCTCTCTCTCTCGGTCTCACCTCTCCTCTCTCTCTCTCTCTCTCCTTTTGTTTTTTTTTTTCTCTCTTTTTTCCCTTTTTCTTTTCTTTCTTCCCTCCCCCTTTCTTCTCTCTCGTCTTCTTCCTCTCTTCTCTCGGGTCTCTCGTCTTCTCTTTCCTCTCCTTCTATTCTCTCTTTTCTCTCTCTCCTTTCTTTCTTTCTTCTCTTTCTCCCCCCTCTCTCTTTTTCTCCCGCTCTTCTCCCCTCTCTCTTTTCTCTCTTCTCTCGTCTTCTCTCCTCTCTCTCTTTTTTTTTATTTTATTTTTTATTTATTTTTATTCGTGATTTTGTTTTTGCGTTTTGTTTTTCTTTCTTCTTTCCTGTCTTTTCCTTTACTTTTCCCCCTTTGGGCTTTTTCTTTCTTTTCTTCTCTCAATTTCTTTTTCTTCTCTTATTTCTTTTTCTTCTTCCCCTTTTCCTCTTCTTTCTCTCTCTCTTCTTCTTCTTCTTCTTCTTCTTCTTCTTCTTCTTCTTCTTCTCCTTCTTTTCTTCTAATTTTCTTTACTTTCCTTCTCTTCATTTTTCTTTTCCCTTTCCTTCCCCCTTTCTTTTTCCTTCTCTTTCTCTTTCTGCTCCTCCTCCTTTTCCTTCTCTCCCCCCCCTTTCTGCTCCTCCTCCTCCTCCTCCTCCTCCTCCTCCTCCTCCTCCTCCTCCTCCTCCTCTCCCCCTCCCCTCCCCCTCCCCTCCCTCCTATTCCATTTCCTTCTTCTTCCCCTTCTCCCCTTCCTCTTCCTTTCTTTTTTTTCTCTCCCACCTTCGCTTTCTCTTGCTCTTTCTCCACTTCTTTTTTTCTCACGATCATAAGGTTCTCGATCATTATCTCAGGATGAAAAATTGGGTGAAAATGGAAAGACGAGAAAGGAGAGAATAAGAGAGGGGGAAAGAGGAGAATAAGAGAGAGGAAAAGAATGAAGATATGAGAAGAGGAGGAGGAAGATTGGGAGAAGGCAAGAAATTATGAAAATAATGATAAGAGGAAATGAAAGGAAATTGATGAAAGTAAAAAAAAGAAAACAAAGTAAAAAAGAAAAAGCAGAAAGAAAAAAAAAAGAAAAAGAAGTAAAAATGAAGGAAGAAAGAAAGAAAACGAAAAACGAGGCATAAAGAATTAATAACAAAATGTAAAGAGAGAGAGAGAGAGAGAGAGAGGACGAGGAAGAGAGAGAGAGAGGGGGAGAGAGAGAGAGAGAGAGAGAGAGAGAGACAGACAGAGAGAGAAAGAAAGAAAAATAAAAACAAAACAGGAGGACGAGAGAAGGCCACGCGCTGCACTGGCTACATTTCCTCGCACGTTGCAAGTGGCGTTTTGTGGCAATAACGCCTTGCAATTCAGGACGACATTGCAGGTTTCAAGGATAGGCGAGAGTAGGACGTCGTCGATTTAATTATAGTTATATATACATTTTTTTTCTCTCTTTTTTTTAAAGTTTCTGTTTGGTTTTATTATTATTATTTTTTTAATGCGTGATGGATCTTGTTCTAGTTTTGTCTGTTTTCATTATTTTAGTTTTTTTTTATCGTGTTTTTTTTTTGTTTTTTGTTTGTTTTTTTTGTTTCGTTTTGTTTTGTTTTAATGTTTCGTGGTTTTTCTGTGATGTTCTGGTTCTCTGTCTGTCTGTCTCTCTCTTTCTCTCTCTCTTCTCTCTCTCCCTCTCCCTCTCCCTCTCCCTCTCCCTCTCCCTCTCTCTCTCTCTCTCTCTCTTTCTCTCTCTCTTTCTCTCTTTCTCTCTCCCTCTTATTTTTTTTCCTTTTTTTTTCAAGGTGATTGATGATGCCTGAAACTTGTATGTTATAAGAGATTACGTGCACAGCCGCCTGTTCTAGATCTGCCAGCTAGAAATCCCGGAGTTTTCATCTTTTCTCATTTTCCCATTCCGCATCGAGGGAAATGGGTCACGTTTTTTTCTTTACTTGTTTATATATGTGTTTGTTTGTTTGTTTAAGAATTCATCTCTCACTTTTTTTTTCTTTTTTTTGTGTGTGAGTGAGTGAGAGAGTATGAATGTGAGTGTGAATGTATATACGTTTATATATATACGTACATCTATAACGCAAATACTCTGTATGTATGTACACGTACGTATCTATGCACATACGTATATGAGGATCCTTTGTTACATACGTTGCAGGCCCGCTGACATTGAGGCAGGCACTGAGCCGGAGGCGATTTGGCATTTAAGTAAACAAATGCAAAACAAAAAGTAATTGTTTGTGCCCAGCCACGGAAACGGTTCAGACAAAGACTCGAACTTCCCCCTCCCCCACCCCTTCTCTCTCCCCTTCTCCCTCCCCTTCTCTCTCCCCTTCTCCCTCCCCCTCTCTCTCCCCTTCCCCCTTCCCCGCTCCTCCTCCTCCTCCTCCTCCTCCTCCTCCTCCTCCTCCTCCTCCTCCTCCTCCTCCTCCTCCTCCCCCCCCCCTTCCCCCTCCTCCTCCCCCTCCGCGTCCCTGGTTACGGTTCTCGATTATTCTTGCTAAGGCCAGATGACTGTCGCTCTTGGAAATGCAGAAGGGGAAGAAAGAGACGAGAGTGGTGGAGAGGAGGAGAAGGAGACAGGGGAAGAGGAAGAGATACTGGTGGAAGAGAGGGAGAGGAAGAGGAAGCGGGAGAGGGAGAGGGAGAGGGAGAAGCAGAAGGATAAGTAGAGACAGAGATAGAGATAGAGAGACAGCGACAATGATCGAAATAGAGGCAAAGAGATAATGACATAGATAAAGGGACAGAGACAGAGATAGCAACATCGTTAGGGACGATGACAGAGATAAAGATAAAGAGACAGAGACAGAGAGAAAGATATAGAGACAGAGGCAGAGATAGAGATAAAGAGACAGAGACAGAGACAGAGATAAGGAGACAGAGACAGAGATAGAAACAGCGACAGAGATAGCCGCCGCGTCAGAGATAGAGACAAAGAGACATAGAGAAGATGCTGGCCGACCGAAAAGGCAGAAGGGAAAGGGAGCGTCTATATTAGGTCCGAGAACGCCCTCGCTAATCCGACCACCTTATAAGCGGGTAAGGAGTTCGCCCTCGTTCCCGTTGGGTGGGCGTGTCCCTCGGCGCGGGCGAGATGGATGGGCGTCTCGGTGACACCGAAGGGGCGTGGGCGAGGGGCGTGGGCGAGTGACCAAAGTTGGGCCACTTGTTATCACTGGAGGAGGGGCGTGGGGAAGTCGGGGAGGGGTGTTGAGGGGATGAGGGAGGGAGGGAGGGAGGGAGGGAGGGAGGGAGGGAGGGAGGGAAGGCACTGACGGAAGAGGTGCACGTCGAAGCTCTTCCTTTCACACGGGCACTTTCCCCGTGTCTCCCTTCCCTCCATCTCGGCTCTCTTGAGCCTCCCCTCCCTCACTCCAGTTCCCTCTCCTTCCCTTCCTTTCCCTTCTCTTCTCTTCCTATTCTCTTCTCCTCTCCTTCTCTCTTTCCTTCTTCCTTTTCCCTTCCCTTCTCTTCTCTTCTCTTCTTCTCTTCTTCTTCCTTCTCTTCTTCTTCCTTCTCTTCTCTTCTCTTCTCTTCTCTTCCCTTCTCTTCTCTTCTCTTCTCTTCTCTTCTCTTCTCTTCTCTTCTCTTCTCTTCTCTTCTCTTCTCTTCTCTTCTCTTCCCTTCCCTTCCCTTCCTTTCCCCTCCACCCTACCCGAGCTTCCTTCGGCCCCCCCCATCCCCCCATTCTCCCTCCTCCCATCGCCGGATCGAACTGGGTTCCACGTGAGCTTATTAAAACACTCATCCTGTGCTCCGGATTACGTACATATACGTGGACGTACATTTAGCGAAGAGAGGAGAAAGGGAGAGAGGAGGAGAGGAGGAGAAGAGGAGAGTAATGTTGGCAAGAGAAGATGAAGGAAAAATTGAATGGGGCGAACAAGTTGGAGTAGAGGAGAAACAGAAGAGTAGAGAAGAGGAGAAGGAGAAAGAAGAGAGAGGGAACATGGCGAGAGAAGGAGGCTAGAAGAAAGAGAAGAAAAAAAAAATGCGACGGACACGAAGAAAACGAATGAGAAGACAGACAGGCAGACAGACAGACAGAGACAGAGATAGAGACAGAGATAGACAGAGACAGAGCGACTAATGAAAGTGTAGCCACATCATGAGACTACCGAAGGAAGCTGACGACCAGAACTGTTTCCATTCTTATTCCAGCTGATCCCACTGAAACCACTGCAGCTGTCTCGGTGATATAAAGTCGCCGCGGAGTGGGTGGGGAGGGGGTGTGATGGGGGGAGTAGGAGGAGGGAGAAGGAGAGGAGAGGGAGAAGGAGAAGGAGAAGGAGAAGGAGAAGGAGAAGGAGAAGGAGGAGGGTTAAGGGGAGGGGAAAGGGGAGAGGGAGGAGTGTAGAGAGGAGAGGAGGGTAATGAAGAGGGAGGGGGTGTAGGGGGTAGTGTAAAATGGAGGGTGGTGTGGTGGGGTGTGGGGGGGTTGGGTTGGGGATGTTGGGGAGGGTGGGGAGTGCGTGGGAAAGGAAAAATCCTTCTTATCTCCGGCTCGAGATAACTACGTAGGCGGCATTGAAATCTCGGCCAAAAGTGGATCACCTTTGAAAAGACGAAGTTGCTAAGAGGAAGATATTTAGGAAGAGAAGGTGAGAATAAGAAGAGAAGAATAAGGAGGAGGAAGAGGAGGAGAAGGAGAAGGGGTATAAAGAGTGAAATGTAAAAGGTCCAGAAACGGGAATATGAAATGAGCTGGTGGTTAGGTTGTTTACGGAAAATAAAGGGGACGAGGAAGAGATAAAGATGATAATAATCGCTCTCTCTCTCTCTCTCTCTCTCTCTCTCTCTCTCTCTCTCTCTCTCTCTCTCTCTCTCTCTCTCTCTTCTCCTATCCTCTCTCCTCTCCTCTCTTCCTCCTTCCCTCTCTCTATAAATTAATATATTATATATATATATATATATATATATATATATATATATATATGTAGAGAGAGACAGACAGACAGACAGACAGACAGACAGACAGACAGACAGACAGACAGACAGACAGACAGACAGACAGACAGACAGACAAAGAGATGCTGTATATACACATCGGTAACGGATGGATGCGGTCCGGCGGCAGTGACGTATCACTGGTCATTGTAGCGCAGTCAGAATAGAAGGACGGTAGGAGGGGGGGGAGGGGGAGGGAAATGAGGGAGTTAGGGAGGGGGGAGGGGGGGAGGGGAGGAAGGGGGGGAGGGGGAAGTCCGAGATGGTCCGCGCTGATCATGAAAGGGAAACTGTAGCGCCTGTAGCCAGGTTGGCGTGAAGGTTAGCATGTGGGTGGGGGGGGGGGGGAGAAGGAGAAGAGATGGGGAAGAAAGGGAGGGGGAAGAGAGGGGAGGAGGGAGGAGGTAGGAAGAAGGATGAAAGTGGGAAAGAAAGAGGATAGGAGGGAGAAGGGAGGAGAGAGAAGAAGGAGGAGGGTAAGGAAGAGAGAGGAGGGAGGAAGAGAAGGGGAGGGGAGGGCAGAGGAGGGGGGGGGGGGAGTGACGTGAGAGAATCACCTGTCGTGGATTGGTAAAAGTTAATGGCTTTGATTTAATGATGCTTTTGCCGGGGCGCTGGAAGTCCGGTTTTTCGGCCGAGTTTTATATATGTCCTAATTTGTTTATTTTGATTATTATTGTCTTATTAATGTTGTGGTTATTAATATCATCATAATGATTATGATTATGATATTTATGAGCATTATGATGACGTTACTGGTTGTTGATGATGATGTTATCATCATCATGACCAACATCATCACCATCATCACTATCTTCATCATTACCATCGCCATCATCACCCTCACCGTCATCGTCACCCTCATCATCATCATCATCATCATCATCATCATCATCATCATCATCATCATCATCATCATCATCATCATCATCATCATCATCGTCATCATCACCCTCATCCTCATCCTCCACATCATCATCATTATTTTTATCATTAACTTCACCTCACTTTCTCGGTGAGGAAGAACGTAGAAACCCTTTGCGACGCTTTCGTTCGCTTTGTTGTTATAATTTCATTTTCACATCATTACATTTCGCTCATTTGCATTGTATCGCTTGCTTTTATTGCTGTCTTGGTTTGCCGACGAAGTGCAAAGAAAGTTTTCGGTTCATTGTTGCAGTTTTAGCTTGATATTTGGGGGGGGGAATGTGGGGGGTAGGGGAGGAGGGGGGGGGAAATAAGGTGAAAGTTTTGAGTACTTCACGAGTTGCGTTTAAGGCAGAACCCCCTCCCCCCTCCCCCCTCTCCCTCTCCCTCTCCCTCTCCCTCCTTAAGGCTCATTGGCACGTTGGGATGAATGGCGATTTGGTCCTTATGTGCCGGATGTTGAGCCATATGTTCTTTCTCTGCTCGCTTCTCATCTCCCGGTTCTCGTTCGTTTGTGTGCATCTTTATTCGCTCTACTTTTTTTTCTCTCTCTTTCTCTCGCTTTCCTGTTTTCCTCCCTCCCTCCTTTCTTCTTTGTTTCCCTTTCCCTTTTCTCCCCCTTCCCTCCCTTCCCCTTCTCTCTACCTCATTCTGTCGATCTCTCACTCTCCCTCCCTCCCTCCCTCCTTCCCGCCCTCATCCCTCCGTCCCTCCCTCTCTCCCTCCCTCCGTCCCTCCTCTCTCTCTCTCTCTCTCTCTCTCTCTCTCTCTCTCTCTCTCTCTCTCTCTCTCTCTCTCTCTCTCTCTCTCTCTCTCCCTCTCTCTCTCCCTCTCTCTCTGGCAGTAACGGATCTGCCAAGAGTCTTGAAGAAGTAGTCGTCCTCTTGGTGTCTCTTTGCGGTCTTAGCGTGTGATTTACCTCCTCTCCCCAAGGCTGCCGAAAGGTCCTCTTCTGTAACAGCGCGGAGGGGAGGGGAGGGGATGGCAGGGGGGAGGGAAGGAAGTGGGAGAGTGAGGGGAAGGGAGAGGAGTGGTGGGGAGTGGGGACTGGATGGGGTAGGGGGATGGAGGGGGTGGGAGGGAGGGAGAAGAGGGTAGGGAGAAGAAGGAGGGGAGGGGAGGGATGGAGGGGTGGGGGGGAGAGGGAGGAATGGAGAGGAGGGTAGGGGGGGTGGAGGGGAGGGAGGGAGGGAAGGATAGGAGGGGTGGGAGAGGAGGAAGAGAGAGGGAGGGAGGGAGGGATGGAGGGAAGGAAGGAGACGAAAAGGAAGAAGGGAGAAAAAGGGGGTGAGGGCAAGGAATGGAAGGAAATGAAAATGAGGGGACGAGAAGGAAGGATAAAAGGGAAACGGAAGGAAGGGAGGAAAGAAGATAGAGAGGATTAAAGTGGTTGGAGAAAGACGTAAGGGCAGGAAGAAATGGAAATAGGAGGAGGGAGGTAGGGGAGGAGAAGTAAAGAGAGAAAGAGGAAGCAAGTTTAAAGAGAGAGAGAGAGAGAGAGAGAGAGAGAGAGAGAGAGAGAGAGAGAGAGAGAGAGAGAGAGAGAGAGAGAGAGAGAGAGATGAGAGAGAGATTGAGAGATTGAGAATGAGAGAGAAAGGTGGAAGTGACTGCGTTCATGCAAATCGAACAGACGCATGTCATGCATTTGACATTATCATGAAAGTCTTATTTACATTGCACATGCAATGCCTCACACGTGCATGGTAATTATATAGAGTTATAAAAGAAGGAGGAGGAGGAGGAGGAGGAGGAGGAGGAGGAGGAGGAGGAGGAGGAGGAGGAGGAGGAGGAGGAGGAGGAGGAGGAGGAGGAGAAGAAGAAGAAGAAGGAGAAGGAGAAGGAGAAGGAGAAGAAAGAAGGAGAAGGAGAAGGAGAAGGAGAAGGAGAAGGAGAAGGAGAAGAAGGAGAAGGAGAAGGGAGAAGAAGAAGAAGAAGAAGAAAACAAAATGTAGAAAAGTTAAAAATCACATGAATACTTTGTGGCGCGAAAGTGGAGAACAAATTGATATAACGGAGAACAAAAGAATAACAACAGAGAAGATAGAACAGTGGAAAAAAAGAAAGTGGAGAGCGATATGTAGCAAAGGAAAGATTACCAAAAGTAGGAGGAGGAGGGAGAGAAATGAGAAGAGAAAGAAGATGAGAGAAGAGAGAGAAAGAGATGAGAGAAGAGAGAGAAGGAGACAAGAGAAGAGAGAGAGAGTAGAGAGGGAAGTGGGAAAGAGAGAGAAAGTGAAGGAAGAGAGAGAGAGAGAGAGAGAGAGAGAGAGAGAGAGAGAGAGAGGGGGGTGGAAGGAAAAGGACGAGGGAGAATGACAGGAAAGGTGGAGGGGGAAGGAGGAAGGAGAGGAGAGAGGAGAGAGGAGAGACCGAAAGTTTGAAAAATTGAGATGAAGAGAAAAGATTGCAGTGATTAATTAAGATGATTCAACAAGTCCACCCACCCCAACCCACCCCCCCTTTAACCCTCCCTTAATCCCCCCCTCCCACCCTGCTCCACCCCACCCCAACCACCTGATATTCCTCATTGACAAAGACGAAGGTCAGTGTAGGATGAAGGCCCCCCCCCCCCCCCCCCCCCCAAAAAATGTAAAAAAGGGGGAGGTGGTGAAGGCAGGCGGGGGGAGGGGGGAGTGGGGGAAGGAGGGAGGGGGTTGGGGAGCTAGTTTTGTATGCGGTTCTGTCAGCCTTCGAATACGTCCCCCCCCTCCCCCCTTCCCCCTCCTCTTGTTCCTTGTCTTCCTTCAACATCGCTCTACAATCATAACCACCTTTTAAATAAGACTAGAAATTTTAGACCAATTCACTACTCCTTACCTCTCCCCTTCCCCCCTCTTCTCTCCACCGTGCCTTGTTGCAGTATTTTTTTTTAAAAAGTCATCGCTCTCTTTATCTGTCTGTCTGTCTTCCTATCTTCCTCCTTCCCTCCCTCCCTACTTCGTGTCGTATTTCCTATGATTTGTTCGAGTGATATTTATTGCCGGTTCGTAACTCCACTTCCACTGACAATGTATGATCGTGACATTTGTTATTTTGATTTTACTTTCTTGTCTCTCTCTTCTGTACTCTCTCTCTCTTTCCTCCTCCACTCCCTTCCCTCCCTTTCCTTCCCTTCTCTTATCTCTTCTCTCTTCTGTGGAGAAATTTCTTCAAATTTTCTTCTCTTCTCTCCTGTCTCTTTCCCCGCGGAGAAATCTCTGTCCGTCCCAGTCTCGCCTCTGCCGCGTTTCCAACTTCATTTTCTAATTCTGCGTCGCTTTCCCCGCCGCAATTTTATTTATTTATTTATGCATTTATTCACTCATTCATTTATTTTTTTCTTACTGTCCCCGCGAGTACTCGTGACGAGCCTCTTGATAAAACGTCTCACTTGAGGGATGCCAGTGACTACGCACGGGTCGGTCCTTAGAACCCTGGGCGAATGCGCCTGAGAAAGTGTGCGGGGATGCAATCTGTATGTCGGGACGAGCGCGCGCACAGGAACGCAGGATCGAGGGCTTAGGGGCGGGGGGGGGGGATAGAGATAAACATGCGAACGAAAGCTTGCAAGCACGCGCTCATACTAGATAGGCCACGAACATGTATATATCGCGCACACACACGGATACGGATACACGCACGCGTACACGTACACGGATACAGGTACAGGTACAAGCACACGCACATAGACATAGCAACACGCACGCGCACACGCACATGCAGGAGTGAGGGAAGGAGAGGGAAAGGGAGAATGAGAATGAGGAGAGGGAGAGGCGGACAAAGGAGGAAGAGAAGAAAGAATAAGAATAGGGGATGATGAAGAAGACAACGAGTAAAAGCAAAAACGACGGAGAAAATAAGAAAATAGAAAGAACCGAGGGGGAAAAGCTTAAAAAATACGTGTCGATCTGCGGCGATAAAGAAGATGGCGAAGGAGGAATGAGAGAGAACAAGGGAGAAACGATAATGAAAAACGAGAACAGCAGAGAAAGCAAGAAGAGAGATAAAGAAAGAACCGAATAACCTAAAAATAAATAAATAAATAAAAAATCTATCTTCCTATCTATCTGTCTATCTATCTACTCGTGCAGCGGCGATAAAACTGGGCCTCCTCGTGACGGCCTCCGCTCCCGGCACGACTTCGAAGGAAGTTTGCGGCGGCGATCGAGAGACGCGGGTAAAGGTCGGCGATTAGAACGACCCTTGATTGGCCAAACGACCTTTTCGAGAAGGGTTGAATTGCCGGCCGGTTAGTGGAGGCGCCTGTGTGTTCTCTTTTGGAATTAGCTACTTTTTGTTAGCTACTCTCCTCTTTCTCTCTCTCTCTCTCTCCCCTCTCTCTCCTCTCTCTCCCTCCTCTCTCCCCTCTCTTCTCTTCTCTCTCCTTTTTCTCTTCTCTTTCTCTCTCTCTCTCTCCTCTCTCTCTTCTCTCTCTCTCTCTCTCTCTCTCTTTTCTTCTCTCTCCTCTCTCTTTCTCCTCTTCTCTCTCCTCTCTCTTTCCCTCTCTCTCTCTTTCTATCTTTCTCTCTCTCTCCTCTCTCTCTCTCTCTCTCTCTCTCCCCTCTCTCTCTTCTCTCTATCTCTCTCTTTTCCTCTCTCCCTTCCCACCTCTCTCTCTCTCTCCTCTCTCTCTCTCCCTCCCCTCTCTCTTCTCCTCTCTCTCTCTCTCTCCCCTCTCCTCTCTCTCCTTCTCTCTCTTCTCTTTTTTCCTTCTTGTGGGGTGTGTTGTGTGTGTGTGTGTGTGTGTTTGTCTGTGTGTCTCTGTCTGTCTGTCTGTGTTCCGGTCTAATGATATCTCACTCTCTCTCTCTCCTCTCTCCTCTCTCTCTCTCTCTCTCTCTCTCT
>NC_051392.1:5738912-5788912 GCF_015228065.2 Penaeus monodon | reverse complement strand
ACGGCGAGCCTCGAGAGATTATTCGGGAGTTGCGGAAGAGGGAGAGCCACATGGGGAGAAAGGGAGAGAAATGAAGAGTATTCGCATACACTGGCACGCTCATACACACACGCAGCCTCGCACGCGCACACATGCAAACGCATGCGCACACGAACACGCACACGCACACGTGCGCGCGCACACACGCACCACCACGCACACTCACCACGCACGCGCGCACACACACAACACACACACACACCCCACACACACACACACACCACACACACACACACACAACACACACACACACACACACACACAAAACACACCACACACGCACACACGCACACCCCACACACCCCACACACACAGATATATATATATATATATATATAAAATAAAATATATATATATATATATATATATATATATATATATATATATATATACATATGTGTGTGTCTATCTGTAGAAAGATAGATAGATAGATAGAGATACACAGACACACATGCACAAGCATACATCCAAAGATAAAATCGTACTTTTATTCATTGATGGGTACATTTATATCAAGTTGTCTCTGTATACATGTATACTTCTATCTGTATATATATACAACTTATTTACTTGCTTATTTATTCATGTAAGTATGTGTATTTATTATATACATACATGCATGCATACATACATACATACATATATATATTATATTTATATATATATTATTAAAATTATTTTATTTTACATGCAACATAATACTACATACTACACATTAATACAACTACATACAACTACTACATACTAATACATCATACATAAAAATACAACTTTAAACATACATACATACATATACATACATCCTACATACATACATAATATATACATTATATACATACCACTACTAATACTACATACTAATATAAACATTTTTTCCACCCCAACCTTATAGGGCACCCCTTCACAGATCTTTCCAAGCAATTTGTAAAGGAAACTTATTGGAATTTCGATTTAGGGGAAAAGAAAATTTTACCCCCGAAGGCGGGGCTCAGAAAACAAAGGTTAATTTTTTCCTGTTCGGTGCCCGGGAACACACGCACGAGAATATTACACATACATGAACAGACATCTTTACTTTCAAATTTCATGCCACCCACACGCCCACAAAAGGCCTTCACACTCACGCCGCGCACGCAACAAGCACAAACTTTTGAAACATCAAAAAGCCATGCTTTACACCACTATCCGTATTTTGCACACATAAAAACCACCCACACACAAAACACCCCCAACACACACACACACCACAACCACACACCACACACACACACCCAAAACCCACACCACACACACACACACACACCATACACACGCCTTCGTGTAAAGCGAATTCAGATCAAATCCCGCGGCTCCATTCATCAAAATAAGTGACTCTATTTCACGCAAACGGAAGTATGCGCAAAGAGAGAGAGAGAGAGAGAGAGAGAGAGAGAGAGAAGAGAGAGAGAGAGAGAGAGAGAGGGAGAAGAGGAGAGGAGAAAAGGGGAAAAAAAATGGTTCTCACGCCCATACTGCGGATGTTTGACAGCGGACGCCCATTTGTTAGTTTTTTTTTTTTTTTCGTTTGTTTTTTAATTGTTCTTCTTTGCTGTTTTTGTTTAGTTCTTTTTATTTTTTATTGTGTTTTCTTTCTTGTCTTTATTTATTGTTGTTTAATCAATTATTCTTGTACTATTGTTTATGTATTGGGGGGTTTTATATATTTTAATATATTTATATAAAATTTATTATAATATATATAAAATATATGTATATTAATATATTTTTGAAATTTTAATATTATTATATTATTATTTTATAATAATTTATATATTTAAAATATTATATATATATATATATAATTTATATAATTTTATATATATATAATTTTGTATTATTTTTTATTACCCTTATTATTATACATATATATATATATATAATAATTTTTAATATATATATTTTATTATAAAATGTGTGTGTGTGTGGTTTTGGGGGTTTTGGGGTTGTGTGTGTGTGGTATGTTTATACATATTTTTATTTTTATTTTTTTTTCTTTAATCTACATCACGGAGGAAAGTTGGCTACCCTGCACGCCCGCCCCGTTAAAGGCTCTTTTCGCCCCAAATTTTAATTTTTCTTCGGGGTGTTGCGCCTTTTTTCCATCGGGTTTGGGGGCATCTCTCTCTCTCCCTCCTCCTCTTTTTCCTCCTCCCCTTTCTCTCTCTCTCTCTCTCTCCCCCTCTCTCTCTCTCTCTTTTCTCCTCTCTCTCTTTCTCTCTCTTTTTCTCTCTCTCTCCTCTCCTCTCTCTCTCTCTCCCCCTCTCTCTCTCTTCTCTTCTCTCTTTCTCTTTTCCCCTTTCTCTCCTCTCTTCTCTCTCCCTCCTTCTCTCTCTCTCTTTCTTCTCACTTTCACCATCTTCTCTCTCTCTCTCCCCCTCTCTCTTCCCCTCTCTCTCTCTCCTCTCTCTCTCTTGCTCCTCTCTTTTGTCTCTCTCTCTTGCTCCCCTCTCCTTCCTCTTCTCTCTCTTCTCTCTCTCTCTCTCTCTCTCTCTCTTTCTTTTTTTTCTTTCTTTTCCTTTTTTCCCCCTTTTTTCTTTCTCTTTTTCTCTTTTTTTTCTTTTTTTCCTCTTTCTCTCTCTTTCCCCTTTCTTCTCTCTTTTTTTTATCTCTCTTCTCCCCTCTCTCTCTCTCTTTCTATATCTTCGTGTCTCTCTCTCTCTCTCTCTCTCTCTCTCTCTCTCTCTCTCTCTCTTTTTCTCTCTTTCTCTCTCTCTCTTTTCTCTCTCTCTTTTTTCTTTTTTTTTCCTCTCTCTTTCTCTTTCTCTTTCTCTCTCCCCCTTTCTTTTTTCTTTCTTCTTTTTTTTCTCTTTCTCTCTCTTTCCCTCCCTCTCTCTCTCTCCTCTCTCTCTCCTCTCCTTCTCCTCTCTTCTCCTCTCTCTCTCCTCTCTTCCCTCTCCCTCCCCCTTTCTCCCCCCTTTTCCCCCTTTCTCCCTCTCCTCCTCTCCCTCCCCCCCCCCCTCTCCCCTCTCTTCTCTTTTTTTTCTCCCCTCCTCTCTCTCTTCTTCTTTTTCTCTTCCTATCTTTCTCTCTCTCTCTCTTTCTCTCTCCCCCCTCTTCTTCTCTTCTTCTCCCTCTCTCTCTCCTCTCTCTTCCCCTTTTCCTCTCTCTCTCTCTCTCTCTCTCTCTCTCTCTCTCTCTCCCCTCCTCTCCCCTCCCCTCCTCTCTTCTCCTCTCTCCCCTCCCCTCCTTCCCCCTTTCTCTCTCTCTCTCTCTCTCTCTCCTCTCTCTCTCTCTTCCCCTCTCTCTCTTCTCTCTCTCTCTCTTTCCCCCTCCCTTCTCTTTTTTCTCCTCCTCTCCTCTCCCCCCCCCCTCTCTCCTCCTCTCTCTTCTCTCCTCTCTCCCCTCCTCTCTCTCTCTCTCCTCTCTCCCCCCTCTCTTCCTCTCCCTCCTCTCTCTCTCTCTCTCTCTCTCTCTCTCTCTCTCTCTCCTCTCTCTCTCTCTCCTCTCTCTCTCTCCCCCTCTCTTTTCTCTCTCCTCTCTCTCTCCCCCCTTTCTCTCCCTCTCTCCCCCCCCTCTCTCTCTTCTCTCTCTCTTCCCTCTTCTCTCTCTCTTCTCTCCCCCCCCTCTCTCCTCTCTCTTCTCTCCCCCCTCTCTCTCTCTCTCCCCCCCCCCCCCCCTCTCTCTCTCTCTCCTCTCTCTCCCCTTCCTCTCCTCTCTCTCTCTCTCTCCCTCTTTCTCTCCTCCCCCCTCTTTCCTCTCTCTCCCCTTTTTCTCTCTCCCCCTTTCTTTTTCTCTCCCCCTCTCTCTCTCTCTCTCTCTCTCTCTCTCTCTTCTCTCTCTCTCTTCTTCCTCTCTCTTCTCTCTCTCTTCTCTCTCTCCTCTTCTTTTCTCTCTTGTCTCTCCTCTCTCTCTCTCTTTTCTCTCTTTCGCTCTCTCCCTCCCTCCCTCCCCTTCCCCCTTCCCCCTTCCCCCTCCCTCTTTTTCCTTATTTTTTTAGGGTTTTTTTTTCCCCGTCTGTTATTCCTGTTGCTCTGTCTTTTTTTTCGTGTGTGCTTTCAATGATTTTTCCCCCGGCATTTCCTGGGTTTCGTAAACAGAGTTTGTGCCCTTGGATAAATTTCCTGTTTTTTTTTTTTTTTTTTTTTTTTTTTTCCATTTTTTTTTTTTTTTTTTTTTTTTTTTTGGGGGGGGGGGTATTTTGGTTTATTTGTTCTTTTTTTATTATTCATTTTTGTGTGTGGAAATTCCGTTTTGTAATTGAGGTAATCTCTTTACCAATGCCTTGTCTGTCACGCTTTCATAATTGGGTTACGCTCGTGCACAGCTTGATGACCCGTTTATTCATGCCTTGTTTATTTCTTTAATTCCTTGTTTCTTTCTTTGTTTATGAATTTAGATATTAGTTTGTTGTTTTCTGCGTAACGGTTTTAGCCTACGAGGAATTCTCCCATTCCTAGTAACACCCGCGAGCCAAATAGGCCTATTTTCAAGGCTAGGGAGGACGTAGATGGGAAGAGGGGAGGGTGCTGATAAAGGGAAGGGGGAGGGGGATTGTGATAATCGTCCCCCCCCTTTCTTTTCCTTCTCCTTCCGCGTCCTTTTCCTTCGTTTCTTACTTTTTTTTCTCTTTTCTTCTTACCTCTTTCGTCTTTTCACTTGTTTTCAACTCTCAATTCTCTCTCTCTCTCTCTCTCTCTCTCTCTCTCTCTCTCTCTCTCTCTCTCTCTCTCTCTCTCTCTCTCTCTCTCTCTCTCTCTCTCTCTCTCTCTCGCTCTCCATCAACCTTCCTTTCATCTCTTCGCTTATTCTTCCTCTCCTTTCCTTTCTCTTTTCTTCATTTCCTCCTCTCACTTTTCTTCATCTCCCCCCCCTCCCCCCTCTCCTCTCCTCCTTTTAGTTACCTTCTCCCTCTCCTTCACCTCTTCGTTTCGCCCACCTCCCATCTTCCTCTCCCTTTCATTAACCTCATCTATTTATCTTCGTTCTGTCTCCCTCTCCTCTCCCTCTCCTCTCCTATCCCCCTCCCCCTCTCCCTCCTATTCCCCCTCCCCCTCTCCCCTCCTATTCCCCTCCCCCTCTCCCTCTCTTCTCCTCTCCTTTCTCCTCCCTATAGTTCGCCTCCCCTCCTCTCCCTTTCATTCACCTTCCTTCTCTGCTCTCCCTTTCGTCCACCTTCCTTCTCCTGCTCTCCCTTTCGTCAGCCTTCTCCCTCCGGCCATACATTCTCACGTTCCCTTGGGCCATCACAAAGGTCGTTGTACCCGGGTTTCCGTGACACCTTCCTGGGCCGTCACGTGGTCCTGAGGGGGGGGGCGTCTGGGAAGGTGTTGGGGTGTGGGGGGAAGATGAGGGGGGTGGGGAGGAAGTTGGGTGGGGGGTGGGGGAGGAAGTTGGAGGGTGGGAGAGGACGAAGGGGGTGGGGGAGGAAATTGGAGGGTGGGGGGAGGACGAGGAGGGAACGGGGAGGGGAGGGGAAGGGGAATACGGAGGGTGTAGGGTGGTAGGGGAAGGGAGATATGTGGGGAGGATGGGGTAGGAAGGAAGGAAGGTAGGGTATGGGGGAAGGGGGAGGGGGAGGGGAATAGAGAGGGTGTGGGGTGGAAGGGAGGCAGGGGGAGGTAGGGAAAGGGGGATAGGTGGGCAGAATAGGGGAAGGGGGGGAAGGAGGATACTGGAGGAGGGGGTGGGGATGTTCGGAGAGAAGGGGGGGGGGCTGGGGGAAGCAAGGGAGGTTAGGGAAGGAGAGAAGCTGAGGAAGAAAGAGGCAAGGGGAGAGGCTGGAGGGAGGAGAGGGAAGCAGAGGAAGGGAGACAGAGGGGAGGAAGGAGAAGAAGAAGAAGGAGGCAAAGGGGAGGGGAAGGGAGAAGATAGGCTGGGGGGAGGAAGGGAGGAGGAGGAGAGGAGAAAGGGGGGGGAGGGGAGAGTGGTTGGGGAGCCGTGACCTTGAGGCTGGATTTGAGGTTTGAAGGGAGGGACGGGAGTCGGGACGGAGGAAAAGAAATGAGAGGAGGAAGAAGGGGGAAAGATGGAAGAGGGACTGAAGAAGAGAAGGAAGAGGAGCAGGGGAAGAGAAGGTAAAGGAACAGGGGAAAAGATGAAAGATGATCAGAGGGAAATGGAAGAGGAACAGGGGAATAGAAGGAAAAGGATTAGGGAAAAGATAAAAGAGAAACAAGGGAATGGAAGAGAGAGAAATATGAGGAAAAAGGGAAGATGATAGAAGAAGAGAAGGGAAGGGACAGGGGGACAAAGGGAAGAGGAGAAGAAGAGAAAAGAAGGAAGAGGAACAGGGATGATGAAGGTAAGGATGACGGTGGTGGCGATTTTGATGAAAGTGATGAAGAAGGTGAGGATGATGGTGGTGGTGATGATAATGTGATGTGAAGATGCTGATCTTAATCAAGGTGATGGTGATGGCGAAGGTGATGGTAATGATGATGATGATGGTGATGATAATATAGACAGGAGGGAGGAGAAGGAAAGAAGGGAGATGGAAAATGGAGGATGGGAACAAGAGAGAGAAGGGAATTGCCGGAAAAAAGAAGAAGATTGACGTGAGAATGAGTGAGTGAATAAGGATGAAAGTAAATGAGTGAGTGAGAATGAGAATAGACGAATGAAAATGAGTGAGTGAGAATAAAAAAAAACGAATGGGAGAGTGACAATGAGAATAACAGTGAGAGTGAGTAAGAATGAGAATGAAAGAATGAGAGAGTGAGTGAGGGAGAATAAGAATGAGAGTGAATGAGCGAGTAAATGAGAATGAAAAAAAATGTGAATGAGAGCAAGAGAATGAACGAATGAGTGAGAATGAGAATGGAGTGAGTTAGGATAAGAGTGAGTGAGTGTAAGTGAGGGGATGAACGTGTGTGTGTGTGTGTGTGTGTGTGTGTGTGTGTGTGTGTGTGTGTGTGTGTGTGTGTGTGTGTGTGTGTGTGTGTGTGTGTGTAGTGTAGTGTAGTGTAGTGTATGTAGTGTGTTTGTAATAGTAAGTTGACGAGAGAGAGAAAGATAGAGCAAGCAGGAAAAAAAGTAAAGCAGTGAAAAGTGAGTGAGAGAGAGAGGAAAGAGAAAGAGAGAGAGAGAAACGAAACTGAAACTAATTTGATCTGATTTAGTAATCTTATTTACAGAACAGTTAACACGCCTCGAGAAGACACAAACTGATCGCTTACTTCTTTTTTTTTTTTTTTTTTTTTTTTTTTTTTTTGAATAATTATATAAGTTATCAATAATAAATACCAAATTTCGAAGAGGGTATTCTAGATCAAGGTTGTGAAACTCATTGGCTCGGGGGTCAAAAGCGACCCTCGGGATGACAAGGAGAATTTTCAGCTTACGAAATTACGATCGTCTTGAAGGAAAGTATATTTAAAAGCTGAAATATTTTGCGTGTTTGCATGTAGTAATATTGGGAAACCAACTATGTACATTCGGGAAAAATAAGTATCGTTACCCTTTGCACAAACTATTATGAAAAATCGACGAAGAGGTGTGGAATAGCGAGGCGAGGTAGTTAGCACCGTAATCGGGTGTTAGCAGAGAGAAGCGTTCAGTTCCTCATTGACCACAAGTAAAGGTAAGGATAGTTTTTATTCTGGCCGTATTAGAGAAAATAATTCGTAAAAGATTCTTGAGTTTGACTTCCCTGGCGTAGATCATCATCACTATCCGGTTTTTTTTTTTTTTTTTTTTTTTTTTTTTTTCTTATAGGAAGATCTAGGCGCAGAAGGTCCTAATGTTGTGGGCGGCCCCCAAGTTCCCCCCAGATAGTGCGTCTAGGTGAGGGCAGTGAAGTTGATAAGCCCTGTCTCGAGGTCTGTTTCCAGCGTGGAGGAGGTGCTTGAAGCCCGTACCCACTGCGACTCGAGATTGGAGAAGGCCATCATGTGATAAAAAAAAATCTGTTTTACGTCACTTACAGCACTAAAAAGCAAGGGCAAGAGTCTACGATAAACCTCTAATGTAATCAACAGCTGATATTCTCTGTTGGATAGTATTCTTTTCGTTTCGCTTGGATACAGTTTTTGTTGGGTGAATTTTAGTTTTTTAAGAGGTTAAGTGCGCGGGGTGAAGTGCGAGAGCGTGGGAAAAAACGAGAGGGTTAGCGGGGACAGACGGGTGAGAGGGAACGGGGGGGGGGTGAAGGAGGGATACAGGGATGTGGAAAGAGGAAGGGAGAGGGAAAGGAGAAGGAGAAGGGAAAAGAAAGAGGGAGAGGGAAAGGGGAAAGGGAGAAAGGGAATGAATACGAGAGTCAAATTGAAATTCAAAACTCAAATTCAGTACCCCTCATCCCCCTAGTTTAGTGGTTATTCCTTTTGAAGAAATGGTACTTGCACGGCATAAGTAAACTGAGGTTAAGCATGAACAATAACAAGCACACATGTTTAAAAACGATAACAGAGCGTGAAGATATTAGTATAATGTGTGTCCTTACATCTAAATGCTTGATTTCGTTGATAATAAATATGTTCTTTTAATTATGTCATCAAAGTTTTCAAGTCAGGGCTGTTTCTGATGTCATGAGGACGATGGTTCCAGATGACGAGTCCACGGATTGGCACGATTTCGTACCTTTTTCATTTACATGATTTTGTACCCTTTTCGTCTGCATGATTTTGTATCTATGCATGTCTTGTATCTTTATTCCTGTTTATAATAATTTCGTTATGCAAAAAGTATGCCTACATTGCTGGAGTATGTAATTCTGTTGCCCGTAATCTTGCGAACGAATAACAAGTATACATGTATGTCCATGTGTTATTGAAAGTTTCTTTATGTGAGAGGAGATGTGAGGAAAAGGAAGCGGAAGAAAGACAGTGAAGGGAAGAGAGAGAGAGAGAGAGAGAGAGAGAGATTGAGTGAGGGAGTGAGATTGAGTGAGGGAGTGAGAAAGAGAGAGAGAGAGAGAGGGGGGGGGGTTAGAATAAAAGTGAGAAAGAGATAGGATTGTGGAGACAGAAGGAGGTAGAATAAGAAAGAGGGAAAGAGGTAGATCAAGATGAAAGAGAGACAGAAGAAAGAGAGAGAAAAAGGTAGACAGAGAGAGGGAGAGATAGAACAAGAAAGAGACGTAACAAGCGATAGATGGAGCAAGAGAGACAAGCAGACAGATAGGGCAGGAGAAAGAGAGAGGAAATAGAATAACAGAGAGAAAAGTCGAATAAAAGAAAGAAGAAATAGAAAAGAGAAAGATATAATGAGAGATAATAATATATCATTAATTTAGTTTAATTCCATTTGATACAATGGTTATTCTTGGTGCCACAGGCTCTCTGTTTACTTTGTTTCTAAATCCCCCTGTGTGCAAGGAATGGCCGGGGTTGCCATCCACTGGCGGCGCGGGATTTGATCGCGGGTCAGCAAGATTGCTAGGCGAGAACGCCACCACTGCACCACACAACAGAGAGGCAGGTAGACAGACAGACAGACAGAGGCAGGCAGAGACAGACAGACAGACATACAGAGAGAGACAGAGAGACAGGCATACAGAGACAGACAGACCAGACATACAGAGAGACTGACAGACATACAGAGACAGACAGAGACAGACATACAGAGACAGACAGACCAGACATACAGAAGACAGACAGACATACAGAGACAGACAGACAGACAGACAGACAGAGAGAGAGAGAGAGAGAGAGAGAGAGAGAGAGAGAGAGAGAGAGAGAGAGAGAGAGAGAGAGAGAGAGAGAGAGAGAGAGAGAGAGAGAGAGAGAGAGAGAGAGAGAGAGAATGACTTGTATGGAAAAAGAATAAGATAAAACGAGAGATAGATAGATAGGTGGACAGATAGATAGATAGATATAGAAATAAAGAGAGATTAAAAAGAGAGAATGACCTGTATGCAAAAAGAATAAGATAAAGAGAGAGAGAGAGAGAGAGAGAGAGAGAGAGAGAGAGAGAGAGAGAGAGAGAGAGAGAGAGAGAGAGAGAGAGAGAGAGAGAGTTAGAGTCAGTCACGAAAGAGAGGATAAAGTAGAATACAATGAGGATACAGTGAAAAGCAGACTTCACTACTTTTTTTATCGTCGCAGATACACTTTAAATTATGTTTGAAATAATGTTTCAAAATTATGTTTCATATACTCATCATCACCAGCTTGTCAACTGTCGAATGTTTAGCGTCGAGGCTGTCGCCATTCATCACTAACCAAATGGGCAAGTAATAGCCACCAGTCGACCAATTATCAGGATGATTACCGGAACTAACCTTCAGTCAACTCGCCACCCAGTCACCATAACGTGTCAAGTGCTTATTCAACGAACGTCCGGTCAAGTGCGTAACGAACCTGTCACCCCCGTTAACCCGTCTTCATTCACCTCCTCCACGTCAAGTGCATCTTCACCCAACCACTCAATCTGTCACCAACCTGTCAAGTGTACGAAAAAATGAAGGAAAAAAAAATAATGCGGGGGGAAAAGGTGGCGGGGGAATGCGTGGAAAGGAGAAGGGAAAAAAGGAAAAAATGCAGGGGAAAAGGGAAAATATTAGGGGGAAAAGAGAAAAAAAATATGCGTTGGATACGGGGGGAAAAGGGGAAAAATGAGGGAAAAAGGAAAAGGGAGATTGGAGTACAGCAACCACACCTGCCACACACCTAGTAACCCGGACCGACAGACGTCACTGATATAATTAATGGACGTTAAAAGTCGCCTGCCCCCGCCGATACGTCAACAAGGGAGTCGCGACGATAAGAGAGGAGATAAAGAGGAGATAGAGAGAAGGCGATAAAGGGAAAGATAAAGGGGAGGAGATTGCGGAAGCGTAACGGCGGGGGGTAAAGGAGATAGAAGTGGGGGGTATTACAGAGGAGAGGGGGAGGGGGTAAATGTTACATGAGGGAGGAAGAGGAGTAAAGCGTGGGGGTGGGGTGGGGTAAGGTTGTTGGAGGGGGGGGGGTGAGTATGAGGATGTGTATGAATGACAAGTTGGAGTGGGTGAATAAGAGAGTGAGGAGTAAAATTAAATAAAATTGAATGGGAGATTGAGGGGTTTTGTAAAGGGAGTTGAGTGATAGGGTGAGTAGAATGGGGATGAATTGGGTGATGATGGAGATGAGGGTGAGTGAGGAGATACAAAAAATTTACAAGTAAAGGTTGATATATTTTTTTATTTAGATAATGATTATGGAGAAGGCATTCAACTCATTATCTAATAACCTATCTCGTAAATACCTAATCATATATATATATATATATATATATTGATATATGTGTGTGTGTGTGTGTGTGAAAATATATATATATATATATGATATATATATTTTTTTATTATATATAATATCATTTTAAATTTTATATATATCGGGTTGAGAATAGGGTACGACAGAATGGGTCGTGAAAGTAGTGTACAAAATGAGGAGGACGGGGCTAGTGAGAGTGATTGAGATTGAGAGAGAGAGAGAGAGAGAGAGAGAGAGAGAGAGAGAGAGAGAGAGAGAGAGAGAGAGAGAGAGAGAGAATGAAAACGAGAATAAAAAGGACAAACGGAAAAAGATGAAGACAGAAGAGAAAGAGAAAAATAGCCGCAAAAAGAAATGAGTCCACAAAGGCGACAGAATCAGAGTGGGAGAAAGGGAGGGAAAGAGAAGGGAAGGAGAAAACCACCCTCCCCCTCTCCCCCCTCCCCCTCTTTATCTTACGACACCAGGAGGCGGGGCGGGGGAAAGGGAGAAGGGGGGGGGGCGAGATGTTACACATACATCTGTTTATATCGTTTGCTCGAGTGAACACCAGGATTTCTTTGTGTGGCGTTTCGGATTTCGTGCGCTTTTTGTTGTTGTTTATTTATATATGTTTTTTCTTTTCTGTGTGGGTTAATAATCTTTCTCTCTTTCTTTCTTTATGTTTTTATTTCTTTTCTTTTCTCTCTCTCTCTCTCTCTCTCTCTCTCTCTCTCTCTCTCTCTCTCTCTCTCCTCCCCCCTCTCCCTCTCTCTGTTTCCTCCTCCCTCTCCCTCTCCCTGTCTCCTCCTCCCTCCCTCTCTCCCTCCCTCCCTCTCCCTTCTCCTCCCTCCTCCCTCCCTCCCTCCCTCCTCCCTCCTCCCCCTTTCCCCCCCCTTCCCCCTCCCCCATTTTTGTTTCCCCCTTTTTTCCGCCTCCCCTCTTCACCCCCTCCTCCCCCCCGCCCTTTATTTTATTTAATTTATTTTTTTTGGGTTTATTATTTTGCCTTAAGCCGTTTTTTTGACCCCGGTACCCCAAAAGTATTTTATTGAATGGGTTTTTTAATTTCATTTTTTTAAATTTTTAAGATAGTTAAATTTGTATTTTAAGTTATAATATATTTATAAAAGTTAGAGTAGTCTTCCTTTTTTTAATTATTATTATTATTTGCAGCCTTCTACCTTTTCTTTTACCTTTTCTCATCTCCCCCCTCCTCTCTCTCTCTCTCTCTCTCTCTCTCTCTCTCTTCCCCTCCTTTCCCCTCTCCTCTCCTCTCTCCCCTCTCTCTCTCTCTCTCTTCTCTCCTCTCCT
Source organism: Penaeus monodon (assembly GCF_015228065.2). Lineage (NCBI taxonomy): Eukaryota > Metazoa > Arthropoda > Malacostraca > Decapoda > Penaeidae > Penaeus > Penaeus monodon. The sequence goes on along the minus strand of NC_051392.1, from coordinate 5,776,409 downwards.
CCCCTCTCTCTCTCTTTTTTTTCCCTTCCCCCCTTTTCCCCCCCCCCCACCTCCCCCCTCCCCCTCCCCCCTCCATCCCCTTTTCCCTTTTCCTTTCCGTCCCCTTTTCCCCCCTCCCAACCAAAAATTCTTTCATCCTTTTTTTTGGGGGGTTTTTTATTAGATATAAATAATAAAATATATAATATAATATATATGTATATATATTATTATAAAATATATATTGTATATATAAATTATATTATATTATATAATATTAATAAATATATATTATAAATATATATTTATATATATTATATAATAATTATATATATATATTATATATTATATATTATATAATATATAATTAATATAAATATATATATAATATATATATATATATAATAATATATATTATATATATATTTTTATATTATGTAATTTTTTATATATATTATTATATATTTATTATAATATATAATATTATATATATTATATATATAATATATATATATATATATATATAATATATCTATATATATATATATTCCACACACACACACACACACATCAATTTCCTATCCCTCCCCTTCCCTTTCCTCGCCAGTCCCCAGCCTCTTTTCCCCTTCCTTCCCCTCCCTCCCCCCAGTCCCCCTACCTATGTCTTCTTCTCCAACTCCTCCTAACTTCCCTTCCCTTCGTTCCCCAACCCTCTCCTCCCCGTGTTGTTTTCCCTCTCCCCATCCCCCTCCCTTTCTTCTCCCCACTCGCCATCCCCTCCCTTCCCTTCCTCCCCAAACCTCAGTATCTCACATGTATCCCCCCCCCCCCCTCCACTCACGGTCCAACCCCATCCCCTCCCCTCCCCCTCCTGATAAAAAACAAAACAAAATTTGAGAAGGCGGAATTACATATGTGTGTGTGTGTGTGTGTGGTGTGTGTGTGTGTTTTGGGTGTGTGTGTGTGTTGTGTGTGTGTGTGTTGTGGGGTGTTGTATGTGCTGTGCGTGGGGTGTTCCGGGGGTGTGCGTGCGTGTTTCGCGTGGCTGTGTCGCGTGTGCAGCGGGGCGCCGAGTCCACCCGCATCCAGTGAAAGTGAAACAAGAAGGGATCGAGTGATTCACTTCTTGCGCTGCTGCTTATTTATTCATTTTCTTTGTTTGTTGTTTGTTTTGTTATTTGCTTTTGTTGTTAATTTTGTATATGTTTGTGGTTTTGTTATAAGTCATAGTTTTGTTTTTGTTGTTGTTGTTCTGCTGTTCGGTTTTGATATCTGGTCATTGTATATATTTTTTTTCTTTTTCTTTTCTCCTTTCTCTCTCCTTCTCTATTTGAGTTCTTCTGTCTTCTCTTCATTTTCGTCCTTTCCTTCCTCACTCTCTCTCCTTTCTTCTCTTCGCCTTCTTTCCACCTCTTCCTCCTCTTTTATCTCAACTCTTATCCGTCTCTCTCTCTCCTCTCTCTCTCCCCTCTCTCTCTCTCTCTCCTCTCCTCTCTCCCCCCCCTCTTTTCCTCCCTTTCCTCTCCTTCCTCTCTCTCTCCTTCCTCTTCTTCTCCTCCCATTTTTCCTCTCTTCCTTTTTCCTCCTCTCCTCTTTCTTTTTCCCCTTCCCCCTCCCCCCTTCTTTTTTCTCCTCCCCCTCTTTTTCCCCGCCTCCCTTCCTTTTCCCCTCCCCCTTCCTCCTCTCCCCGCCTCCTTTAATTTCCTTTTCCCTGTCTCCCTTCTTTCCCTCCCTCCCTCTCTTCCTCCTCCCACCCTCCCCCTCCCTCCTCCCTCCTCCCCTTCCCCCTTCCCCTTTTCCTCCCTTTCTCCCTTCCCCTTCCTCCCCTCCCTCCCCCACTCCCCCCCTCTTCCTTCCCCCTCCTCCCCTTCCCCCCCCTCCCCTTCCCCCTCCTCCCCTTCCTCCCCCCTCCCCCTCCCCACCTTGATCTTCTTACCCCCTCTGACCGGTCGCTCTCTTCCCCTTTCACATCGTCCGCCGTCGCTTCGGATTTCGTTTATCCTTTTATTTCTGTATTTTCTACCCCCTCTCTTGTTTTTTTTTTTCTTTAGATTTTTCTATTTGTTCGTTCTGCATCTTTCTGTCACGGTTTCTTCGCTTTTCTCTCTTATTCTCTCTTTTCTCTATCCTTTTTTTTTTATCTCTTTCTGTCTCTCTCTCCCCCTTTCCTTTCCATCGCCCTCTCCCTTCCTTTCCTCTCTCTTTCTCTCTTCCTCACCTTTCCTTTCCATCGCCGTCTCCCTTCTTTTCCCTCACCTCCTCCCTTACCCCATTCTTATCCCTAACCATCTCCCTCTCCCTTTCCCTCTCCACTAACCCACTTCCTTACGTTATCCCCTAATCTGTCTCTCTCTCTCTCTCTCTCTCTCTCTCTCTCTCTCTCTCTCTCTCCCTCTCCCTCTCCCTCTCCCTCTCCCTCTCCTTCTCCTCCCTCCCTCTCTTCTTCTCTTCTCTTCCTCTTTCCCTCTCCCTCTCTCCCTCTTTCCCTCTCTCCCTCCCATTCCTCTCTGCTCCCACCTCCCCTTCTCAGAGACACAGAAAGAAAGAATCAGAAACAGATAGACGAGGATTTTTTTTTCTAGTTATTATTCCTCAAAAATCTATTAAAGATACATTTGGATGGTGTGTGTGTGTATGTGTGTATGTGTGTGTGTGTTTGTGTGTGTGTGTGTGTGTGTGTGTGTGTGTTGTGTGTGTGTGTGTGTGTGTGTGTGTGTGTGTGTGTGTGTGTGTGTTGTTACTATGCATATGATTATGATATCTATATATATATTATATCTATCTCTATTACCTATATATATTATCTACTACTTATCACATACATATTATCATACCTAATATATAATATATAATATATAATATATATATGTATATATATTATATTACATTTGGATGGTGTGTGTGTGTGTGTGTGTGTGTGTGTGTGTGTGTGTGTGTGTGTGTGTGTGTGTGTGTGTGTGTGTGTGTGTGTGTGTGTGTGTGTGTGTGTCTGTGTCTGTGTGTCTTTGTCTGTGTGTGTCTGTGTAAACACGTGGGCGCGTGTGTGTTTGTGTGTATGTGTGATCGGAGAAATTATGCACAGGGGCGTTCAAAAGTAAAAAGATAAATAAACTTTCATTCCTGGCGTCACGTCAAACACGGCAAATAACCGCGCGTGCCAATCCGCTGCTCGTTTCCGCACGCGCGCCCTGTGTGTGTTTTCGTTACTTCGTAGTACGCGTCTCGGTGGGCGGTTCTCGTTTTATGGTGTTCACGGTGGTGGTTGGGGTGGTGGCGATGGTGGTGATTTTACTGTATTGTTTCGTTTTATTAATGATGATAATAATAATAATGATGATAATAATAATATTATTATTATTATTGTTGTTATTATTTTATTTTTATTTCTCTTTTTTTATTAAATTTTCTTCATTTCATTTTATCTCTCTTTTCTCTCTTCCTTTCTTCAGTCCGCTTGAAAACGTTCACCTCCTATTCCTCGTCTTCCTCTTTCTTTTCCCCTTCCTCTTCTCCCGTTTCTTTTTCCTCTTCTGTCTCCTCCTTCTCCTCCTCCTCCTCCTCCTCCTCCTCCTCCTCATCATCATCATCATCATCATCACCATCATCATCATCATCACCATCATCATCATCATCACCATCATCACATCATCATCATCATTCATCATCTCATCATCATCTCATCATCATCATCATCACACCATCATCACATCATCATCATCACATCACTCATCCATCATCATCACATCATCATCAATCCATCATCATCATCTCATCATCATCATCATCATCACTCATCATCATCATCATCATCACCATCTCCATCACCATTATTTCCTCCATTTATGATCATCGCCATCATTACCGCCACCACTATTATCATCGCCACCGCCATCGTGTTCGTCACCGCTTAGAATCACCACAACCACCATCACCACCACTCACCATCACCACCACCACCGCCATTATTCACACCACCACTCACCACCACCACCACTCACCACCACCACAACTCACCACCACTCACCATTATTCACACCGCTACCACCACTACCACTCACCACCACCACCACGCCCACCATTCTCATTATTACCACCACCACCACCATCAACATTTTCACCACCATCGACACTCGGAAATCGAATCCCAGAGCACCGGTTGGTGAACAGAGGAACAGTCATCACCCGCCACGCAACACCAGAGACGCCGAGTGACACGGGGATGGCGGAGTGGAAATCGAGAGGGAGAGGGAGTTTTTTTTTCTTTCTTTCTTTCTTTCTTATTTTTACGTGGCGTCGGAGTGATATGTATGGTGGAGTGTTTTGTTTGTTTGGTTGTTGTTGTTGTTGTTGTTGTTGTAGTATTGGCGATATTGTTATCGTTATCATGTGTTTTTTTCCCTCCTGTTGATAAGTTTGTTATTTGTGTTGCCGGTAAGATTATTAAGTTTATTATTACCATTAATGTTATCATTATTATTATTATTGTTGTTGTTGTTGTTATTGTTATTTTTATAACTATTGTTATTATTATTATTTTAACTGTCGTTATTATTATTATTATTAGTCGTAGTAGTAGTAGTAGTAACAATAAGAACATTGTTATTATCATTATTATCTTAGTTTTTATCTGCCATTTTTTGTTTTTCTCACGATGTCATCTTTATTTTTCTTCGTAGTTATTTCTGTACCTGTATCAAAATACATCGTTGTATGCACGTGATTTATATTTATTGTATTTACTTCCGATACCATTCGCCTTTTTTCCCAATAAATTAGAATTTTTAAAAACTCATTTTATTACATATTAATAATTTTATGATTTCCATTACTTTTGCTTTGTCATCCAATTATACCCTCTGCGTATTTATAAAAAAAAAAAAAGTTAAGCGTATGGTTTTGTCCATAAAAAACTAAAATTAGCATCTGCTTTTATAAATTTAAAAAAAAAAAAAAAAAAGTACTAGGTGGTATTGCGTAATTTTTTGGCGGTTATGCGGTCGATTCAGGCGGTACCGCGGTGACACTCCGCACGCTCCTCTGTTGCGATGATAATGATTATTATTGTCATTTCTCTTTCATTTTCTTCTCTTTTCTTTTCTGGAGATATTTTTTTTTTATTTGTTTGCGTGTCTTTTCGTTCTTGGTGGGTATCTCTCTCTCAACTGTTTTTTTTTTTTATGTGTTTTTTTTCGTGTATTACGTCTCTGATTTCTTCTTTCTCCCCTTTCCTCTCTTTTAATTTCTTTCTTTTTTCTAGTTCTCCCCCCCCCCCCCGTCTCTCTCTCTCTCTCTCTCTCTCTCTCTCTCTCTCTCTCTCTCTCTCTCTCTCTCTCTCTCTCTCTCTCTCTCTCTCTCCTTCTCCACCCCCCCCTCTCTCTCTCTGCCTCTTCCCCCATCTTTCACTCTCTTTCCTTCATCCTCTCTATGCTTCTTTTCGCCCCCCACCCTTTCCCCCGTGTCTCTCCCTCGCATGAATATAAAGAGCGCGCGTTGCGACCGAGCGAAAACCTGGGTGACAATCTGAGAGTCAGTTCTTCCTGTCTGTTTTGTTTGTCTGTTGATTAGTTGGTCTCTTGTTTCTGATTTTTTTTTGTATTTCCTTATGTCTCTTTCTGTTTGTCTGTTTTTTTTCTGTACTTTCTTTCTTTTTTTCTATTCTCGCTTTATTTCATTGTCTCTCTCTCTCTCTCTCTCTCTCTCTCTCTCTCTCTCTCTCTCTCTCTCTCTCTCTCTCTCTCTCTCTCTCTCTCTCTCTCTCTCTCTCTCTCTCTCTCTCTCCCCTCCCTCTCCCTCTCCCTCTCTCTCTCTCTCTCTCTCTCTCTCTCTCTCTCTCTCTCTCTCTCTCTCTCTCTCTCTTTCGCTCTTGCTCTCTATCTATCTATCACCTATCTCTAGCCATCTGCGTATCTTTACAAATAGCAGATCAATGCGTCACAAGCATTTCCTCCAAAATTCGAGGAAAATATTCCCCCAAAACCCTGAAATTTCCCCTAGCCAGCCTTGCGTTCGCCTCGTCACGTGACCCTCGATGCGACGCGGGAAACCAAGGCGAAAACGCGGTTGCCTCTTTCCTTTTATAATCATATTCATCATAGCTTCTTCGCTTTTACCTTTTTGTAAGGAGAAGCGCGCGTTGCTTATCCCCACCGTCTGCGTAAAAGATGTTGCGTCACCTATTTGTTGCGGCGAGGGAAAGGGAAAGCGATGGCGGAGGGGAAGGGAGAAGGGGAAGAGTGTGGGGGGGGGATGAGGGGGTGTATGTGATGCCGCAACTTTTTTTTTTTTTACGGGGGAAAATATGGTTGAAAGTTTCGCCGTTCATTGTTATTGCTGCTGTTTATATGCGTGTTGTTATTTGTTGCTACTTAATTCTTTTTTTTCCCGTGTCTTGCATCATCGTTGTTTGTGAATATCGTCTTCATTATTAGCTTCCATCATTATTGTTATATTTATCGTTGTTGTTGTCGTTAGTGATTTATTAATTATTATTACAATCAGCAACACCTTTTTCTTTTTCTTTTAATGTTAGCGTCCCTGTTATTATTTGTATTGTGATTTTGACGATTGTTGGTGTCCTTCGTATTGCTATTAATAGTAGCATTAGCATTCGTTATGATTCTCAATAGAATCGGTTTCATCATCATCATCATTTAAGAAAGTAAGCGTGAATTTCCTAAGAATGAACTTTCTTATCTTCCCCTTCTTCTTCTTCTTCTTCCCACGTTTCTTCTTCCTTCGTTTACTTTCCCTCGTTCGCAATATGACTCTTTTTTCCCCCGTCGTAAATATTCAAAAGAGAAGAGAGCGTTGCAGGGTGATGTATGAGTGTGTATTTATGGCTGATGGCGGCGCGTTGGAGGCAGAGTCACCTGTGTGATGATGTTGATTTAGTTCTGTGGTTTTTTTTTTACGTGTTTATTCTTCTTTTTCCATTTTTTCTTTTTCTTTTATTCTGTTTCTATTTCATCCTCTTCTTTTTCTTCTTTCTTCTTCTTCTTTCCCCCTTTCTACCGTTTTTTCCTTCTTTTTTTTCCTCCTCTCTCTTGAGCATAACGGTAATCTGCCCGTCATCGGATACGCCCTCTTTCACGGCCTATCGCCCTCCTCGATTTTCGAGAGGCACCCCGCCCTCTACACACACACGTTTATATATATGTATATATATATATGTAGAGATATATATATATATATATATGTATATATATATATGTAGAGATAGACAGACAGACAGATAGATATACATATATACACACGCATTCACACATTCACGCGCTCACTCACTCACTCACTCACTCACTCACTCACTCACTCACTCACTCACTCACACTCACTCACTCCCCCACTCCTCACTCACTCACTCACCCTCACAGACAAACAACACACACAACCACACACACACCACACACACACCCACCACACAACCACACACCAACACACACACACACACACACACAACCATCTATTTGACATAAACGTAGACACGTAGATAATGACTGGATGATCAAGAGAGAACCTCCTTTTTCTCTCTCTCTCTCTCTCCCCTCCTCACCCCTCTCTCTCCTCTTCCTCTTCCCTCTCCCTCTCTCTCCCTCTCTCTCCCTCTTCTCCCTCTCTCCCTCTCCCCCCTCTCTCCCTCTCCCTCCCTCTCTCCCTCTCTCCCCTCTCCCTCCCTCTCTCTCCCCTCTCTCCCTCTCCCTCTCCCTCCCTCTCTCCTCTCCCTCTCTCTCTCTCTCTCTCTCTCTCTCCCTCTCTCTCCCCCCTCTCCTCCTCCCTCTCTCTCTCTCTCTCTCTCTCTCTCTCCCTCTCTCTCTCTCTCTCTCTCTCTCCCCTCTCTCTCTCCTCTCTCCTCTCTCTCATCCTCTCTCTCTCTCTCTCTCCCTCCCTCTCTCTCTTCCCCCCTCTCTCTCTCTCTCTCTCCTCTCCTCTCTCCCTCTCTCTCTCTCTCCCTCTCTTTTCCCCTCTCCTCTCTCTCTCCTCCTCTCCCTCTCTCTCTCTCTCTCCCTCTCTCTCCCCCCCCCTTTACATGATGATCACGGTAGTTGTCGCCACCGCAGAGGACCCGTCGTTTTCACTTTCCGCTTAATTATGATGGGGATTCCTTTTCCGTGATGCGTGGTGTGATGTGGGCGTGGCGATGTGATGTGGGCGTGATGGTGGAGGGTGGTGGTGGGGGAAAGGGATTGGAGAGTAGGGTGGGAGTCTGAGGTTAAGGTAGGGGTAAAGGGGAGGGGAGGGGAGGGGAGGGGGTATGTAGGAAGGGATGGCGGGTGAGGAAAAGGGAGGGGAGGGGATGGGGATGGGAAGGGAGGGAGGGGAGATGAGGGGGAAAAGGGGAAAGGAAAGAGAGGGGGTAGGAGGGAAAAGTGGGGAAGGGGAGGAGGATACGGGGATAGGGAAAAGGGGGGGGGGAGGAGAGAACGAGTGAGAGAGCAGGATGATAGGAAGACGGATGGGAGAAGGTAGCGAAGATGGGAGGAAAAGGGGAAGAGAAGGGAGAGAGAGGAAGGGAGGTTGAGAGGGAGTGGATGGGGGGAAAGGGAGGGAGGGAGGGAAGGAGGGGGAGGAGGGAAGTATGTGAACGAGAGAGAGACAGCAACAGGTGACAAGAATGATTGTGGGAAAGGATTAGAAGATTCATGAGAAGAAAAGGAGGGAGGGAGGGAGGGAGGGAGGGAGGGAAAGGAGCCAAGAAAATGTGAGGGGAAAGAAGGGACGGGGGAGGTAGAATAGGAGGGAAGGGGAGGGGGGGGGAAGTTGTAAGTCCTAGACCGTAACGTAAAAACATGTATGTTTACTTTTACTTTCCTGCGACTAGGCCCGATGATCTTAGCATTTCGGTTAAGGAAATTATGTTTGAGCCTGGCCTTTTTTTCTTATATATATTATTATTTTCTTTTTCTTTCTTTCTTTCTCTTTCTTTTTCTTTCTTTCTTTCTCTTTCTTTTTCCCTTGTTCTTTTTCTTCCTTTCATTTTTTCTTTCTTTTTTTCTTTGAGGAATGGGATAGGGTGAGGGAAGGAACAAGGTGGTTGCAGTAAGACTATCAACAATAGTAGTAGTGGTTGCGTAGTAGTAGTAATAATAGTAGCGCCATAGTAGCAATATTGGTAGTAATAGCCATGATGATAATGTTTTTTTTATAATTAGGGGCAATGATTATTTTTAAAAAGGACGTAAAGATGACATTTAAAAAAACAACAACGTAAAAGGATAGGAAAATTAGTTCGGAAAAGCAATAAAAAAGACCTTTCATAACACAGTGCCTCAGTCTCAGGCACTAGTGATGGTCTTCAGAAATGACTGTTAAATTAACTTAGTGAAAGTAGCTTAGCGAAAAAGAGACGACAAAAAGGAAGGAAGGCAGTAATGATAATGATATATAAATAGATAAATAGGGTAGAGAGAAGGAGAGAGAGTTTGACTTCCCACCCGGCGGGAAAGTTGTCGAGTGTCATGGCGATGCATTTGCTTGCAATAACTGGGGCTTCATGCATATATATGTATATAATATATATATATATATATATATATATATATATATATATATATATATATATATATATATATATATAATCATATCATATATATTATAAATATATATACATATATATACAGATAGATAGCGACAGAGACAGACAGGCAGAGATAGATATATACATACATATATATGATATAGATACATACATACTCATGTATGTATGTATTTCTGTATATATTAAGTAGTTAATATATTAATTAATTAGAGTGAGAGTGCGAAAGAGTGAGTGCGTGAATGTGAGAATAAGAGCCAGTTAGAGTGAGTGAGAGGGAATGAACAATGTGTGTGTGTGTGTGTGTGTGTGTGTGTGTGTGTGTGTGTGTGTGTGTGTGTGTGTGTGTGTGTGTGTGTGTTTGTGTGTATGTATGTATGTATGTACATGTATTGTGTGTTGCATATGTATATGCATATGTGCAGAATATGTGTATGTATATGTATACGTATATGTATGTATTTATATTTTATTTATATATATTTTCTTACCTACTTACCTCTGTCTATCTGCCTACACACACACACACACACACACACACACACACACACACACACACACACACACACACACACACACACACACACACACACACACACACACACACACACACACACACATTGTTCATTCATTCATGTGTGTGTGTGTGTGCGTGCGTGCGTGCGCGTACACTTATGTATGGATGTTTGTACGTATAATACACACACACACACACACACACACACACACATATATATATATATGTGTGTGTGTGTGTGTGTGTGTGTGTGTGTGTGTGTGTGTGTGTGTGTGTGTGTGTGTGTATATATGTATGTAGAAAACGAAAAAGATGAAAAAAATGGATATGTTTAATAAGTAGATTCAGGAACAGAAAGAAAGACAGAAACAGTAGATAGATCCGAATACATGCTTTGACAGCTCTATAGTTAGGGGTCTGAGCACAGCATACACACGCGAATCCACCTGTTCGCATATAATAAAGGAAAATATATGTAAGGAGTGAGATTTAAAGGACGTCGCCAGGAGAGAGATCTGCGCCAGATGGTCAGAGCTTGAAGCCTTCGAAGTGATCAGCAGGAGAGAGAGTTATATTTTTTTTCTAGTTTCGCATGTACTTTGTTATGTGTGATGTGTACTGTGTGTGTGGATCGCTCATTCACGTACGCGGCATCACGCGCTTCATATTCTGTTTTTCTTCCTTTCCTTTTCTCTTTCTTTCTTTTTCTCTCCCTTTCTCTTTCTTTCTTTCTCAGACAATGAACATATTTAAAGTCTGCGCGTGTCCGTATCTTTATGTATATTTATATACAGGTATAATTTCAGCCAAGGCTATTAGGGGTTACGCCTCCATAACTTTCATACTCTAAAACACAGAATAAAAACGAGAAAACAAGGTTTGTCCTCCAGAGCGACCGAGCATCTCTTATTATGTTATCACAAAGCGTTAAATAACGAAGTGTGAGTCGTTTCAAGCCATCGGCTAAGATAATGCGCGGGAAAACGGACCCGTTCGAGGTTCCGGAGCGCGGGAAACTGTCTCGAGGCGGGTGATGCTGGCTGGCTCGGCCTTCGGCTTAATGTTAATCTATGTGCCTGGGTGATTGTGTGGAGTGATGGTGAGAGTCGGGGAGTTGGAGGAGAGGGGAGGAAAGAGAGAGAGAAAGAAGGAGAGAGGGGAAGGGAGAGGAACGGAGGGAGGAAGGAAGGAAGAACGGAAAGAATGAAGCAGGAGTGAGAGAGGGAGAGAGGTAAAGACAGGAGGAAGGGAGGAAGGAGGGAAAGAGAGTTCAGGAAAAGAAAAAGGATCGTCGACATAGGAAAGTAAACTAGTTAAGTAAATACAGTGATAAAGAAAGAAGATAAGAAACTGAAAGCTAGTAAAGCAAAGAATGATTATAATTTAGGAAAGAAAGAAAGGCAGTTAAGAAAAAAGGAGGAAGTGAAAGGAGAGAGAACCGGGGGAAAAAGAGAGACAGCTGATGCTAATTATAACGAGAATTTTAGAATATGAAAATATTGCATAAGAGCATAACGTTGGCAACATTCACCGAAATTGCAAGCATGGCGAAAAATAGAAAAAAGGGCAGAGAGAGAGAATATTATGTAGGTGAAGGGACAAAGAAATGCAAATTCGAGGGAAAAAATAGAAGACTAGAAGAGACAGTGAGAAGAAAAACAGGAAGATTTGTCTTGAGAATTTACCCAGGTGAGACTAGAGAGAGAAATGAATACACGGATAAATAAAAGTGGATAAGTGCGGGTGGAAATAAAGGAGAGAATGGGGAAATAAAGAAAAAAAGGAGAGAATGAGGGAAGAGATGATACACAGTAACATGCTAATGATTACGACACAACTTTCGCCAGACACACAACACGGAGAGGGAGGGAGAGACAGACAGACAGACAGACAGACAGACAGACAGACAGACAGACAGACAGACAGACAGACAGACAGAGGGTAGATCTCTGTAAAACAAGCATAAACAGAAACAAATCGTTGGTTTCTGGTGAGTGGGGGTTATGACGGGAAAATTTATTCCCTTATGTATGTATGAATGTGTGTGTGTGTGTGTGTGTGTGTGTGTGTGTGTGTGTGTGTGTGTGTGTGTGTGTGTGTGTGTGTGTGTGTGTGGTGTATGGATGGTGGTGTACATATATGTGTGTATGTGTAGTGTATAGATGTGTATATCATATATGTGTGTATGTATATGTATAGATGTGTATACATATATGTGTGTATGTATATGTATAGATGTGTATACATATATGTGTGTATGTATATGTATAGATGTGTATACATATATGTGTGTATGTATATGTATAGATGTGTATACATATATGTGTATGTATATGTATAGATGTGTATACATATATGTGTGTATGTATATGTATAGATGTGTATACATATATGTGTGTATGTATATGTATAGATGTGTATACATATATGTGTGTATGTATATGTATAGATGTGTATACATATATGTGTATATGTATATGTATACATATATGTATATGTATATATATATATATATATATATATATATATATATACACCTTTTCCTAAGCATTTGATTGATATAGACGTTAATTCTATTCGTGACCATCTCGAGGCCCAGATCTATCCGGAAAGCAATATATCTTGAAGGCACCTCTTATGAAACCGTTGCCAAGCACGTGGGTGTGATTAAGACTCCCACTTTCACCGCATGCACGCGCCCGGGGACTTAATCGGTTGTAATTCGGATCGTGCGTGTTGTAATGGAGGGCTGGACGGGCGGGGGGGGGGGGAGTAGGTTAACGAGGTTTAATTTAATTGGTCGTTTTCGTTCTTGTGTTCGTTGTGCTGTTCGTTTTGTTGTGTTGGTTGTGATTGGGATGGTAATGCTGCTATGAGGGTTAGTAGTATTGATAGTAATGAGAAGGAAAGTTATCATTATAATTATCATAATCACCACCATCACCATCATCAATCATCATCAATCATCATCATCATCATCATCATCTCATCACATCTATCAATATCATATCATCATCAGTCATCAACGATCACATCATACACCAGACGCTCATATACATCACACACATCAATAAACACACATCATCACACAGAATGCGAATAAGAGTGTCTCAGGAGCGTATTACAAGAGAGGGAAAAAATAAGAAGTGCACGATTTTTTTTTTAGAGGAGGCGCGAGATGGCAAACCACCATCCGCGTTGACAGAAATGGGGTAATGGTGAGGGGATTGCGTTGTGTTGATGGGCCTGACTTGGCTGCATTTAGGGCAAGTGTGGGTGGGAGGGGAAGAGAGGTGTGTGTGTGTGTGTGTGTGTGTGTGTGTGTGTGTGTGTGTGTGTGTGTGTGTGTGTGTGTGTGTGTGTGTTGTTTGTTTGTTGTGCTGATTTTTGTGTATGCGTTTTTTCCCCTTATTCTTGCAAGTTGATCGAAGATTCACACACACACACACACACACACACACACACACACACACACACACACACACACACACACACACACACACACACACACACACACACACACACATATATGCCCTGTTTGTATTCCTCCCTTAGATGATGGAGGCAAGCCAGAAGTGCGACCAACAAGAAGGGAGATCACATAACCATTAAAAACACAACATAACCTCCCTATCCCCCATCCCACGTGCTCCTTCCATTCAAACTTCCAACAGATAAACTTCCCAACCTAATACTCCCCCCCTCCCTCCCTCTTTCTCCCCAGCGCGGCCATGTCGGCTGTGGCGGCGGAGGAGCGCAAGTTCGAGAGCGAGGAGCGGCGGTGCGGGCGGCTGGAGCAGGACCTCGCCACGGTCACGCTGCAGAGGGACGGCGCCAACCAGGAGATCATGTGAGTGCGAGGGTTGTGGGGGTGCTGTGCATGTGTTTGTATGTGTTAGGTGTTAATGTAGGCATATAGATGTGTATGAATGTATACATGTGTGTGTGTGCGTGTGTGTGCGTGTGTGTGTGTGTGTGTGTGTGTGTGTGTGTGTGTGTGTAGGCTTATATATGTGTGTGTGTGTAGGCTTATATATGTGTGTGTGTGTAGGCTTATATATGTGTGTGTGTGTAGGCTTATATATGTGTGTGTGTGTGTAGGCTTATATGTGTGTATGTGTAGGCATATATGTGTATGTATTTAGGCATATATGTATGTGTACATATATGTTTGTATAGTTTGGACATATACCTTGCCTTGCAAATGTACGCATAATGTATATGGCGCATAATTGTCGATTACATATATGTTTGGTAAGTGTAGCATATATGTGTTGTATATGTTAGCATATATGTTTTGATATATGGTGATATTTATATATGCTGATATGAAATAATATATATGCTAGTACATAACAATATGGTGTATGTAGGAATATGTGTGTGGTAATGTGTGCTGCATATTGGTTGGGTGGCAAGGTTGTGTTGGGTTTGTGAATGTGATTTTATATATATTTTGTTTTGTTAGCAGTTTTGTGTTTTTTTGCTATTGTGTTATGTTTTTTTCCATTTCTTATTGTTTTATTTTAGCATATTGTTGTTAAGTACTGTTAGGCATACATATGTATTAGTTTATATGTAAAGCATATATGTCATAAAGAATAAAAAGTAAAGAAAAGTGTGTAATGGAGCAATATATTTGTGTAAAATGTGATAAACTATTGTTGTGCCATGTGTGGGAAAGGTGTGAATCGTCAGGCATAATGGTGTAAGGTAGCTAAGCGAGGTGCTAGTGAAGTGCATATATGTGATGTGTATATTGTAGCAAAAGGGTCGGATTAGATTGAGTGGTTGGTAAGTGAGCATATTTTTGTCTCAAAGGTAAGGGCATATGGGGGATGGTACGGTAATGTGTTTGGTAGGTGGTTTAAGTTAGCTTTGTGGTGTATATTGTATTTGTTGATATGTGTAGGATATAGTGTGGTGTTAGTTGTTTTGTGTGTTTTGTTCAAGTGTGTGTTTTTGTACATTTGTGTGTGTATAGTGTAGGCATATATGTGTGTTGGTATATGGTAGCATTATGTGTGTGTGTATATGTGTAGGCTTATATGTTGTGTGTATGTGTAGGCATATATGTTGTGTGATATGGAGCATATATGTTGTGAATATGTTAGGCATATATTGGATAATGTAGGTCATCATATGTATGTAGATATTTTGTATTATGAACATATGTTTGTATATGGACTATATTATATATGTCATAAATGTAAACATATATATGTAATATTACATATGTGTATGCTATGAATGTGTGCGAAATTTTGTTGCAGTATGGATTGCGGGAAAGTTGTTTGGGGTTTTTGATGTGATTATATATATTTTCTTTCTTGCAGTTTTACTTTTTTCTGCTCTTGCTCTATTTTTTTCCATTCCTTTCTTTTTTATTCTCTTCAATATTGTTGTTAAGTACCGAAAACTAAACACACATAAAAAACAATATCGGTAAACACTTAAATTTATTCATGAAAAAACATATATCAATACAAAAAGAATAAAAAAAAAGTAAAAAAAAAAAAAACTGTATAATTGAAGACAAATATATTTTTAAAGATTAATAAAACTCTCCTTTCTCTGCCAGTCGCTTGCAGAAGGAGATCGCAGGCCTCACCCAGAGCTACAAGAGCCTACGCGAGGAGCTCGAGAAGTGCCAAATATCGAAGGATAACTTTAAGAAAAAGGCGCAGGAATATTGCAGGACGTTGGAAGAGCTGACGCATATCCTGTCCTCAAAGGTAAGGGTCTGGGGGGAGGTAAAACAGCTCCATGGGAAGGGTAATGTCTTTGGGGTCATGGTGTGGTTGTCGGCGAATATGTATTTTTAGTATTGCATGAAATGAGTGATATTTGTAATAATAAGCGATGGAGGTAGTTTTTTGTGGTAAGTTTTGTTCAAGTGTCTCCTAACTACCTTTATGTTAAGTTTTTCTTCATTCTCTTCATACGTTGAAATTCTCGTTTTCTGTGGTTGAAGAAGTCTTATATGCCATACTCATTTATTTTAGTTTTGAGGAAGAATTATACTCATATACGTATATTATCTCGTATATTTATTGCATTTGTTGTCTGAAAGTGAGCGAATGTGGATAATTTGCTTTTTTATTATTATTATGCTGTTTGTTGGATACATGCGTTACTTTGTATGTGAATGTTAAAAATATATATATATTTTTTTCAATGCAATATCCTTTCCTCAAAATTATTTTATTTTACATTACTTTGTATGTGAATGTTAAACAAAAAAGATATATTTTTGATACAACATCCTTTCCTCAAAATTGTTTATTTTATACCTCCAAGGACTCGGAACAGTCCAGCCTCAAGAAGCAGTACCTCAACCTCAACGAAGCGGTCTCATCCCTCAAGTCCCTGAACCAGTCCCTCGAGGAGAGCATCAACTCGCGTGAGAAGGAGATGACGAAGATGGAGGCGATGATGGCCAAGTTCAAGGAAGAGAGGGAGGAGATTATTAGTCAGGTAAGGTGTTAGAGGGTACAGGTAGATTGATTGATTTTTATTATTATTTTCTGGGGGGGTTTGCCTGGTATTTGGAAGTAGGTGGGAGTCAGTTATATGTGGGTACTGGTAGGTTTTTCTTAAGTAGTTAGTCTTGTATTGGAAAAAAGGAGTAAAACATATTATTCAGGTAATATATATTACCATAGTTGTCTTATTAGGTGTAGTTCCAGTGTATCTATTTTATTTATATGTATAATATGTGGTGATGTATCCAGGTATGAGATGGGATTTTATTGACATTCGATTTACTATATAATAAAAAATTGTGGTTTTTAACAATACAGTGAGAGGCCATTTATTCAGTTGAAATACCTTAATATGAGAATTGTTTAACCTTATACATAAAATATCAGTGTATGCAGTAGGACTGGAAGTTTTGATATATACATGGCATTTCTTAATGATATGATATTTGTCAATATACCAGTTTTATTATACTTCAAAGAACAGAAAGGATGAAAAGGTTGTTTTTGGAGAGTTTATGAGGAGGATAGGGAAGGTTGGGGGAAAATATATCATCAACAAGAAATACAAATACACACACACACACACACACACACACACACACACACACACACACACACACACACACACCACACACACACACACACACACACACACACACACACATACATACATATGACCTGTTTGTATTCCTCCCTTAGATGATGGAGGCAAGCCAGAAGTGCGACCAACTTGAAGAAGCCTGCAAGAAACTCGAAGAGGAAAAATACAACATCGAGAAGGACCTCATCAACACACGAGACCTGGCACAGAAACTGGACATGAAGAGAGGCCAGGCTGATGGGGAGGTGGCCAGACTTTCCACTAGTCTTGAGAAGGTGAGGCATAGCTGGTCCCTATATTATGTCCTTTACAACGTTAAGCTAGAGTATAAATGAGGATATTATATGCCTTGATGAATTTTGAGTTTCTTTTGCTGTTAGAGCCTCATTTTAAACTTTAAAAAATACACTTATTAGTAAACTTATTTTATCACCAACATCAGTACTTTGAGTTATATAAAGTAAAACACCTTTTATATCTTACCTCAAAGTAACCAGAATAAACCATACCTCACAGGTGATGTCACAGAAGCGTTCCTTGGAGCAGAGACTAGAGGCCATCAGCAGCCAGTTGAACAGTGAACGGACCACAGTGAGGTCGATGGAAGAAGTCCTCAATGACAAGCGCAGGTCTGAGTGGTCTCTTGAGGCTAATAACAAGCAACTGGAGGTGGAAAAAGGCCAGCTGCAGAGAAGGGTAATGGTTGAGTCATTTTAGTATTGGGAGGGTGAGGGTGGAGTTCTTTTAATATTGTGTTGGGATTGGGGGATGTGAATGTTGACAAATTATATAATTTCTTAGAATAAAAGTATACTGGGATATTATGAAGCTTAAATCATTGATATAGTGGTTGTATGTTTTTTTTTTTGTTTTCTTTTCTCTCCACATTTCTCGGAGATCGAATAAAATTGTTGCAAGTAGCTCTTCTATTTTTTATTAGTTGCAAATACTTTTGGTCACCACTTTTATATATATATTATATATATATATATATATATATACATATATATATATACACACACACACACACATATCTAGTACTGATCATAAAGCATAAAATTTTTACACTTAAAATGCAATTTAACTTTTTATTTTCTGTTGCCTAAATACCTATCAGATTTATAATTTTCTTATGAATTAATGTGAATGCCCAGTTACTTTTCAGGGTTGTTTAATGGTGGATGTTCATTGTTACATATTTCAGACATTAAAAAAAGGGCACTGGCGATTTATGTATTATACAAAAACATCTTTATTTCTCTGTCTGTTTCTCCCCACCTGTCAAATGTCATATCAAATTTGAATAAGATCTGTAATGAATATCTATTTCACTTTATATTATTTTAATGTTAAATGTGCTACAACTGCTTTAAGGTAAAGTAAATAGATATTTTTCTATGGAAGTTATTATATTTTACTGCTGATATTCAAGAATGCCAATATATCAGACTTGTTAGCTGTCTTAACTAGATCAGATAGGTACCTATTAAAACACCATTCAGTGTTGTATTATGAGATGTATTAAACTTTCAATATTTAATTGTCCAGATATCAGAACTACAAGCTCAACTGGATGATGAAATGTCAGAGGGGAAGAGGTTTAGAATGAGAACCACGCAGCTGGAAAGTGACCTGGAGAGACTTAGAAGGGACCTGACGGATGAAAGGTTTGAGAGAGAAAAGGCTTCACAGGAACTGCGACGGGTACAGAGATTCCAAAACATTAACCGTGCATTAGATGCCCTTGGAACAACACCTTCCCCCCCTGGGACTAAAGAGGGATCACGACCCCCAGTCAAGGTGTTGCCCCCTGACCCCCACCCTACTCCAGTCTCCTCATCATTACCCAGTAGAGCCGACTCCCCACCGGCGGCAGAATCACAAGGGGCGGCCCACTTAGAGCGGCGCCGTAGTTTTAGTAAAGCACATGCATCTCACCTCCACAGTTCCTCCTCAGACACAGGACTTGAGAGGAGCCAGGCTGTCTCCAGCAGCTCTGACTCCCACAAGGAGCCCTGGAGACTGGCCTTCGGGAGCACCTCTTCCCAGCTGTCCCGCCGAGCAACTAGCCAGGAGTCCATCCACCCGTCTCCCATCACGTACAGACGGGCAACAGAGGATAGCCCCCTCACTAGAGTAGGATCCACAGGGAGGCTAGCGACCTCCTCAATCTCCTCACAAGCAGGAGCAACCCTCACAACCTCACGTGACAGAGATCTGGATAGTAGAGAAAGCATTCCGAGTGTGAGACCCAAAGACCCCAGCACAAGGTTGAGCAGGCAGGCTACCAGTGGTGGAGAGTCAGATAGCTGGGGCTGATAGGAAAAGTAATTTGTGCTTCTTGGTAGTCTTTTTTTTTTTTTTTTTTTATTCGTATGTGTGTTTTTTTAATCATCACCTGCATACCTTATTTTGTAGTGTAAGTTGGAGCTTTTGCACAAGTATGATTAGTTGTAGGCAAAATTTGTAAAAATAAACCAAGTGGGATTATACTCCTATATTTGTAGCAGTTGTCAACACCAGTAGCTTTATATAAGAGCTGACTTCCATTATAACTTAAGTATATTACCTGACTTTATTTTTTATTTTTTTTTTTACATTTCAGGTTTGAAACAGAACTGTGATAAGATAAATTTTATTTGTAAATCTAATTTCTGATGTCAGATTTATTCACCCTCACAAGAATCTCCCACTTTAATTCTGCCTTGAATTTTGTAAGGCCATAATTTTATAGTGCATTATTAAAGAAATTGAAAAGGAGAAAATAAACAAAACATATGAATAACAGGCAAAAAGAAAGTAACACAAAAGACAAGTTAATGACTAACATCTTTCATATATATTCATGTTGTTTTTTCTCTGCTTTTCCAAATCTCGTATGCTCAGTTTCCAACGCTCTAGATGCCTTGAATTATTTTGCAACACCAGTAATCTCAAGTTTAACCCCCATTAGACCTTTTGTCTTAGGAATCTAAATCTCCTTTCAGGACTTTTCTGTTATTGTATTTTTGAATACACATACACATTCCCAGTCATAATTATAAAATATTGAAGGGGCTATCTCTATCTATGTGTTATGGACAATGGAGAGGATTAATAAAAATTCTAGATCATCAGTAATGCTCTCTATCATTAGCTTGCAAGGGTGTTTTTCTTCTTATTTTACAGAAGATTGGTAAAACATATAGGGAAATGAGTCCTATACTTAATGTTTGTTCCCACTGTTGGAAAGGAATCTCTTTTAGGCATTCTCATTATTAGAGATTAAATCTTTTGCATATTTTCTGTTTTCTTTTTCAAGTTGTCATTGATGTTTTCAATAACTAAATATAATGGTATGAAAACAGCATGCAAATAAAGGTTAGTATGGCATTAATAATTAGGTGTGTGTTGTACCTATAAGATTTTGATGAATTCAGGTTATGCTATTTTGTATTCTGCAAATAGCAGAACAACATTTAAAGATAAAAAATTAAATTAAGTTAGACATATAAGCATGTTTTAATAGCCAATTTCTCATTTCTTTCTAGGTGCGCACATTTCTCATTTAAGGTAATGGCAACTGTTAAGGTGCAGGGAAATGTTGACGCCCCAATCATCTTCAGATTAGGAATAGCATCACTCAACTATTGTAATGTTAAATATTTGTTTGTATATGGAGAGCTTTATATTCCATAATAATACAGAAAGATATCTGTAAGGAAAGAGAAATGTTTTGTTAGGATATATAGGTGAATGATATTGGGTATTTAAACAGGGTAACCGATGGGAGCCGAGGTCAGACTTTGTAGCATAAGACTTTCTAGATATGATTGGTGTGCTTGCTACCAGATTTTTTTTAAATTTTACATAAATGACCAATACACTCAATGTTATTATCGGATAGGAAGACATGTTGATTCCAGGCAAAGTATTGTTAATTGGATATATTTTTGACAAAGTAAAAAAATGACAGAAGAGAAACCATTTCAGAGCATATATATTCTATATTTTCACTGTAAACCTTCCTCTGTTATGTGGAAGAAGACTTACTGGCAGAATGTCTAATATATTTTCTCTGTAAGAATGTTCTCATTTTATCTGGATTGTGAGAATGAGGTTTAAACGAGTACTGAGTATCACATGGGAAAGATAAATGGAAAGTATTCAGTAAGATTTGGAATTAGTTTAGCATTAGAATTTGCAGAAAAGATAAGCTTCAATAGTGAGAAGTTAGAAGGAACATTCAGAGAAATATATAAGAAAGAAATGGTTGTAGATTACAATTATATTTTTCACAGAAAGATTTTGCTTTTACATTCTTATGTTCTTTTCTTTCTTCCTCTCTTCATTTGTTGGTGATCGTTTGACTCCAAGAAATTGGTGATGTATTGGAGAATCACCAATAATCTTTTTTACATAGAGTCTTTATGGGCTGTGAGATGCTAGAATCACTGATGCTGTTTAGCACTTGACTGTATGGATTAACCTGCTTCTTAGTATGTGTACACATGAAAACATCTTTTAAATTGCTAATTGCCAGGTTGATATACACTTCTGTAATCACAGTCTTCTGTGTCAGTCTATCTTGGTTATAGAGAAATATAATCAAATTGTAGTCTGAGGGTCAGTTGTTCCATGCTTGTTAATTTTGTCATAGTATGAGGAGCTGATTGCCTGGGTTGTAAAGACATTCATATATTTTTGTTTTTCAAAATTCAGGTCAGGAAATGGTCCTTGTTGAATTACACTTAACATTCTGTGTGTAAGTATTTAATTGCTTTTCATTATAATTTCTTTTTCTTTCCCCAAAATTATTTGAACATTTCCAAACACACCGAGTGTAAAATAGCTACATTTATGTGCAATCATCCTTAAATATGTGCACGCACACACACACAACACAACACACACAAAGTATAAAATATATATGGGAACAGAAAACAGTAGATATTGATTACAGACTAGATGGCTGTCAAGAATGTACTACCCCATCCCCAGACATCCTAATGGCTTCTCTTAAGGTGGTATCTTCCTCATTTTTTTTCAGTTCAATTTCTGCTCTTTAACATTAACTTTTACAAATCTCTTTTTGCTTCATATAAGAATTTTAAAAAAAGATTGGCATGGCTGGCAAGAATACATGCCATCCCCACTGTAATACAAGATTATTTATTGTATTTACACATAGATGGCTCTACAAGTGCTTAATCACAAAGGAGTCCGTTATTAGTCCTACCTACCTCACCTATTTACCCTTTTCTTGACTTTTGGAAAGGGTCTTTTGTATTATTTCATTGTTTAAATGTTGCCAAGATTTTAATAACATTTAGATAATCATAACATCAATAACAATAACAGTATCGATATCAGTAGTATTAAAAAGAAAAACACATTTTCCTGCTGATTCAAGGAATGGGGAAATCAGGTTTGGTCACTAGGGCCTAATAATAGACTGCTTGCTGGCTGAGCACATGTGGAGCCTTCTGTATGTAACAAAATTCACAAGAAACAACAGGGGACAGAACATAAATCTGTGGTGGTTGGGTTAAGGTGGTATTTTCTAGAATCATACTAATACATGTTTTATATAACAAATTGAATCCTGATAGTCATTGTCATTGGATACATTTATTAATTGCAAAAGTCTGTATAATATATCAAAAGTTTCAGAAGATATATATATAAAAGGGCATTAAGTCTGTGTATATATAATTTATTATAATATATACATAGTAGTAATTTTTTACAGTAGAAATTTAATAACGAGAGCCATGCATTGATTTAGAAAAGAAAAAATCAAGTATCAGTCAGAAAGGGTTGTTGGTTTTAGGTCCTGTTACATAAATATTCCTCTCCACAGTTTCATGAAACATTGTTGTTCCTACATCATTGTTTGCAGCACTGTGGTATGTTTTTAATTCAGTTATCAGTATTTTATTTCAGTCATGGGTCGTAAGTTTAAAGATGACTTAGAGATATTCATATTTATGAAGTTGAAAAGGCATTTGGTTGTAATATTGTGACAAAGAAACTAAAAAAGAGACTAAGCAAGTTTTATTGGTTTGAGCATTTTTATGTTCAGATGTATTTTTGGGTTGCCATATATATTTGTTTCTTGCTAGGAGAAGTCAGCAAACATTATGGTCACTTGCTAACAGTGCTGAATGTTAAAAAATAACAGACATGTTTATTTACAAAGGGAGGACTAAAGACAACAGAATAGTTTCAAAACTTGTCTTTACTGAATTTAGGCTCAAGCACTTATTTTCAGTACTGAAATGTTTATTGCTACTTTTTACATTTATTACTACAAAAGTGCACTCAAAACTTTTGCCTGCAATGTACCATCATTGCAACCAATTTAATTACTTAATAGCAGACATTTGTTATTTACTTTTTTCAGTTATATTACCCTTGTGTTTATTGAAGTTTTTATTTACTGGCTTTGTTTTATTTAAATAACACATTACAGAAATAGTCCAGGAGTCCTTAGACAAATGAACCAGCCAAATTACTTTGATGAACTTATAAAAGAAAGATTGCAGTTCCAAGTAACTGTAATAATAATGTTTGTTTTATGCATTATTTTGTTTTTAATATTTCAGCATATGTAATGTGCCTCCTCTAAGCATCATTTAGTGTCTCTTATTCACAATTTAAAAATGTACATCTAAAACATTTTGCTTCAATCATTTCCTTTAAATCATCTTAAAAGTATTAAAATAACCTAGTATTTCTGTGGGATTCAGCTTCTGAAGACAGCTATTCATGACATATCAAGAGATGAATGTACTCATTTTTATTATATATTCAGTTCTTTTTAACTTTATCGTCCATGACAGTAGTGAGAATATACATTTTGCAATGACTTGGGAGAAACCATTTATAAAATGCCACATTGTGATTCATTACAGGATATACACATGATAAAAAAGCAAAAAGTTGTATTCAGAACTTTAACAATGAACACCATCTGTCTTGGAGAGAAATGAGCATACAAAGAAGTCTGAAGTGGTGAAGCTCATATGACTATATATTACTGGTATTTTGTGCCCAAGTTATCATATCGACAGCTAATTTTGGATTTCATAGAGGTGCAGAAGTAAAGTTTTTCTTGTATCTATTTTTATAAGCAATATAACTATCTATTGTGTTTTTATATGGCTTTTCATTATCCCCTCTTGCTTGTCAAAAAATTAAAAATAAGAATGTGTGAAAGTAGACAGTGGCTGAATTTGTCTTTATAAAATGTGAAGTGGTAAACAAATGTATTTATTAAATGTTGACATAGGATTAAAATATAGGCTACAATTTAATTAAAAAATGGTTAATTATACTGTATACCTGTCTGCGTGTACAGGAGTATGCACACGTGGGTATCAGAGCATGGCTATTAAAACAATATCTTGTCAGCAGATAATGTCAAGAATGGTATATTCCTTTACACAAATTTAAAATGATAGAAAGATAAATTTATGAAAAAAATAAAACATACTAATAGTTATTCTATATGTCCACTAACAATAAATAACGTACAGTATACATCTACATTGCATGCTTTATGAACTTTTCAGTTCATATTCCATTCAAAATATTTTCCCATAAGGAAATTAAGAAGAATGTCCACACACAACTGTATATGAGTGAGACTGGTATACCTGAGTCCTTGCAAAGTCTGGGTTGTGCATTCTGCTTGTGTGATCGTTAATGGCTCTTGGTATCACGCGCACACAGGGGTATCACCTCTAGCCATTAACCACCCATGACTCCATATTGTGTGCCCGATTACCAACCATGTTAACAAGTCTGTGTGTCACCTAGAATGGACGCTTGTCTCCTAACTACCAAGGTCATCTCTAATCTCTCTTAGTGCATTGTTAAAAGGTAGACCTCCATTGCTCCCTTCATTTGTCACGATGACATCTGCTGCTGTTTCGTGTCACTGTGGGAGAGGGGAACGGCAGCTCGTTGCATCCCATGGACATTAACATGCACAGGCACCCAACCCAACACAAACTTACCCTCTTACGTGCTAACACCACTGCAGGGGTCTAGAACCTCCCTCACCACTGGGCGCGATGCGTTTAGATTACTGATGATTTGCAGTGTACTGTGTGGATTTGACTCCTGAGACCCTTAGTCATCTTGATTGCTGCGAGAATGGAGTATGTCTGCAGTGAATATCGAGGCTGATGGAGGAAGGCTGCAAAGTATGGAGGGCTTTCTGCCTGCTTCATCTTCGGATTTCAAATCATATATGCTTTTAATTTTTTTTACACACATGCACGAACACGCACACACGCGCGCACAGGCACGCACGCACGCACACGCACACGCACACGCACACGCACACGCACACACACACACACACACACGTTGCACGTATCGGTTATATTATACGCATGTTCTTGCCGCAGAACTCCCAGAAGGTAAACCCACTGAGTGTCATTTCTTTTGATTTTCCAATTGGTAGAGTAGTATTTTTTTCGTCGAGTTGTTACCAAAAAAAAATATATAATTTTTTGTTGTTGTTAGGCTTCGTTACTATATTATTTTTATGCGCTTTATGATATGAACGCGTTGCTATTGCTTCTTTTTCTTCTTCCTCATCTTCTTGGAAGCAAGGATATCACAGAAACGTTATACAGGTGCCTATAATTTTGGACATCTTCATTTGTGTCAGCTTCTGTCTATGGATGATTTGCCAATGATAAAATTCTCTTGCTGATGACTAATAACGTTTAATGGTTTATTGATGATTGATTGTCTGATTGTAAACTGATGATTCACTGAATAATTGCTTATTCATAATTGACTGACTGACTGATAATTGATAGAATGAGGATTGACTAACTGATGAGCTGACTGACTGACAGGCTGACAAATTGATAACTGACTGACTAATTGAAAGGAGAGATGTGTCGTGAGTCTGGAAAATCCACGATCTGTGTGATGTGAAGACATGAACGTGGCAGAAGGGTAGTGGCTCTAAGGTAGTCAACAGGTGGTAGTCAGGTGGTTAACGAAGCGTGCCTTGGGGGGGGGGGGTGTTCGTGGTGGGGGGTGAGGGTTGATATACCATGCAACTAAAGATTGACGCGACATGGCGAGGGTGTGGTCTAAGGGGGGGGGGGGGTTGCGCCCACAACGTACAGATAACTTTCGAAAATTTAGAAAATAGATTATGTCTATGTTTGATTCAGTTATAGTGTTATATATCGTTTTAAATACTATGAAATAATGATACCAGGGAGGAAATGCCATGTTTACTATGACGGGCATGGGATATGTATAATTAGAAACAAATAATTATGCAGTCTGTGAATGTTTGTGAGCACGTGCTTATGTGTGTGCATATGGGGAAAAGGAACTAAAAAACAAGGTGCATATATATCACTCAAACTCAATTTTACAACATAAAGTGGAACTGAAGAACAAGAGAGAGAAAAAAAAACACCATCAGCTTCGGCCATAAATGTATGCATAAGAACGCAAACCCGAATCACACCAAACTGGGCAGCTCCTATGCACTTTACGGTCACCCCCCCCCAAATCCCGGGACAAAGGACACGCCATGCAGAAAACCTAAAGGGAACTGCCAATCAAAAAGTCTTAAAAAAATATACTAAGCGCTTTGGGGAGCATCGTATCAGCGTATCTGCCTTTTATCTCATTTACATATACACGTAGCAGTACAATGAGTTCCCAGCCATGTTACTAACTCGCCATACACACGCCTGCCATTGGCCTCCTTGTCTGCCCGCCGATCGCCAGCGCTGTCACTTTAAACTGAGGAACAAGCGGTTGATAACATACGCTGGTAAAGGGCTGCATGGCGTGGCGAAATTTTTTTATTTTTTTTTTGTCTCCTTCCTTCTATTGCCAGCTGAAATTTATAGATATCGCCGCCACGTTACAGTAGGAGATGTAATTATCATTAAATTTCGTATGCAATTATGGCGTGGCAAATTTCCAGGTTTGTGATTTTTTAAATTATTATTATCTTTCCACTGCCTGCTAAAAGTATTGCTAGTGCAGCCTTGTAACAGTAAAAGATCTAATCCTCAATCAGTTTCGTGCATAAATCTAGCGTGGCGAAATTTCTTTGCATTATCATATTCTTTTTCTTTATTTTATTTTATTACCAGCTGAAATTATAGCTATCATGGCCAGGTAACCGTAAAATGTATCTAGTTACCACAAAATCGGCAATAGCATGCTCCATAAAAGAAATTCCATGCTCTCCAAAGATATTCACGCAATTTTGAATCCTCTAGACAGAATATACATACGATAAGAACTACTTCATTGTTCAGTTGTCTTGCAAGATCAGTTGCATAGGAGATGCAAGAAACAAGGGGGGAGGGGAGAGAGGGGGGAGTAGAGAGGGCGGGAGAGCGGCAAAACGCCATCTGTCTGCAAAGCCCAAGGCTCCTCTGTATTGACGTAGATTCTACATGATCAAGTCTTTGGCCCGTGAGTTCATCTGTCAAAAATACGGCTGTAGAGACAAATACCGTCGCGGGGATTTATGTAAATGGCGGAAAATATCAACAGGTGGATGTGTCAATTTTTGAATTAATGATTTTGAGACGAAGAACTGTGAATAAGGGTTTAAATCAACGTTAATTCAAGCGTTATTGTTGTCCTGCGTAATTTTTATGTATGACGACGTAATGGTTTATTACATAGAATAAATACTACATGCGCACATAAACAGCGAATGTAATAATAAGTGACAGTAAACACTAGCTGTTTTGACGCTCGTTCCTCCGTTGTGCGTGGATGGAGCTTCTAAAATCCCTCGGAAACCACAGTCAAAATTTGCTACCGAAATCCGCATTGTAATCCGGCTTATGGTGCTAACATACATCTCTGACCTTTGCGTTTCGTGACCTCTGACCTTTCCACCTCTCTCGTCTTCCTCAAAGCATTATGGCAAACATATATACACCAGGGAGGTCGGTTTCGGTCTCGTCCGGTTCCCATCTCTCACCTGCGAGCGAGTAGTACTGGCATCAGCTGCTGGGGTCAAGGTAAAAAAAGGCAAGAAAATGGCTGGGGTTAAGGTTAAAATAATGATAATAATAAAGACAAGAAAAAGAAAAAATAAAGAAGAGAAAATAGTCAAGGCGGAAAGTAACTGATCGCCTTAACACGGTATAATAATCACACCCTCCAGCGTATATGCCCCTATGCCCACTTGGATACGAAACCAACCTTATGATATATGGCCCTTATGCTCGGGAAATTTGTCCTTCCCTAAATACAGACACGTTTCATAACATGTAGTCAGCCTCCTGTACCACCCTTCCACCTTTGTTTTTATTCATGCTGTGACCGCCCTCATCACCCTCTCCTTCCCTCTCCCTCTCCCTCTCCTTCCCACACCGTCCTCCTCGCCCAC
This sequence comes from Penaeus monodon, assembly GCF_015228065.2. Classification (NCBI taxonomy): domain Eukaryota; kingdom Metazoa; phylum Arthropoda; class Malacostraca; order Decapoda; family Penaeidae; genus Penaeus; species Penaeus monodon. The sequence continues at coordinate 5,747,909 of NC_051392.1, read as the reverse complement.
CCTCTTTGTCTTAACGTAATCAGGAAGTGTCTCAATATTTTCCCGCTTTTTCACTGCAATAATGGAACCACTTCCTTCCAAGGAGTATCTCTCTCCTCCTCACCCCCCCCTCCCTCTCTCTCTCCGTCACCCCCTCCCTCCCCCTCTCTCTGTCCATCACCCCCCTCCCCCTTCTCTCTCCGTCACCCCCTCCCTCCCCCTCCCCCTTGTTTTGCCACAACAAGAAGCTCCTTAACACGACACTGGTCTAAATGCTGTCATATGTTTTTTCTCTCGGTCTTTGTCGTTATTGTGTATTACAGGATCTCAACGAGTAAACTTTTTTAAAACTTTTTTTATTATCATTGTTTTTGTTATTATCACCAGTATTTGCTGTTGTTGTTGTTGTTATTTATTATTATTATCATTATTCCTTTTTCTTATCTTCAACATTATAATTATTCATTTATTTTCTGGCTCTTTCTGCCACGCCTCTATTTGTAAGCATTTGCATTCAAGACCTGCATAAGTTATTTGAAATGCTGTCTCTGTGTATTTGTTCTTTGTTTGTCTTCCAATACCATTCTGTTATTTGATATTTTGTTTCTTCCTTACAATATCTTTTCTTATTTGTATTCCATGTATCTTCTTTATTTACCATTTGTTTTATTTTCGTTTATTCTACATTTTCAATCGTTATGTGTCTTTATTGCATCTACTTCAACATTTCAAATAATAATAATAATAATAATAATAATAATAATAATAAATATCCTCAACATTTCAAATAACGACAATAAAAGAAATACTCAAAAACTTCAAAATTTTGAATCGAACCGAATTGAATAAAAAGAAAGACTGAGAGAAAATAATGAAATGAAATGAAGATCTAAATCGACTAGAAAAAAAAACAACGAAAAAAAAGAAAGGCTACGACCCATTCTTCAAAACGCTTGAATTGACTTACTGATCAGAACGAAAGAAAATGGGGTGGAAAAAAAGGAAGTTTGTCCCAGTAACGAGAAGTTCGGTGAGGGTGACAAGCGGTCTTTCAAGAGCATGAAGACCCTCGATAATTTCACAGCATCATCGCCTCTGAAGGAACCGGGGAGGGAGGGAGAGGGGAGGGAAGGAGGAGGAGGAGGGGGGGAGAGGTGGAGAAGGAGGAAGGAGAGAAGGAGAGAAGAGAGAGGAAGAGAAGTGGAGAGAAGAGAGAGAGAAGAGAGAGAGAAGAGAGAGAGAAAGAGAGAGCAAGAGAGAGAGAAAGAGAGAGAGAAAGAGAGAACAAGAGAGAGAAAGAGAGAGAAAGAGAGAGAAAGAGAGAGAGAGAGAAAGAGAGAGAGAGAAGAGAGAAAGAGAGAAGAGAGAGAGAGAGAGAGAGCAAGAGAGAGAGAAAGAGAAAGAGAAAGAGAAAGAGAAAGAAGAAAGAGAAAGAGAGAGAGAGAGAGAGAGAGCGATAAAGAAGTTGGGAAAATGAGGGGAGAAAAAGGATGTAAAGAGGTAGGAAAGATGAGAAAATGTATGGCGAGAGAAAAAAAATATATATATAAATATAAAGAAGGAGGGAAACTGAGGAGAAAAAAGAAGTAAAGGGAAGGGAGGGAAAAGGTATGAGGAGAGAAAAATAATTACAAAGGAGGAGGGAAAATCAGGAGAAGGAAATGTAAAGACATAGGAAAGAGGAAGAAAATATAGGGCGCAAAAACACGCAGAAAGAGGAAGGGAAAAGGAGGAGAAAATGTACGACGAGAAGAAGAAATGGAGAGTAAACAGACTGAAGTAGGGGGAAACGGGAGGAAGGAAAGAGGGAATGGAAAGTAGAGGAAAAAATGAAAGAGGTGGGATAAAGGGGAGAAGAGGGAGAGGAAAGGAAGAAGATGGAGGAAAAGGAGGAGAAGAGGAGGGGGATGGGAGGGAAGGAGAGGAAAAAAGAGAGGGGGAGGGAAGAACATGGGGGAAAAGTAATTGAGAAGGGAGAGAGGGGGGAAAGAGAATGGGGAAGTAGAGAAGGAGAGGGAGGAGAGGGGGAGAAGGAGGAGAGAAGTTGAGAGGAGGAAAGGAGGAGAGGGGGGAGGGGAGGGGAATGGAAGGGGATGAGAAGAGAGAAGGGGGAGGATGAGGTGAGAAGAGAAGGGAGAAAGGAGAAAAATGAAAAGAAGAGGAAGGAAGGAGAAAATAATAATAATAATAATAATAATAATAATAATAATAATAATAATAATAATAATAACAATAATAATAATGATACTAATAAAATACATAAAAAATAAGAGGGAGAGTAAGAAAAGGGTGAAGTGAAGAGGAGGAAAAGGCGAGAAAGAGGAGTAGGAGGAGAAGAAAATTGGAAAAAAAAGATTAAGGAAACAGAGGAAAGATCACGAAGGCGAAGACATCCCAAGGGGTACATCGTGATAAAAGGAACGAACGCGCTAACGAAGACTTCTCGCGGGTGACAGATCCCTCCACGCACCCTCACGCACACACACACACACGCACACACACACACACACACACACACACACACACACACACACACACATACACACACGCGACACACACAAAAAAACAAAATACACATACACACCACAAAAAACACACACCCACACGCACACAAAAAAAAGCAAAAGCGAATAATAAAAAAATAACGAACCAAAAAAACAATAAAAATAAAATAAAATTGAAAGTCACGCGCCCTCAAAAATAGAAAAAAAAAACGAAAAAAAAAATGAAAAGAAAAGAAAACAATAAATTCGACGAATCAACACGAACGAGAAATCAGACGAAGACCCCGCGGGAGAAAAAAAAAGAAAAAAGAAAAAAGGAGAGAGAGAAGCAGATTAATCCGTCCATCGGAGCGACAAAAGCAGGTAACATCTGTCTTGTAAAAGGAATCTGACCCCTTCCGCGACCCGCGCCGTGACAGACGTCGAGCCTCTTGTTCGCTCTCGGATCCTATTCAGGACGATGATCCTGCGCACAAATAAGGGTGTTGCCTCCTGCGGTACACGCGCTTATTGTCGGGAGGATTCTGCCCGCGCTGTGACCTATGGTACTGGTGGGTGGGGAGAGGGGGGGGGGAGGGGGAGGAGAGGAGGGAGAGGGGAGCTGGTGGGTGGGGAGAGGAGCGGGGGAAGGGAGAAGGGAGGAGAGGGAGGAGAGAGGGGGAAGGGGAGCGGGGAAGGAGAAGGGGAGAGGGAAGGGGAAGGGGAGAGGAGAGGAGAAGGAAAGGAAGGGAGAGGGGAGGGGGAGGGTGAAGCGGGGTGAAGGGGAGAAGGAAGGGGAAACCGGGAAGAAGGAAGCGGGGAATGGGTGGGAGGGAGCGGATAGTGGGGAGGGACGAATGAGGAAGCAGGTGGGTGGGGGAGGGGAAGAAGGGGAGAGGGGAGTGGATGGGAGTAGGAAGAGGGGAGAAAGAGATATGAGGGTATTGGGGGGTGGTAAGAGGGGGGGGGAACTGAGAGAGGGGGAGACGGGGTAGAGAGATGGGTAAGGAGAGAGGGAAGAAGGGATAGGAGAAGTGTGGGGAGAGAAAAGGGGAAAGGGGCAAAGGAGAAAGGAGGGAGAGGGGGAAAGGGAAGAGGGAGGAAGAGAAAGAGGAGGAAGAGGAGAACGAGGATGAAGAGGAAGAGGAAAACAAAAAGGAGGAGGAGAAAGAGGAAGATGAAGCTGAGGAGGAGGAAGAGGAAAACGAAGAAAATGACGAGGAAGAACAGGAAAAGGAAAAGGATGACGAAAAGGAAGGAGGAAGAGCAGCAGTAGAAGAAGAAGAAAGGGGGGGGGGGTGAAGGTGTCAGCTTTGGACAGGTTTATTTGTGTTTTTAAGTTTACATATGTATATTTGTTTCTCCTTTTTTTTTTTCAAAACTCGAGACACGCCCTGATAAGTTTAGACGCAAGTATATGTAAACAAAAGGGACTGGTACGTGCTTACGTAGATTTGTCTGCGCACACAAACACATACACACATACCCATACAGGCATATTCCGAAACACACATGTTCAAAACCACATACATAAATGCCCATTCATACATACATACGCATTCAGAAACATATACACATACCCATATATATATATATAATAATAATATATATAATATATATCTAATATATATAATATAATATAATGTATATTCAGAAACACATATACACACATATTCAAAAACACATACATACATACATGCCCTTACACACACATACTCAGAAACACACTTACATGCCTATACACAAATATTCAGAAACACACATACCCACACATTTATAAACATACACACATATACCCACACATTCTTACCCATAGACAAACAAACACATGCACATTCCCCACTCCCCCCTACCCACACATACCCATATACCCCCCCCTTAACCCATACCCCCTCCCCTCATACCCACACACACTAACGATCACTTCAGGAATTCAAGGATGTCATTTATCCAACAAATGTGTATTTTCACTGCCACGTCATGGGTCCGTCTGACACGTGGGGCATGACAGTGGGTATGCGGGCACGTTCTTGGGGGGATTGGGGGGGGAGAAGGAGAAGGGGAAGGGGGAAGAGAGAGGGGAAGGGGAAGAGGGAGGGGAATGAAGGGGAAAGGGGAGAGGGATGAAGGAGGAGGAAGAGGGATGAAGGGGAAAGGGGGAGAGGGATGAAGGGAAAGGGGGAAGGGGGAGGGGGTATTGGGGCAGAACGGGGGGAGGAAAAGGGAGGGGGAAAAAGCGTACGAAGGGAGGGAGGAGGAAAGGGTGAAGGATGAAGGAGAAGGAAGGAGGAGAAAGGAAGCGGACGAGGAGAGAGGGGGATGAAGGAGGGGAAATGAAAGGGAAGAGGAGAGGAGAGAGAGAGAGAGAGAGAGAGAGAGAGAGAGAGAGAGAGAGAGAGAGAGAGAGAGAGAGAGAGAGAGAGAGAGAGAGAGAGAGAGAGAGAGAGATAAGAGGGCAGTCGGAATGGAGGAAGGGATGGAGAGTGAGAAATTAGGAAAGGGATTGAGAGAGAGAGTAGAAAAGTAGGAATAGGGGGAGGGGGGGGGGGAGCTCAATACAGCTTTTGGTGAAGGTATTAAATATAACAATGTTCGCCGGATTAAGACCAAGGTATTCCACGAAGATAACGAATAAGCTGATTACGTTGCTTTGAGACGTCGGCAGAGGATAGCATCTTGGTCCTCTGCTGATAGACAGACTCTCTCCCTCTGTCTGTCTGTCTCTGCTTGTCTTTTACTCTTTTTTTCTTTCTTTCTTTTTCTTTTTTTTTTTCTTCCTTCTCTCTTTTTCTTTTTATCTTTCTCTTTTTTTCCCTTACAGTATGTGTTTCTTTCTCTTTCTCGATTTCTCGCTTGTTCTCTCTTGTTTTCTCCTCTCTCTTTTTTCTTCTTCTCTTGTTCTCTCTCTCTCTCTTGTTTTCTCTCTCTCTCTCTCTCTCTCTCTCTTCTTTATTCCACCCTCCCTCTCATAATCTCTCTCTCCATCTATCTATCGAACCATCTATTGTCTCGACCTTTCTCCCGTTTTCTCTTTCTCCAGGAAAAAAAAACACATACATAAAGGAAGCTTTACCAGAACATAGCATTCTCTCTGCCTATCTACCTTTTCTTCTTTTTTCCTTTTGTTTCCCCTCAGCTAAACAAATAATCCAGATCTACAAGAAAACTTCACCCGAATATAGAGCGAAATCCACCCCCTTCCGACGGCCTCTTACCCCGGCGTAACACGGAACTCAATTTTCATATGTTTCCTGCCTCTCTTGCAGCTTTGAGTCCGAGAGCTCTGCCATACGCGCCTGTGACAGGAAGAAGGGTAAGGGATTGGTGGAGGAGGTGGGGGTGGTGGTGGAGGAGGTGGAGGTGGTGGTGGAGGAGGTGGAGGTGGGGGTGGAAGGAGGGGGTGGTGGAGGAGGAAGGGGGAAGGAGGGGGAGAAGGAAAGGGAAGAAGGAAGGGGGAGAGGAGGAGGAGGAGGAGGAGGAGGAGGAGGAGAGGAGGAGGAGGAGGAGGAGGGGAGGAGGAGGAGGAGGAGGAGGAGTAGGAAGGGAAAGAAGAAGAATGAGAAGTAGAAGAAGAAGAAAGAAAGAAAGAAGAAGACCAAAAGTAGAAGAAGGAGAAGAAGAAAAAGAAGAAGAAAAAAGTAGAAGAGCGAAAGGAAGAATGTGGAGGGAAAGACGTGTAAATAACAAACAAAAACCCCACTGTCACTTCCGTCAGCTCAGATTCCGAAACGCCTCCTGACCTTCTCGTTTGCCCAAGGTCAAGCTCGCAAGGTCAGAGGCTTAAAGGGCCTCTGGTGTCGTGCCCGTTGCCTTTTGTCGATTTTCTTTTATTTTTTTTTTCTCTCTCTCGTTCGTCTTAATTCTTCTCGGTCGAGTTATTTTGTTTCTCTCTCTCGATCTTTCTTTTTCTTTTTTTTTCTCGTTTGCGTTTTCCCTCTCTCTTTCTTTTTTTCCTCTTCTGTCTCTGTCTGTCTGTCTGTCTGTCTCTTTCTCTCTCTCTCTCTCTGTCCCATTCCAGCTTCTCCAAACTACGCCAAAAAAGAAGAAAAAGAAAAGAAGAAGAAGAAGAAGAAAAAAAAAAAAACAGTCAGGACAACAGTAAGAAGAGAGAGAGAGAAAAAAAGAAAAAGAGTAAGGAAGAAAAAGAAACAGGCACACGAGGAAATAAAATGAAAGAAAGAAAGGAAAATAAAGCCTCATAAACGGGGGAAAAGGGAGAAGAGAAGAGAAGAGAAGAGAAGAGAAGAGAAGAGAAGAGACGAGACGAGCGATCAAGCCTGGAAAACTTTGGCGAAACTTGGCTCCTCTTTCAGACTATGTTGAATAATGTTGCCAAAGTTGCCCGGAGTTTGAGAGATCCAAGTCTCGCCGAAGATAGGTTATTACCGAAATTGTACCGAAGTTGCATCCTATTGTCGTAATGTAATTAATAAAGTTGGCAGGTGGCTTGGCGTCCGAAAGTCCCCACCCGACCATAAATTTCCATATACATAGCTACTATTATTTTCCCAGGGTTTTGCGACTTTTTTTTGGATTCAAAAAATGAAAGTGGATTTTTTTTTTTATTACACTAAAAGACATTCAAGAGAGCCTTTAAAAAACCGATATAAAGTAGCCACACACGGGACACACCAAAAACCCCATCCAAAACTTCCCCCTCCCTTTTATGTTTCACCCCGTGGGAAAGGGTTATCACTTTGGCCGCCCAAATTTACCAAACGGGCTTTTTAGTCTTGCCCCTCCCCCGTCCTTTGCCCCCACGTCAGGTCTCCTTTCCTCTCCCCTCTCTCTCCCCTCCTCTCTTTTCTCCTCTCTCTCTTTCGCTCTCTCTCTCTTTTTTCTCTCACCCCCTCTCTCCCTCTCTTTTTTCTTCACTTTTTCTCTCCCCTTTTTTCGCTTTTCTCTCCTTCTCTCTCTCCTCTTTCGCCTCCCCTTTCTTTCGTTTCTCTCGTTTCTCCCCGGGGTCCCCCCCATCCAAAGACCCCGTGGGAAGGATATGCGATTCAGAGGGAGGGGGGGAGGGGGGCGGAGAGGGCGTAGTCCTTTTATTCTCCTTCAGGTGCCTACGCTGCGGGTGGGATAGAAAGAGAGAGAGAGAGAGAGAGAAGGGGGAGAGAGAGAGTGGAGAAAAGAGAGAGAGAGAGAAGGGGGGGGGTGAGAGAAAAGGGGAGAGGGAGAGGGAGAGGGGGGAGAGGTAGGGGGAGGGAGGGGGGAGAGAGAGAGGGAGAGGAGAGAAGAGGAAGGAAAAAGGGGAGAAAAGGGAGGAGAGAAAAAAAAGAGAGATAAAATAAAAGAGAAGTTTAAAGAAAGAGAGAGAAAAGGAGAGAGATAAAGAAAGAGAGAGAAGAAAAAAGAAAGAGGAGAAAAGGGAGAGAGATAAAAAAAAGAGAGAGACAGAGAGAGATAAAAAAGAGAGAAACGGGAAAAGGATAAAGAAAAAGAAAAAACAGAAGAGAAAAAAGAAAGAGAGAAACGGAGGGGAGGGGTAAAGAAAGAGAAAAACAGGGGAGAGATAAAGAAAGAGAAAACAGAGAGAGAAAAAGGGAAAGAGGAAACAGGAGGATAAAGAAAGAGAGAAACAGAGAGAGATAAAAAAAGAAAAATAGAGAGAGATAAAAAAAGAGAGAAACAGAGAGAGATAAAAAAAGAGAGAAAACAGGGGGAGGATAAAAAAAGGGGGAAAAACCCGAGAGAGAAAAAGGAAAAGAGAAACAGGGGGGGGGGAGAAAAAGAAAGAGAGAGACAGAGAAAAGTTTAAAGAAAGAGAGAACCCGAGAGGGGATAAGAAAGAAGAGAAACAGAGAGAGATAAAGAAAGAGAGAATAGAGGGGAGAAAAAGGAAAAAAATAGAAAACAGAGAGAGATAAAGAAAAGAAAAACCGAGAGAGAAAAAGAAAAAGAAAAAACCAGAGAGGAAAAAGAAAGAGGGGAACAAGAGAAGAAAAAGAAAGAAAAGAGACAGAGAGAGAAAAAGAAAAGGGGGACAGAGAGAGAGATAAAAAAAGAGAGAGACAGAGAGAGAAAAAGAAAAGAGAAAACGAGATAAAGAAAGAGAGAGACAGAGAGAGAAAAAAGGAAAGAAGAAAACAGAGAGAGAAAAAGAAAAGAAAAATAGAAAAAGAAAAGAAAGAGAAAAAAACAGAGAGAGATAAAGAAAGAGAAAAACAGAGAGAAGATAAAGAAAGAGAGAGACAGAGAAAAGAAAAAGAAAGAGAAAAACAGAGAGAGTTTAAAGAAAGAAGAAATGGAGAGAGATAAAGAAAGAGAAAAACGGGGAGAAAAAGAAATGAGAAAAAAAAGAGAGAGATAAAAAAGAGAAAACCCAAGAGAGAAAATAAAAAAAGAGAGGGGGACAGAGGAGATAAAAAAAAAGGGGAAAAACCCGAGAGAGATAAAGAAAGAGAGAAATAGAGAGAGATAAAGAAAGAGAGAAACAGAGAGAGAAAGAAATAAAGAAAGAGAGAAACAGAAAAGGAAAAAAGAAAGAGAGAAACAAAAGAGAGATAAAGAAAGAAGAGAAAAGAAGAGAAAAAAG
>NC_051392.1:5728912-5731412 GCF_015228065.2 Penaeus monodon | reverse complement strand
GGCATTGGTTACAAACACGATGAAGACTTTGTGGGCGACTGCACACCCATGAAATGCTGGGAACAGACAGCCATCAGCACCTCTCCGCCAGGTATGTCCGTCTGTGGCAACAAATATACAAGCTTGTGTTATTTTCAATCTCGGTCTCGTTGATTAGAACGTATTTCATAACTGACGGCAAATAACTGTTTATAATTTTTCCTTCTGATTTTGTTATTATCAAACACGTATGTAAACATGAATACACGCAAGCATAAACACCGTACAGATAAACAAGCACACGTTCATTCGATTTTGCACTATTATACACACAAACACACACACACACACAAACACACACAACCTATATATCTTTCTATGTATGTATGTATCTACCTATCTATCTATGTATCTATCTATCTATCTACCTACCTACCTATCTATCCATATTTTTTCTTTTTTTCCACATCTTTCTCTTCAGGTCCCCCGTACTGCACCGCCCCCTTCACGACCGTCCCCAACGTCGGCTGCGTCTACTACCACAACATCTCGATGACCTGGTGCAACGCCAGACTCTATTGCAAGGACCTCGGCGCCGATCTCTCCGTCCCTAAAAACGTGACATCTCTAGTTGCATGGGCGACATCCTACGCTCAAGGTATGGATGTGCTTTGATGATAAATATATGAGTGATGGTGGGCAGGATTCAGCACGGCGAGTTTTGAATTCTGTCTTCTACGGGGATTAAACAGAGCTCTAAATTCAGTGGGTATTGTGTGAGTGTGTGTGTGTGTGTGTGTGTGTGTGTGTGTGTGTGTGTGTGTGTGTGTGTGAGTTGGTGTGTGTGTGTGTGTGTGTGTGTGTGTGTGTGTGTGTGTGTGCTATAATATATATATATGTATACATACTGATTTTCTATTGCATCCATGTGATTTCTTTTACTTACATAAATAAAGTACTATTAGGCATCGATTTCTTGTGCATAATATTTATATGTATGTATTATATATGTGTTATTATTTTGATTTTTTTTATAATACATATAATACATAGTCTCTAACTAGTTACATATGATTTTACGATAATTATTCTACAGTAGTGTGTTACATGACAAGCACACACATACATCATCATGCACACGAGTTTATATACATATGCATGATATTAAAATATCAGTACATATGAGATAATATGAATTGCACGACAGGATCGCTGCGTCGTTCGGTTGTTGGGTGAAGTCATACCTGTTTAGTAGTGTGTGGGTTGTTGTAGTATACGGTAGTGGGTTAGTCTCAGTAGTTGTTGATGGTGGTCTGGACCAGGCAAAGGTGATTAGCCTAATAGCTACCCCTGGTGGAAGGGATCGATGGGCAAACATAACTATATGATGTCATATGGTGGCAGGGGAGTTTGTGCCTCGAACTGTTTCGTGGCACGAATATGAATGAATGTGTGTATAAATACATATATATATATATATATATATATATAAAAAATATAATATATATATATATATATATATATTATTAATAATATATATATATATATTATATATATGGCATTTATTAGTATATATTATTATCATAATATATATAAATATTATATATATAGACTATATTATATTAATATATTATATATATATAATATTTTATAATATATATATATATATATATATATATATATATATATATTATATATTTATATATATATATTATATATTATATATATTTATATATATATATATATATATTATATATATATTATATATATATATATAATATAATTAAATATATATGATATATAATATGAACGCATATATATATTATATATTATATATTATATATACTATATAAAGATATACATGTATACATATACATATTCACTTATACATATACATAAACACATGTATATATATATACATACACATATGTATATGTTATACATGTATACATACATACATACACACACGGATATATATCATATATATTATTAACCATTTCGGTTAATTATTCGTTTGAAGAGGAACTCGGAAACAGTTTGAAAGGTTACGGTATTGCTTTATTTCTTATTGTGGCTGTTTTCCTTTTCATGTGTATATATATGTATATATATTATAATATATATATATATATATATATATATATATATATATATATATATATATATATATATATATATATATATAATATAAATACACACACACACACATTTATATACATATAGTACATCCAAGAGTATATATGTATATATATAAATATATAGATATCATACATATAAATATATATATCATTTATACAACATATGTATTTATATCATATATCATATAATATATAAGTATAAATTTCATATATATTTGTGTGTGTATCTGTTTATCTAGCCATCCATCTATATCTATATGCATATTTTCTGTCTTTTGAAATGTATGTGCATATGAATGTTTTGCGAATGAATGTGTGCATTTACGGCCTTGAACATCAAAATGCACAAGCCGAGTGAATGTCCAATTTCATTCAGGACTGCA
>NC_051392.1:5721412-5723912 GCF_015228065.2 Penaeus monodon | reverse complement strand
ATTCAGAAACAGGGGTAAATAATATAAAACCAAACGGACTTCGACCAGCCAGCCGCGGTCCGCCATATCCGCGATCCAGCGTGAGTCACCACTTTATTCAACCTGCAAGCACCAGCAGAAATGTCTGCACGTCGCCTCTCCTGCCATTATCTTTTTTATTTGAGTAACCTTCAAGAATAAGCATGAGCAAAAGGGTCTTTTCACGGTGTGAGGGGAGATAAGGAGGGAGAGAGAAAGGAAAGAGAGAAAAAGAAGAAAAAGCGCGAGAAAATAACGCGTCGCTTGAAAACAAAGTGGCATCGTTTTGGCGCCAACCGTGTGATGTGAGTGTTAAAAATCTGCTCTGTGGTTGCTTTTCCTTTGTCGCTGGGCGTTATGTAACACGGGTATTATCATGGGCGCAAAGTGGACCTTTTACCTCGATGAACTAACGAGATTTTAAATGTGTGATGGAAGGAATACATGCAGATAAGAAATGAGACCTCCCTTTCCCCTTCTCGCCCCTACCCCTCTCTATGCCAGTTGGTACCGAGTTGCATTGCTCGCTTTAATATTAATGCTGTAAAGACGTGCAAATATTTATACCACACAGATAAGTGTGCGCAAACACACACACATAAAGAGAAAGAAAGAGAGAGAGAGAGAGAGAGAGAGAGAGAGAGAGAGAGAGAGAGAGAGAGAGAGAGAGAGAAGAGAAGAGAGAAGAGAAGAGAAAGAAGAAAGAGAAGAGAGACAGAGAGAGAGAGAGAGAGAGAGAAAGAGGAGAGAGAGAGAGAGAGAGAGAGAGAGAAGAGAGAGAGAGAAGAAGATAGAGAGAAGAAAGAGAGAAGAGAGAGAGAGAGAGAGACCGACTGCATGACTACCAACAAGGAACAGTGCTAGAGAACAGGTTAGAAATGGTACGGGGGAAGGATCGATACCATAGAGAGAATTTCAGACAGAGAAGAGATAGATTAGAGAGAACAGAATCCTACCGCATGACACCAACCACAGTAACCACGCTAGAACACCAGCAAAACGTACCGGGACGACACAGCTATCGAACCATAGACAGACAAATTTAAAGAAACAAAAAAAAAAAAAAAACAAAACAAAAAAACACAAACAAAATAAAAAAAATATATATATATATATATATTTGTTCAACTGAATCAGTGCTACGTATTCATACGACCCCATGTGACATCTGAGATACTAAGAACAAGGCAAAACTGGAAATACCGAGTTGCCACTGGAGAAGCTCGAGGAGTGCCATTAGAAGGGCGAAGGAGTGCCATAAGAAGGGTGAAGGAGTGCCATAAGAAGGGCGAAAGAGTGCCATAAGAAGGGCGAAGGAATGCCATAAGAAGGGCGTAGGAGTGCATAAGAAGGGTGAAGGAGTGCCATAAGAAGGGCGAAGGAGTGCCATCAGAAGGGCGAAGGAGTGCCAACGTAAGGGCGAAGGGGCACCATAACAGAACAGCAGAACTGGCACTTTTGGAAGGGTTAAAGTGGCACTAACGAGTCCCACTGAAAAGGCCGATGGGACACATAGGGATGTGCTCAGGGTCTTAATCGTACGCACATACATACATACGAGCAGCACATGAATGCATAAGTATATGTATATACACATACATATATATATTTACATTTACGCACTCACATGTATGCATGTATGTAAGTATATACATATAAAATCACACAAAAAGAAAAAAATGTGATGGAACAGATAGAAATAAATAAGATACAAGAAGAAGGGAATAGGAGGGGAGAGAGTCAGAAAAAGAAGATGAAGACGAGCACAAAGTTGAAGATAAAGAAGAAAAACATGATAAAAAAAAGAGAGAAAGAAAATGAATGAAAGTAAAGAACAGAAAGGAAAAAAAAGAAACGAATGAATGAAAGCAAAGAACAGAAAGAAAAAGAAAGAAAAGAAACGAATGAATGAAAGCAAAGAACACACAAAAAAAAGAAAACATACATATACCTTCAACCCACAGCACGCAACACGACCTTCTTCTAACCAGCCCTAACCTGCGCCAAATACCTGCCTTAACCTGCGACGGACCAGGTCACGTGAGGTGCTTATTAATTGGAACGCCAGGTGAACACGTGCGCGTGACCTGGAGACCTGAACGCGAAGTACATGTCCAGGTATGTATGTACTTGTTATGTGCGTTGGTACTGGTGGTGGTGGGCAGTAAAAGGGGTTATGGCGATGGCTGTGATTGGAATGTTATTGTAGTTATTGCTATTGTTGCTGGTGTTATTAATGTTGTTATTGTTTGTGGTGTTGCTGGTGCTATTGCTGTTGTTATTGTTATTGTAACTGTTGTTGGTGTTATTGTTGGTGCTATTATAGTTGTTATTGTTGGTGCTGTTATAGTTGTTATTGTTGTGGAGTGTTGTTAGTAGACCTTGGGATTGGTGATGCTGTTGTGTGTGGTGTTGTTATTGCTGATGGTGGGGGTGGGCTTGCCTATGGTGCTGATATTATTGGTGGTGGTGATCGATGGTG
>NC_051392.1:5711412-5718912 GCF_015228065.2 Penaeus monodon | reverse complement strand
ATCCGTAATACATAAAACTTCAAATGCTACTGTTCGCTTAAAAAAAAATCGAACCGCGAGTGACTTTGTGAATTTCGCTGACACATATCTCTATTTGTCTGTCTCACACACTCCTTTCAAGCTCTGTCTCTGTCTCTCTCCCTCTCCCTCCCACCCTCCCTCTCTCCCCTCCCCCTCCCTCTCTCTCTCTCTTCCCCCTCCTTCTCTCTCTCTCTTCCCCCTCCCTCTCTCTCTCTCCTCCCCCTCCCTCTCTCTCTCTCCTCCCCCTCCCTCTCTCTCTCCCCTCCCCCTCCCTTCCTCCCTCCCTCCCTCCCTCTCCCTCCCACATTTTCTCTCGTAAGGCAAAGGCTGTTTCCAATTAGGCTGTCTGGGTAATCGGCTTGTTACATTTTTATTGTAGAATGGTCAAGTTAATGGTTACGAATGTGTATAGCGATGATGGCGATGATGTTGACAATGTCGATGGTGAAAACAGAGATAATGAAGATGGTCATAATAAATATATCCGTGTACTGCCTTCTTCAGGAGAATAAGCAAGTGGAATGAGGTATTGAAAGGTGAGGGATGAGAATGAGGAGGAGGAAAAGGAGGAGGAGGAGGAGGAGGAGGAGGAGGAGGAGGAGGAGGAGGAGGAGGAGGAGGAGGAAGGAGGAGGAGGAGGAGAAGAATGAGAAGAGGAGGAGGAGGAGGAGGAGGAGGAGGAGGATGAGAAGGAGGAAGAGGAGGAGGAAGGAGAAGGAGGAGGAGGAGGAGAACAAGTAGGAAAAGGAGAAGGAGGAGGAAGAGGAGGAGACCAAGAAGAAAGAAGAGACGGAGAAAAAAAAAAAAACAAGAAAAGAGAAAAGAGGAAGAAAAAGAAAAAAAAAAAAAAATACAGAAGAAAAAGGAAACTGAAAAAGAAAGAAAAAACAAATTAACAAACAGAAAGATCAAACAGAAATAGGAAAATATAACAAAACAACAATAAAAAACAAACAAACAAACAAACAAAAGAAAACTAATAAAAAGAGGATAGAAAAAAAATGAAAAACATCAAATCCCACTACCATCAGGCCCCCTCCCCCCTCCCCCCATCCCCCACCCCCCAACACCCACCACCCACCCCCCCAGACCTCGATATCTGTTCCGTGTTTATATTCCAGTAAATTTCTATTAATTTCTAAATACACTTCAATACTACTCTAATATCCGGTGTGGAAATATGCTGAAGCTACAGTTAGAGTAAATGTGATTTCTTTTTCGCTTTTAGAAAGGAAGAGGGAAAGAGAGAAAGAGAAAGAGAACGAGAGAAAGAGAAAGAGAGAAAGAGAAAGAAAGAGAACGAGAGAAAGAGAAAGAGAGAAAGAGAGAAAGAGAAAGAGAGAGAAAGAGAAAGCGAGAAAAGACAAAAAAGAAAAAGAAAACGGAAGCGGGGGGGAAAGAGAATAATTACGAATAAATAAAGGTAATCAAAATTAGCGTAGGTATTGTGTGTGTGTGTTGTGGTTTGGTGTGTGTGTGGTGTGTGGGTGTGTGGTGGGTGTGTGTGTGTGTGTGTGTGGTGTGCGTGTGCGTGGCGTGTGGTGTTGGGTTTCGTGTGCGTGTGGTGTGCGGTGGTGCGTGTTGGTCAGTGTGGGTGAGTGGAAGTGAGTGTGGTGGTGGGTATTAGGGAGGGGGATCCAAGTGTTTACATTAGGTTGGAAAACATAGGTTCTGAAGAGGGTTTGGAAAATGAAGGGGGGAACCGCGCTAATAGAGTTAGTTTATGGGAGGGAGGGAGGAGAGAGAGAGATGGAGAAAGAGAGGGAGAGAGGGAGAGGGAGAGGGAGAGGGAGAGAGGGAGAGGGAGAGAGGGGGGGAGAGGGAGGGAGGGGGGGGGAGGGGGGGGGAGAGAGAGAGAGAGAGGAGAGAGAGAGAGAGGAGGGAGGGAGGGAGGGAGAGGAGAGAGAGGAGAAGAGAGAGGAGAGGGGAGGAGAGAGAGAGGAGGAGGGAGGGAATGAGGGATGGAGAGAGGGAGAGGGGGGGGAGGAGGGACGGAGAGAGAGAGAGAGAGAGAGGTGGAAGAGAGAGGAGAGAGAGAGAGGAGAGAAGAGAGGAGAGAGAGAGTGGAGAGAGAGAGAGGAGAAGAGAGAGAGAGACGGAAGAGGATGAGAGAGAGAGGAAAGAGAATGGGAGAGAGAGAGAGGATGATGGAAAGGAGAAGAGAGAGGAGGAAAGAGGGAAGGGAGGAGAGAGAGAAGAGAGAGACGAAGATAGAGAGAGAGAGAGAGAGAGAGGAGAGAGAGACGAGAGAGAGAGAGAGAGAGAGATGAAAGAGAGAGCGGGAGAGGGGGGGGGGGCAGAGATGAAAAAAAAAAAATGGAAAAAAAAAAAGTTTGATTCCATTTGTTACAATTGGGTATTCTTGGTGTGACATGCTGTCTGTTTCATTTCATGCTTCTAAATGACCCTCTGTGTGCAAGGAATGGCTGGGGTTACCGTCCACTGGCGGCGAGGGACCTGAATGCAGGTCAGCAAGACTGCTAGACGAGATCGCTGCACCGCTGTGTGTGTGTGTGTGTGTGTGTGTGTGTGTGTGTGTGTGTGTGTGTGTGTGTGTGTGTGTGTGTGTGTGTGTGTGTGTGTGTGTGTGTGTGAGGGAGAAAGAGGAGAGAGAGAGAGAGAGAGAGAGAGAGAGAGAGAGAGGAGAGAGAGAGAGAGAGAGAGAGAAAGAGAGAGAGAGAGAGGAGAGAGAGAGAGAGAGAGAGGCAGGGAGAGGGAGAGAGAGGGAGAGATAGATAAAAGATAGAGAGCAAGAGCAAGCACAAAGCCAGATAGATACATCAACAAGTCCAACCTCTCTGCTTTTGGTCTGCATTTCCTCTCCTATGCAGAAAAGCACTCTTCACAGAACTACCCATCTGATCGAAAAACGATGTGCTTTATTATGCAAATCCAACGGCAGAAATATGGAAATGAACTGGAACCTCTTATCATCAACGAGCATTTTATTTTGGCATTGAGACCGTGCGCTCGCCATGAATTCGGTGCCAATGAACGCGATTGCCGTCATAAAAAAAAAACCCTTTAGGAATGGAAGAAAATCAATCCTACATGGACCGTGGAAACCGTCGCTCCACTGTATTTTTGGCAAAGTATCCGAACGGTCGTTTTGTCTGTGCGCTGTAAAGAGGTTCTGGTCGAGACTCGGAATATACAAGCGACCGGGTCCAGACGTTGCCAACGCGGGTCCCAAAAATAGCATTCCCTCCCCCCTCACCCTCTTTTTTTTTCTCCTGTTTATCTACTCTCTCAATCTACTTAAGAGCGTGGTAGTAGGATGATGGATATATTTTTTATTATTTTTCATTATTAGTTATTCAATTATCTTTTTTTTTTCATTTTCTAAATATGTACTTAAAAACAAATGGGTGGTAGTAGAATGATGGATATTTTTTATTTCTTTTATATATATATTAAATAATCAATTATTTTTCCCCCATTTATCTATTTACTCATTTGTTTGTTTACCTTTTTTTCCTTTTTTAACGAATTCTAAGGGTGAATTTAGTGTTGGTATTCACAGCCTAATTCACGCAAAAATATATTACGTCACCCAAAGAGTGATAATCCAGAGAAGGCAAAACAATTAGAGATTCCATAAAAAAGTATATTTATAAAAATAACTTACACTGCAGAATGCTTACAAAAGGTTGCAATGATGAAATGCAATATCGTGTCCGCCTTATTTACATGTGTTATCCGCGTAGTTTAAGAGAAACTATATAGCGTTAATGTGAAAGACAAGAATAGTGGCTTTAATATAAACAGAATATGATTTTTTCTGGAAAAAAGTATGATTTAATTGATAGTATGTGATCTCTGCATAATGTTGATTAATAGGATGCAATTCCGACTATATTTATATGGATAAATCGCGGATATTTTGCAAAGAATGAAACTTGGTTTTAACTCCACTTTACATATAGTGTAGTGATAACCCATGCCTTGTCTTGATGACTATAATTACTATTTCCGAGAAGTGGACTTTGATATATTATATTCTAGACTTGTTAAAAAAAAAAGGATTTGGTTTTCTGATTTCCCGGAAAAGTTTTTGTGTCAAGACGGCATCGTGTCCATTTTGATTATTATTTTTTTTTAAGTTGACCAGAACTTCCCAACCCTGGGTCGTGGGCGTGTTTCTTAGGGTCGCGGAAAAGAAAGAAAGAAAGAAAGAAAGAAAGAAAGAAAGAAAGAAAGAAAGAAAGAAAGAAAGAAAGAAAGAAAGAAAGAAAGAAAGAAAGAAAGAAAAAGAAAGAAAGAAGAAGAAAAAAAACATTGATCGTGGTGGTGATGATGATAATGATATTTGATTAACATACCATGGAATCGCATAGATTGGATATTCACGGGGTAAAAAAAAATGCTAATTTGGGCAGCTGTTCGACATTTCCCCTAAACGAAAGTCCAGTACAATGCCTCTTGCATGCCTTACATTAAATATCCACATCATAAATATTCTAATAAAAAGAATAGACATCCCATAATCTTCTCTATGACTGTTATTTCATAAATATAGGTGGTCTATGAACATTTACTCCGCACAACACACTATAGTCATAGCTACTGCTGATTTCGCATCACCTGTTCTTTCGTAGTATGGGATACGCACATTATTGTTGTTGTGGGTGTTGTTGTTGTTGTTGTTGTTTTTGTGTTGTTGTTATTATTACAACCAGTGTTAAGAATTATGACATCAATCCCTAATACCCAAAAGATCAGAGGGACATTACAGGGAAGGTATAAAATTTCATCCACAGTATATAATTCAGTCATTTTTTCCCTTAATTCTGATGATAAATTGGTAGATCTGAGACCTTAGCAGTCTGTCATTGTGGAAAACAGGACATTTAAGTTCGGAAAAGGATGTACGTAGCAGGTTTTAATGTTCGTAAAATAGGTGGTTTATATGAGGGTATAAATGTATGTTTGTATGTATATAGCTGTGTGTAATTGTGTACGTGTGTTTGCTTGTATGTCTATGTACATTTAAAAAGAACTATATGTATACTATTTATGTATGTAAGTGTGTAGATATGTATATATGTACTTGAAGTATGCATATAATCATGTGTGTTTTTCATACATGCATTCACCTGGTGGGGGAAAAAATCACATTTTGCTTTATGAGTTACGACGAAAACAAAAAACAATATACTTTCTTTTTATCTGATATCCAAACAATGCTCATTAAGACGAAATTAACAAAAAATAAACAAGAAAAAAAATCCTTAAATGGAATTCACTAGATCAAAACGAGTCATGCACGCACTACTGTTAATTTATACTCCTTCGTGCATTGTTTTACTAATCGCCAAAGTAATGAACAGCAAAATTTATTCATTAAGAAGACTAAAGAAAAAAATCTTAAGATATGTGCGCGCGCAAAGTAATAAATTATCGCTATGTCACATTTGCATACAGAAATATACATTGAGGTCCTGTTTATATATTTTTTTCTTTTTTTATAGGTAGTACCCACAGTACTTCTGTGTGCTTGTACACAAGCGCGCGCACACACACACACACACACACACTTATATCGATTGATTATTAAAAATTATCTGCCGCGTAAAAAGCTAAGGTCATTAACGGCGAATACCTTGTTAGATTGAAATGTTAAAACATTTAAAACGTTAAAAATCTATCAATAAATATATCATAAATAACAATAAATATATCAAAAATTAAAGTATAAATATTATGCTCTACTCACTGGTTGACGACTTTATATCAAAAATTAAAGTATAAATATTATGCTCTACTCACTGGTTGACGACTTAAACACGAATGCAATCATAAAAAACTCCTTTTTAACCACTATGTGCATAGAACCAAGGATAATAGATAACTAAAGGGTAGTTCACTGAAACACACGAGGAACATACCTATTTCATACTATGCAGGGATAAGAGATAACACAAGAACAATTCACTGAAACACACCTATTTCAGCCCCGGGAGAGAGACACACCCACCTTACACTGCTGTTGAATTTAACGATCTCCTTTCCCCTGGATGACGATTCCTCACGAAGGCAGCTGTTCGCTCTTTTAATAAACTTGCCAGATCATTTTACGTTTTCTGTTTCGTTGTATTTCGACTGGGATTAAAACTTTCGGACACAGCACAATTCACCATTGGTTTAACAGAAACTTCGATGCGTCATGCACGTGGGTTGCGCTTGACAGGTGCAGACGACGCTGACAGACGACGCAGGGCATTGTGGGTAAACGAGTGCTTCGCGACCTTTTTTTTTTTTTTTTTTTTCCTTTTGGTTGAACGAACAGACGAAGTGAAATGATATTCTCTCAAGATCTTTCACTGAAAGTGTTAAGTGATATATATATATATATATATATATATATATATATATATATATATATATATTATTTCACACACACACACACACACACACACTCACTCACTCACTCACTCACTCACTCACTCACTCACTCACTCACTCACACACACACACACACACACACACACACACACACACACACACACACGGATACACATAATTATGAAAATAGGCAGATTGTAGATGCTTTTTGTGTGTTTTTACTATAAATGTGTATGCATATAGATATATAGATAGATAGATAGATACTTATATACGATAGTATACAAGCCTACATTTATATACAATATGCAGCAATTAGATTACAATAAAAAACAAAACAATTGAGTAAAGCTAATTACTCAAAGGAATGTAAAGCCGCTTTCAGACGTACCGACATTTCGCCGTGCGCCGTCCACGAAACGCCAAGCTCTGAAATAACCAAACATGTCTACAGACGCTTGCGCACGACACGCCCGCCGTTGTCACCACGGCACTGGAGAAGCGTCGTTGATGGCGTGAAATGATGCGTTCAGTCATGTCATCCTATCGCCATCTCGATTCGGCAGTGATGTCACTTCATTTGTCTCTTAATGCAACAATAATAGGACAATTGCATTAATAAGTCACAGCAGCAAAATTTTGTTGAAAATTATTGCTGAAAGAATGAAGTTGAAGTTAAGAGAGGAAATTGCAGACGAACAAGCAGGTTTTCGCCCTGGAAAAGGTACCAGAAGCCAGATTCTAAATTTAAAATTGATCATGGAGAAAGACAGAGAACATCAAAAAGACCTATACCTGTGTTTCATCGATTATGCGAAAGCTCTTGATACTGTTGATCACGATATCCTCTGGAATAGCATGAACGATTTGAAGTTTCCCAAACACATCATCCAACTGGTAGAGGCCATGTATGACCAACAATGAGCAGCTGTAGGAACCACTTATGGGTTAACAGAATGGTTCGAAGTCAAACAAGGAGTACGACAGGGTTGCATTCTGTCTCCGCACCTCTTTAATATGTATTCTGAAGCAATTATGAGAGGTGCTCTAGAGAATTTTGAGGGAGCTGTGGATATTGGGGGATACAAAATATCGAATCTGAGGTACGCCGATGATATAGTTTTGACTGCCAGC
>NC_051392.1:5701412-5706412 GCF_015228065.2 Penaeus monodon | reverse complement strand
CACACACACACACACACACACACACACACACACACACACACACACACACACACACACACACACACACAGGAACAGTTACTGGGAAAATCTGACGCTTAAGAAATGATTGAAGGTGTGATGTCAAGAAAATGGGGCATGGGGGGAGGGTTATTAGTAGACCCCCCCCAGCAATGTCTGACTTTGCCCCTATGAAGACTTGAGGGCTGTGTGTGCGTGTGTGTGCGTGTGTGTGTGTGTGTGTGTGTGTGTGTGTGTGTGTGTGTGTGTGTGTGTGTGTGTGTGTGTGTGTGTGTGTGTCTGCGTGCGTGCGTGTGTGTATGTGTGTGTGCGGGTGTTTGTGTGTGAGATAACTACCATCATCAATAACGGTATGCTCATGTTTGAGCAGCCGTGGACCTCTCCACCATCCTTCGCCACTAAACTCGATCTTACGCTTTTCTTTCCACTTGTACCATCGACAGCCCGCAAATATCTTTGATATTGTCGCTCAGTCTTGTCTTCGGTTTGCCTCTTCCTCTGTTTCCTATCACCATCCCTGTCAGCAAGTCTTTTCTCAATACTTTTACTTCTCATCACATGACCAATAAACTTTAATTTCCTCCTGTTCAAGATGTCCAACAGCCAGTCTTTACAATTTATTTTTCTCAGCACTTCATCATTCGTCTTCTCTGTCCAGCTAATACGCAGTACTCGTCTGTAACACCACATTTCAAAACTATTGATCTTTTTTGTTTATCTACTTCAGCACCCAACACTCAGAACCATATGATGCAATAGGGAAAACTAATGAGTTCAATAACCTCAGCTTTGTCCGTAAGGCAATGCTTCGGTCTTTCCAGATGTTATTGAGAGCAACTGTGGAGTTTTTGGCAATGGTAATTCTTCTTTTTATCTCCGGTGAATCATCATATGTATTAGTTAAAACAGCTCCAAGATAAGCAAACTCCCTCACACCTTCCACAATCATTCCATTGATTGTAACATGTTCATCATTGTTCATTGTAGCTGTTGCAGTTCAGTGATACTGCTGGCAGTCAAAACTATATCATCGGCGTACCTCAGATTCGATATTTTGTATCCCCCAATATCCACAGCTCCCTCAAAATTCTCTAGAGCACCTCTCATAATTGCTTCAGAATACATATTAAAGAGGTGCGGAGACAGAATGCAACCCTGTCGTACTCCTTGTTTGACTTCGAACCATTCTGTTAACCCATAAGTGGTTCCTACAGCTGCTCATTGTTGGTCATACATGGCCTCTACCAGTTGGATGATGTGTTTGGGAAACTTCAAATCGTTCATGCTATTCCAGAGGATATCGTGATCAACAGTATCAAGAGCTTTCGCATAATCGATGAAACACAGGTATAGGTCTTTTTGATGTTCTCTGTCTTTCTCCATGATCAATTTTAAATTTAGAATCTGGCTTCTGGTACCTTTTCCAGGGCGAAAACCTGCTTGTTCGTCTGCAATTTCCTCTCTTAACTTCAACTTCATTCTTTCAGCAATAATTTTCAACAAAATTTTGCTGCTGTGACTTATTAATGCAATTGTCCTATATTGTTGCATTAAGAGACAAATGAAGTGACATCACTGCCGATTCGAGATGGCGATAGGTTGACATGACTGAACGCATCATTTCACGCCATCAACGACGCTTCTCCAGTGGTGACAACGGCGGGCGTGTCGTGCGCAAGCGTCTGTAGACATGTTTGGTTATTTCAGAGCTTGGCGTTTCGTGGACGGCGCACGGCGAAATGTCGGTGCGTCTGAAAGCGGCTTTACATTCCTTTGAGTAATTAGCTTTACTAAATTGTTTTGTTTTATTGTAATCTAATTGCTGCATATTGTATATAAATGTAGGCTTGTATACTATCGTATATAAGTATCTATCTATCTATCTATATATCTATATGCATACACATTTATTGTAAAAAACACACAAACAGCATCTACAATCTGCCTATCTTCATAATTATGTGTATCCGTGTGTGTGTGTGTGTGTGTGTGTGTGTGTGTGTGTGTGTGTGTGTGAGTGAGTGAGTGAGTGAGTGAGTGAGTGAGTGAGTGAGTGAGTGAGTGTGTGTGTGTGTGTGTGTGTGTGTGTGTGTGTGCAATAATATATATATATATATATATATATATATATATATATATATATATATATCACTTAACACTTTCAGTGAAAGATCTTGAGAGAATATCATTTCACTTCGTCTGTTCGTTCAACCAAAAGGAAAAAAAAAAAAAAAAAAAAAGGTCGCGAAGCACTCGTTTACCCACAATGCCCTGCGTCGTCTGTCAGCGTCGTCTGCACCTGTCAAGCGCAACCACGTGCATGACGCATCGAAGTTTCTGTTAAACCAATGGTGAATTGTGCTGTGTCCCAAAGTTTTAATCCCAGTCGAAATACAACGAAACAGAAAACGTAAAATGATCTGGCAAGTTTATTAAAAGAGCGAACAGCTGCCTTCGTGAGGAATCGTCATCCAAGGAAAGGAGATCGTTAAATTCAACAGCAGTGTAAGGTGGGGTGTGTCTCTCTCCCGGGCTGAAATAGGTGTGTTTCAGTGAATTGTTCTTGTGTTATCTCTTATCCCTGCATAGTATGAAATAGGTATGTTCCTCGTGTGTTTCAGTGAACTACCCTTTAGTTATCTATTATCCTTGGTTCTATACACATAGTGGTTAAAAAGGAGTTTTGTATGATTACATTCGTGTGTATGTCGTCAACCAGTGAGTAGAGCATAATATTTATACTTTAATTTTGATATAAAGTCGTCAACCAGTGAGTAGAGCATAATATTTATACTTTAATTTTTGATATATTTATTGTTATTTATGATATATTTATTGATAGATTTTTAACGTTTTAAATATTTTAACATTTCAATCTAACAAGGTATTCGCCGTTAATGACCTTAGCTTTTTACGCGGCAGATAATTTTTAATAATCAATCGATATAAGTGTGTGTGTGTGTGTGTGTGTGCGCGCGCTTGTGTACAAGCACACAGAAGTACTGTGGGTACTACCTATAAAAAAAAGAAAAAAATATATAAACAGGACCTCAATGTATATTTCTGTATGCAAATGTGACATAGCGATAATTTATTACTTTGCGCGCGCACATATCTTAAGATTTTTTTCTTTAGTCTTCTTAATGAATAAATTTTGCTGTTCATTACTTTGGCGATTAGTAAAACAATGCACGAAGGAGTATAAATTAACAGTAGTGCGTGCATGACTCGTTTTGATCTAGTGAATTCCATTTAAGGATTTTTTTTTCTTGTTTATTTTTTGTTAATTTCGTCTCAATGAGCATTGTTTGGATATCAGATAAAAAGAAAGTATATTGTTTTTGTTTTTGTCGTAACTCATAAAGCAAAATGTGATTTTTTTCCCCACCAGGTGAATGCATGTATGAAAAACACACATGATTATATGCATACTTCAAGTACATATATACATATCTACACACTTACATACATAAATAGTATACATATAGTTCTTTTTAAATGTACATAGACATACAAGCAAACACACGTACACAATTACACACAGCTATATACAAACAAACATACATTTATACCCTCATATAAACCACCTATTTTACGAACATTAAAACCTGCTACGTACATCCTTTTCCGAACTTAAATGTCCTGTTTTCCACAATGACAGACTGCTAAGGTCTCAGATCTACCAATTTATCATCAGAATTAAGGGAAAAAATGACTGAATTATATACTGTGGATGAAATTTTATACCTTCCCTGTAATGTCCCTACTGATCTTTTGGGTATTAGGGATTGATGTCATAATTCTTAACACTGGTTGTAATAATAACAACAACAACAACAACAACAACAACAACAACAACAACAACAACAATAATAATGTGCGTATCCCATACTACGAAAGAACAGGTGATGCGAAATCAGCAGTAGCTATGACTATAGTGTGTTGTGCGGAGTAAATGTTCATAGACCACCTATATTTATGAAATAACAGTCATAGAGAAGATTATGGGATGTCTATTCTTTTTATTAGAATATTTATGATGTGGATATTTAATGTAGGGCATGCAAGAGGCATTGTACTGGACTTTCGTTTAGGGGAAATGTCGAACAGCTGCCCAAATTAGCATTTTTTTTTACCCCGTGAATATCCAATCTATGCGATTCCATGGTATGTTAATCAAATATCATTATCATCATCACCACCACGATCAATGTTTTTTTTCTTCTTCTTTCTTTCTTTTTCTTTCTTTCTTTCCTTTCTTTCTTTCTTTCTTTCTTTCTTTCTTTCTTTCTTTCTTTCTTTCTTCTTTCTTTCTTTCTTCCTTTCTTTTCCGCGACCCTAAGAAACACGCCCACGACCCAGGGTTGGGAAGTTCTGGTCAACTTAAAAAAAAAAAATTAATCAAAATGGACACGATGCCGTCTTGACACAAAAACTTTTCCGGGAAATCAGAAAGAAACCAAATCCTTTTTTTTAACAAGTCTAGAATATAATATATTAAAGTCCACTTCTCGGAAATAGTAATTATAGTCAAGACAAGGCATGGGTTATTACTACACTATATGTAAAGTGGAGTTAAAACCAAGTTTCATTCTTTGCAAAATATCCGCGATTTATCCATATAAATATAGTCTGAATTGCATCTTATTAATCAACATTATGCAGAGATCACATACTATCAATTAAATCATACTTTTTTCCAGAAAAAAACATATTCTGTTTATGTTAAAGCCACTATTCTTGTCTTTCACTTTAACGCTATATAGTTTCTCTTAAACTACGCGGATAACACATGTAAATAAGGCGGACACGACATTGCATTTCATCATTGCAACCTTTTGTAAGCATTCTGCAGTGTAAGTTATTTTATAAATATACTTTTTATGGAATCTCTAATTGTTTTGCCTTCTCTGGATTATCACTCTTTGGGTGACGTAATATATTTTTGCGTGAATTAGGCTGTGAATACCAACACTAAATTC
>NC_051392.1:5693048-5695268 GCF_015228065.2 Penaeus monodon | reverse complement strand
CTCTTCTCTCAATTTCCTTTCCCTCCTCTCCTCTGCCTTGCCTCCTCTTCCTCCTTTTCTTCCTCTTCCTCTTCCTCCTCTTCTTCCTCTTCTTCCTCTTCCTCCTCCTCTTCTTCTTCCTCCTCCTCCACCACCTCCCCCTCCACCTCCCCCCCCCCTCCTCCTCCTCCTCCTCCTCCTCCTCCTCCTCCTCCTGCTCTTTTCATCTCTCCCCTTCTCCTCCCTTCTTTGCTTCCACTCTCCTCCGCTTTTCCTCTCCTTCTCCGCTTTTCCCCCTCTTCCTCATCTCTCCCTTCTTTGCCATCCCCTCTCTTCTGCCTTTCCTCTACTTCCCCGTCCGTTCCCTCCTCTTCTGCCTTTCCCCCTTCTTTCCCTCCCCCCTTCCTCCCCTCCCCCATTTCTTTTCCCCCCCTTCCCCTCTTTCCCTCATCTCTCCCTTTCTCCTCCCTTCTTCCCCCCCTCTCCACCCTCCCTTTCTTCTCTCCCTTTCTCCTCCCTTCTTCCCCCCCTCTCTCCACCCTCCCTCTTATCTCCCTTTCTCCTCCCTTCTTTCCCCCCCTCCTCTCCACCCCCCCCTCATCTCTCCCCCTTTCCTCCTCCCTTCTTCCCCCTCTCTCCACCCTCCCTCTTCTCTCCCTTTCTCCTCCCTTCTTCCCCCCCCTCTCTCCACCCCTCCCTCTCTCCCCCTTTTTCCTCCCTTCTTCTTTCCCCTCTCTCCCCTCCCTCATCTCTCCCTTTTTCCTCCCCTTTTTCCCCCCCTCTCTCCACCCTCCCACTTCTCTCCCTTTCTCCTCCCCTTCTCCCCCCCCCCCCCACCCCCCCTTTCCCCCTCCCCCTTTTTCCCCCCCCCCCCTTTTCCCCCCCCTTTCCCTCCTTTCTCCCTCCCCTTTCCTTTCCCCCCCCCCCCCGCTCCACCCTCCCCCCAAAAAAACTCAAGATGGGAAAATTGCAGTCTATTACTTTGAATTTAAGTGGATGGCTCGATTTTGCCTTGATTTTGTTATTCATTTTTCTCTTCTTTTTTTCTTCTCTATGCTTCATTCTCATTATCTTTTTTTTTTTTTTTTCTTATTTTTTTGCTGTTTTTTTCTTTCTCTTTCGTTTTTTTTTTTTTTCTTCTGTTTTGTTTTTTCTTTTTTTTTTTTTTTTTTTTCTGTCTCTCTCGTTCGCTTTCTCTGTCTGTCTGTCTGTCTGTCTGTCTATCTCTCTCCCTCTCTCTATCCTTCCTTCTCTCCCTCCCTCTCTTCGTCCCTCCCTCCTTCCCCCCCTCCCTCCCTCCCTCCCATCCTCCCTCCCTCCCTCCGTCCCTCCCTCCCTCCCATCCTTCCATCCCCCCTCCCTCCTTCCGTCCCTCCCATCCTTCCATCCCCCCTTCCCTCCCATCCTCCCATCCTCCCATCCTCCCATCCCTCCCTCCCTCCCTCCGTCCCTCCCTCCCTCCCATCCTCCCATCCTCCCTCCCTCCCTCCGTCCCTCCCATCCTTCCCCCCCCTCTCTCTCTCTCAATAATTTAATTCCCTCACCATGTCCCTCGCTCCCACTTTCACTCTTTCTCTCACCCAACCTTTAAAAAAAAAAAAAAAAAAACTATTTCCAACACAGGTTTCACGAGTAAAAGTTCAACAGACGAAAACCAGAAACATCAGTCTCTGGTTGATGTTCAAGAGCAGGCTGGGGGGGAGGGGGATGGGGGGAGGGGGATGGGGGGGAGGGGATGGGGGGAGGGGGATGGGGGGGAGGTGGTTTGTGGGGGAGAGTAGGAGGAGGAGGAGGAGGACGAAGAAGAGGAGGAAGAAACAGACAGATATGGACAGCTGAACAGAGAAAGTGAGAGAGAGAGAGAGAGAGAGAGAGAGAGAGAGAGAGAGAGAGAGAGAGAGAGAGAGAGAGAGAGAGAGAGAGAGAGATAGAGAGAGAGAGAGAGAGAGAGAGAGAGAGAGAGAGAGAGAGAGAGAGAGAGAGATAACATCAATCTAAAGATCATATTTATGTAAAAAAAAAAAAAAAAAAAAAATCATCATCATCTTTATCTTCACCATCATCATTCCAGTAATAAAAATAACAATAATAATAATATTCATAATAACAATAATAACAATAACATAATATAATAATAATAATAAAAATAATAATAATGATAAAATAATAAAATATAAAAATGATATCAATAACATAATACAATCATAACAATAAGATAAGATAACACAATAATAATATAAT
>NC_051392.1:5679995-5684995 GCF_015228065.2 Penaeus monodon | reverse complement strand
ACTCCTGCTTATTCCTATTCTTACTTCTGCTCCTAGTTCTTCTGGTTTTTGCTTCACCTCCTCTTGTTCCTCCTTTTCTTATTAGTCTGTCTCTAGTTCCCCTTCGTATTCTTGTCTTTGGCTCCTCCTTCTCTTCCTTCTCCTTTTTTTTCTTCTCTTCGTCTTTTTCTTCTTGCTCTTTTGTCACCTCTCTCGTCCTTCCACCGCTTGTTCACCTCCTCTTCCTCCTCCTCCTCCATCCTCTATTCTTCCTCTTCCTCCACCTCCTCCACCCTCTATTCCACCTCTTCTTCCTCCTCCTCCACCTCCACTTTCGATCCCTCCTCCTCTACAGCCCTTCCACCTTCAGTTCCTCCTCTTCCTCCTCCATTTCCCTTTTCCTTCCTTCCACCGCCTCCTCTTCCTACAAAAACAACAACAACAACAACAACAACAACAACAACGGTCCATCTTCACTCCGCCCACGTGACCGCAATGGCCAATGACACTCGGCCGAACATTGACAGTCAGTACCATGATCACCACGAGGCAAAAATCCAGTTCATCGCATGTATAGCGAAGCAGGTCACAAAACCCTCCATAACAACATAAACGTATTTTTTTTTCCTCCATAACGATTTAGGAATGGGTGATGTTAGATTCAAGCTTTTTTTTAAAGAAGAAAATCAG
This sequence comes from Penaeus monodon, assembly GCF_015228065.2. Classification (NCBI taxonomy): domain Eukaryota; kingdom Metazoa; phylum Arthropoda; class Malacostraca; order Decapoda; family Penaeidae; genus Penaeus; species Penaeus monodon. Next base: position 5,684,326 of record NC_051392.1, on the reverse strand, counting down.
TTTCATTCTCACAACACGAGATCAATGATTTAATTCTTAAAATGCGTCTGGTAGGAGAGAGAAAAAAAGGATCTTTGAAAGGTACGATATCCCATGACCACAGCATCCCTTGTGTTCTGGTTATTAATGATATGTATGTAATATCTATTCATATTGCTTTTTCCTCTTGATGTGACGCCTTTCATGCATGAGAATAAGCATCTGTATACTTTTGGAAAGAGTGAGAGAGAGAAAGAGAGAGAGAGGTGGGGTGGGGGAGGAAAAGAGAGAGAGAGAGAGAGAGAGAGAGAGAGAGAGAGAGAGAGAGAGAGAGAGAGAGAGAGAGAGAGAGAGAGAGAGAGAGAGAGAGAGAGAGAGAGAGAGAGAGAGAGAGAGAGAAAGAGAGAGGCAGAATTGCATGGCATTTTTGCACCTCTTTCAAGTTCTTTCATTAGTGACAGGTGTATTAGACATACCATTAATGAAATGAAATGAATTGAAATCAAATGTCTCTGATGAAAATTATTGCTAAATATATCGCTTCCCATCCAGAGAATTTCGCTCTGATAGGCTACATTTTTGCATGGCAGTAATCTATCATTTATCTGTCTATTCATTTATGTACGTATTTATATAACTTTTTAACGGCATGCTTGATTTATATGCCAGAAGAATTGAATTGAAGATTTTTAAGATAGAGTGTCTTAAAATTTATTCTAATATTGCAATGTCCAAGTATGAGGGATTTTTTTAATCATAAATCTCACGTCAATATTGCAATAACTTTCAGCGTTTGTGATAGTCTTTTGAAAGTTACTCTAAGTGTATTACATATATTTTAATCGTAGTTATGAAGGGACATCAATCAATTCGGACTTCTTAAAAAAAAAGGTATTGGAATGATCTGTATGCTAGTGAACTATCCTTTAAATAAAGAATCTATGGCAATTGACGGACACGCCCACTCGCCCAACACGAAGCCTTGGGGATAGACCAGGAATGATTAGGAATACCGGGGAAACCGACTGGGAATTCATTGGAGGACCAGGGAATCGACTGGGAATGAAATTGAAACACCGGGAATCGAAGAGGGGGGGGGGGAATAGAACCGCACGAACACCTTCGAAACGGCTTGCGTGATTGGTTAAAACTCACCAACTTGTCCGAATAGCAACACCGTATTTCAAGGAATTATTATCACCAACCTGCCAAAAATTCCTTTAATCATCCTCGCCAACCAAGCTACCTGTCACCAAGCATCAGCAACCTGCCAAGTGCATCTTCGTCTCGATAAAAGAGGGGGTTATAATGAGCAGGAGGAGGAGGAGGAGGAGGAGGAGGAGGAGGAGGAGGAGGTGGAGGGGAGGGGAGGTGGAGGGGAGGAGGAGGGAGGGGAGGAGGAGGAGGAGGAGAGGAGGAGGAGGAGGAGGGAGGTGGAGGTGGAGGTGGAGGGGAGGGGGAGGAGGAGGTGGAGGAGGAGGAGGAGGAGGAGGAGAGGAGGAGGAGGAGGAGGAGGAGGAGGGGAGGGAGGAGGAGGAGGAGAGGTGGAGGAGGAAGAGGTGGAGGAGGGAGAGGGGGAGGAGAGGAGGAAGGAGGGAGAGGAGGAGGAGATGGAGGAGAGGAAGGAGGTGAGGAGGAGGAGGTGGGAGGTTTGCCGGGGGGAGGATTGGAGGTGGTGGAGGAGGTGGAAGAGAGGAGGATAGAAGAGGAGGTAGAGGAGGAGGTGGGGGTGGGGGAAGTGGAGGAAGAAGTAAAATGAGAAGAAAAGTCGAGAAAAGAAAGAAAAAGAGAAAGAAGAAGAAGAAGAAGAGAACGTAAGAATAAGAAAAGACAAGTAAGAAGAAGAAGAAGAGAAAGAGGAAGAGGAAGAGGGAGAGGAAGAGAAAGGAAGAGGCAGAGGAAGAGGAAACAGAGAAGAAGAAGAAGAAGAAGAAGAAGAAGAAGAAGAAGAAGAAGAAAAAAAAAGTGAACAAGAAAAGAAAGAAAAAAAAGAGAAAAAAACATAAAATTAAAAAATAAAAAGATAGAGAACAAGGAAGCGAAGAAGAAGAAGAAAGAAAAAGAAGGACAAAGAAGATAAAGAAAAAGAATAACAAATGAGAAGGAGAGAGTGGGCGCTTTTGACCCTGGACACATTTTCTATGCGTTTTGCGCGTTCCTCACCCGAGGGGATACTCATCTAATATTACTTATGTGTTGTGAGGGGTCTCGGTGCTGCAATTCTTTGATTGTCTGTTCGTCTGTCTATCCGTCTCCTTACTTGAACACATGCATGTGTAGATAGATGAATAGATAGATAGGGAGGGATGATTGTAAAGTGTGCAGGTGTGATATTTTATCTTTGCTGTGTTTTTTTCCCTCTGTCTCACACACTCTCTCTTTCTCGTTTTTTCTCCATCTTATATTTTCCTTTTTTTATTATTTAATTTCCTCGTTTCTCTCTCTCTAGATCTCCCCATCATTCATCACTTTCCCTCTCTCACCATCCTTCCCCTCTTCTCCTTCTCGCTCCCTCTCCCTCTCTCACCTCCCCTCCCCATCATTCCCCCTCTCCACCTCACACCTCTCCTCTCCTCATCCTTCTTTTATTCTATTTCTCCCTCCCTCCCCTCTCCCTCTCCCTCTCACACCATCCTTACACCATCCTTCCCCCCCCCTCTTCACCTTCTTCCTCCCTCCACCTCAAGTGTTTGTCTCCTCTCGACCCTCTTACCTGCTTAGTGATGCCAAGGTGCGGCTCTGTGTGTTGCCCTTTCTGCGCCGGCCATTTAGCATTGCTGTGTGTCTGCGTGTGACTCGCAGGTGGCTCTGAGTGTGGCCCTGTAGGTGAAGGGTAATGGATAGGTTGATAGATGGATAGATGGATAGTTTGAGGGACTGATAGATTGAAAGAGAGGGAGGGGTGGAGGGTGATAAGGACGGAGAGGAGGAGGGAGAGGGAGAGAGAGGTTGGGAGGGAGGGAGGGAGGGATGGAGGTAGGGAGGGAAGGATGGAGGGAGGGAAGGAGGGAGGGAAGGAGGGAGGGAGGGAGGGAGGGAGAGATAGAGAGAGAAGGAAAGAAGGAGTGAGAGAGATTAGAGGGGACAGGTGTGGATCTCATTCTCTCTCATTCTCTCTCATTCTCTCTCATTCTCTCTCATTCTCTCTCATTCTCTCTCTCTCTCTCTCTTCTCTCTCTCTCTCTCTCTCTCTCTCTCTCTCTCTCTCTCTCTCTCTCTCTCTCTCTCTCTCTCCTGGCGATGGATTCACGCACAATGGTACTTATTGCTTGGTCTGTGATGATCTGACTCTTCATTGCATTGATCAAACAATTAGTCAAATTGCTCTTGACATGAGCAACTTTTTTTTATTCGAATGTATTTCACTTGCGAGAAGGATGGGGAAGACTGTTACTCATTAATCATTATTTTTTTTTATCTCATAATTGATATTAATTAATCATCAGTGTATTAAGTAATCATTACTATATTAGTTAATCGGTATATTGATTACTCGTCAATTAATTAATATATTTATCAATATATGAATTAATCATAAATATCAAATTGGTTAATCATTATATTAATTAATCATAAATAAGACACCTAAACAAAATGACTAAAATACATATGAGCGTAATAAAGTTTTCAGATCACTCGGCCACACGCACAGCCATATCCCATGGGGCGTTAGCGGATTCAGCAAGCGGATTGCCGGATTCACTTACGGATTCAAGAACGCGAGGTATCGTTAGCCAGAACGCCCCCTGGATACACAAGAACGGATAGGTTGGTTGGCAAGGGGAGGGTAAGGCGGGTGGGCAGGTGGGCGAGAGGAGTGGGGTGAACATGCGCTCCTCATGACAACGTCATGTCGTCCATGATAATGATGGAAGGGAGAGGGAGGGGAGGGGAGAGTGGAGAGGGGAGAGGGTAGAGGGAGGGGAGAGGGAGAGGAGGGGATTGGGGAGAGGGGAGAGAGAGGGGGAGGGAAGAGGGGGTGTTCCTTCAAGGGACATTCGCGATCTCATTTCATTCCGTTTCCTTTCCTGGCGCGACACACGAGGGTACGTACATACACTCGTGCTTACGTACATGCCGTATAGAGAGGGTTGAGGCATCTATACGGATTTGTTGCAGAGATAGAAACGAAGGCAGATATTCATAAATGTGTGTGCTTACATAGATGCATACATACACACATACTTACTGGACATGCAAATGCATGCATATATATACATATATACTTGCAAATGCATACATATATATACATATATACTTGCAAATGCATACATACATAGGTACTTACATATATCCAGACATACATACATATTTAAGTATATATAGATATATACAGACACACATACAAATAC
>NC_051392.1:5664995-5667495 GCF_015228065.2 Penaeus monodon | reverse complement strand
GGCTGCAAGCAACCCATGACCAAACTCATGACAGTGTTCCACAATTACTCGGAACGCTAAGATATGGTCTAATTTGGACTTGCCAGGAGTGAATCCAGACTGCTCCGGTCTCTGGTGCCTTAGTAAGTGGTCGCGGATCTGTTTCAGAAGAATGTGGGCAAAAACTTTGCTTGGCATGCTCAGTGTAATGCCACGGTGGTTGCTACAGTCCCAACGATCCCCTTTCCCCTTCCAGAGAGGGATGACCACGCCCCTCAACTGGCCAGGGGAACTGGCACCAGACTGCCAGATGGCAGTTAAGACTGCATGCAAGCCCCGAGCCATAGGTTCACCCCCAGCCTTTAGAACTTCAGCAGGGATATCACATATGCCGGCAGCTTTCCCACACTTCAGCTTGGAAATCGCCATCCTAACCTCCATTAGGGTAGGAGGTCCCTTGCTGATGGGTGGGTCTGGCACAGGTATTGTGACACCACTTGCATCCAAGCTAACTGTTGGAAAGTCTACTTGGTACAACTGCTCAAAATACTCAGCCCAACGTTCACGAACCCAACGTGATCTGAGATGATCTGTCCATCCACTGATCGGACTGCAGTCATCTGTGAGGAGGGTTTAGAGTTCACCAAAGAGCGACACATGATTGCCATTCAGCCGAGCCATGCGACATGCTTCAGTGGCCTCCAGTGTCTCCAGGGAGATGGAATTCTGCCTTGCCCTCAGGCGTACGCCAATGGACTCCTGCGCTGCTTCGAGTGTTTCACGCTTGAAGAACTCCCACAGAGCAACTGTGTCCATCAGGTTGTCAAGTTCTGTGAATCAATCAGAGGCTGCCATGATGAACCCACGGACAGACCCCTCCTCCCTCATTCTGTGCAAGTGAAACCCCTGAAGTGGCCACTGGAGAAACGAGGAGTTTGAAGTGGACCCGTAGGGTAGCCACTACCAGCCTATGGTTAGTGCCACAGAGCTCGGCACTCGGTTAACTCTACAGTTCTGGAGGATCTTCCATCGCGTGCTAACAAGAATGTGGTCGATCTCCTTGGCCACTGTACCCGTATCGCTATACCATGTCCAGCGGTGCGGGTTGGAGCTCTGATACCAGGAGCCAGAGACCCTCATTATCTGGAAACTTACCAAAGTCATGATTATTATTAATGATAATGGCAACAATTGAATAATGAAAATAATAATCAAACATGATGATGATGATGATGATGAAGATGATGATGATGATGATGATGATGATGAAAATCATGATGATGATGAAGAAAATGATGATGATGAAGAAAATGATGATGATGAAGAAAATGATGACGATGACGATGACACGTAAATGGGTGGCTAATGATGAAAATTCTTGAGTTAAACGAACAAAAGACTGTCTATTTTGCTGCATCTCGAACTGATGTCACTGAAGGCAAACCAAGATTGATGCCAGGATGTCTGCTCAGCTAAAGCCACTACCAAAAATAGACAAGGAAAATGGTAAAGTGTGGTCAGAGTAAAATTGCTGTTTGTCACTGTTTTTATTATTATTATTATTATTATTATTATTATTATTATTATTATTATTATTATTATTATTATTATTATTATTATTATTATTATTAATTGATTAATGTTATTGTCATTATCATTATCATTATCATCATTATCATCATCATCAATATTGTTATTATCATTATCATTATATCAAACTTATTTCATTATCATTATTATTAGTGTTTCCTTTTGTAATGAAGACTGGTAAACAGAAAAAATAATAACGATAATAAAAGTAACGATTGATAACAGCTTAGGGGCCTTGATTAGCAATAATAGTAAAGTATGACAACAACAACAACAACAACAACAAACAACTATAAAGAACACCAATACCAACAACAACATTAGTATTTCATAACACAAGCAACAAAAAGTAAATCGACAACAAAAATAACAACCATAAATGAGTAACACCAACAATAACAACAACACTAAAAACAACGCCACTAACAACAATACTTCACAACACAAAACAACAACAACAACAACTAAAAAAAAAAAAAAAAAACCATAAAACAGGCAGAGAGAGCAGGCATCAGTTCTGCCATCGACTTTCCAAAAATGCAAATAAGATTTTACACGCGAATAGCTTTCCCATTGAACCGTATAAATGGTCTGTCGTACCTCATAGCATGTGTATATGTACCTCTTAAGAAACGTCTATCTGCTAGACTGGTGTGAGCTTGGGTGAGTGTAGGAGTGAGGGATGGTGGAGTGGGGGATGGGGGAGTGAGGGAGGGGGATGGGAAGTGAAAGATGAGGGATGAGGGAGTGGGGGATGTGGGAGTGAGGGGGAGGGATGAGGGAGAGGGGTGGGCGGAGTGAGGGAGAGGGATGGGAAGTGAAGGATGAGGGACAGGGGAGTGGAGGATGGGGAAGGAGGGAGAGGGGAAGTGAGGGAGAGGGAGAAGGGGAGGGGTGTGGGAGAGGGATGGGGAGTGAGGGAGAGGAATGG
>NC_051392.1:5654995-5659995 GCF_015228065.2 Penaeus monodon | reverse complement strand
CACACGCGCGCACGAACGCAAACACACACGCACGCACGCAAACACACGCACGCACGCACGCAAACACACACACACGCGCACGCACGCAAACACACACACACACACACACACACACACACACACACACACACACACACACACACACACACACACACACACACATCCGTATTTATTCAAATCATATAGTCAATATTGGTTTCGTTGATGGAAAGGGATGCCCAGCCTTTGATGTCCATTAATTATGCTCAATGGCCTTTCCACAAGACCTAACTGTGATGAAAACGGAATAATGATTTTTGAGAAATCTGGTAATTGCCGTCATGTTACCACGGGGTTTTACGACACCGCCGAAATGAGAGTGATTTTACAAATGTTAAATTCGTTTCTTGAGATCGAATGGGGTATGATATGTGATTTTCCTAGTTTTTTTTTTTTCTTTGAGGGGAGGGGGGGATTTGTTTTCTGGAATATGGAAAGTAAGGAAGAAAGGAAAGGGGAAAGAAAAGAAACAGAAAAAAGTTAGATATATATATTTGAATTTTGATTTTATTATCTGGAACAATGAATACACGAAGAAAAAGGGAGAAGAAAAATATATATATGTAGACTCTTTTCTGTGCACACATACACACCAGTTCCTTTTTTTTTTTTACCATCCCTCGCAGTTGAATATTTGCAAGTTGTATTAAAGGCATCCGCTCACAGTTGCAGGAATGCAGAGTTTGCATATGTAAATTGCCACTACGTGTGTGGTGTGGAAAATGTCGTCCCGTTTTCTATAAATGTTAAGGAGTTTGCTGCTCAAATTTGTTTCTCTCGACGCAGTATATTTCAATTTCACTGATACCTCGAATTCAATTAAATCTCATATAATAACAAATAAATAAATAAACAAACAAATAAATAAAAACATCAGTCTTATCTCAAGTATTCAAGTCGGTAACAGAATATCATGTCAAGTTATCATTCCCAAGGTTGTGGAATCTCAAACAAAGGGTACGTGGCAGGCTTCTCGACGGATGATTTAAAGGTAGTTGAAGTGTTCTTAACCATAGTATCCCTCAGGCGTGTAAGGCCAAGGAAGAGGCAACAGGTCAGGGGGGGGGGAGGTATTTTAATCAGTTACGTTGTTTGTCTGTCCTTATATTCAGTGATTGCGGTTATTTTTAGTTATTTTTTTGTTTATCTGTTCCTCTGCATATGTTATGATTATGTTGTTATTGTTATGGTTATTTTATGTTATAATTTTTAGTATTATTGTAGTTATTGATTTGAAAATTAGATATTACAACATTGACAACTGTAGAATTAATTATAATATAAAAAAAATATATAATAATCCCTCGGGTTCCTAAAATCAATTCAGATGAGATCGCGAATATGAAATTTCCCGGCGTCGCTAGTCCCGACTGGCGAGGGGGAGGGGGGGGGGGAGAAAAGAATATGAAAAAAAAAGAAAAAAAAGGCGAGAGGTAAACACAAGGATTCTGGAGTGTGGGTCATTTTTTTAAATGTATTTCAAAAAGAGCAAGAGGAGGAGGAAATGGAGATTTGAAGGGGAAGAGAAAGGGAGTGAGAAATGGAGGAGGAGGATGGGAGCAAGTGAGAGAAAGAAGAGAAGAGAGTGAAATAAGTCGGAAAAAGATCAAATTAGATAATAAACAGAGAGACAAAGTCCCATCTATACACGCAAATAACGCTATCTCCTCCCCGAACGTGTGTGGCCGAATCTAAAGCCTGGCATGAAAGTGTCAGCTGATGTCATAGTAGGGCAGATCAGGTGACTGACAGCTGACGGATGTGAGACACTTATCACCACCCTGTCCAGATGACTAATACACCCATCGCACAACCTGGCACTACACCCGGCGACGCCTTCAACACCCTACCCCCCCCCTTCCCCCTATCATCTGTAACATAACCCTTGGAACATCGTAGAGCGTAACTCGACGCTGCGAATTTGTCTCACTTCTGCAACGACCATTGCACACTGATGCTGTACCAATGCTACATGGGTTTTATTATAATGTATGGTGTTGCATTGCTGCGCTGTAGTACGTAGAACATGTAATATAAAGTAAGGTAACACCGCATTGGCATTTAGCGTGTCTCTATCGAATATAAAGTAAGAGTTTAGGAGACGGTAACACACGCGTTTAGTATCCTATATAAAACGTATAACTTACCGCTTTTCCAATGAACTTTAACACATAATATTCGGAAACTGTCAAAAGTAATGGTTTTTAAAGGCGCTTTGATTACAAATGACCTTACATGGATAATTATGAAGTAATATTATCTCGATTTTTCATCTTAAAGGGATCAATATTCTGCCATCCTTAATTATGTCGATATATCTTTTAATTATAGATTATTTCTATTACGACTTGGTATCGGCATTAAATGTCGGGTTCACTGATTAGGGAAATAAATTTTACGCGAGTTAATACCACCACCAAACGTTTCGTCTCAGAATTAGGCTCATAATTAGGTATAAATCTAACCTTTCAGTTCCTACTTCACAGAATATGAATCATTTTGGAAAATGTCGAATTACAAATTAATCGAAGAGCTAAAATGCGCCTAGATTTTCCAAGGCAGTGGATCATATTTTTTCAATAGTTGAATGAAAAGAAGAAATTATCCCCCATTAAAAAAAAAAAAATATATAAATACATATATATAATAATGATAATGATAATGATAAACAAAAATAAATCTACAACTAACTGACAATACGAACTTACACGAAATAACAAAAAGAAAATTGATATAGGAAAGCAAAATTGATAAATTATATTGCCTTAACTGTAAAGAGCATTACACTAAAGTAAGTTTGCACTAAAATTTTTCTTATTCTCTACCTCTTTCTTCCATCAATTTACTGACTGTCCAGTCTTATTTACTCTGGCAACTTCTAACGAATCTAACGATCAATCAGGATCTGTCAATCAGAGTAGTCACTTTGCATTTAATGGTTTCTTTGGAATTCAGTCAACATTTTTGAAGCATTTTCATTTAGCATTCACTACTCAAATAGAACAAGTCTTCCATATTACATACGGTAAAGACGAAAAGATACATAAAGAATAAACTGCTGAAGAGGTGGAAAAAATGGTAGTTTCCTGGTCAAAATACTTGAATTAAAAGACAGTGGTTCACAGCTGTACATCGTAGCTTTTAGAATTGAAAAACACCTGTGGTTTTCTTCTCCGTCAAAGTACCTTTCCATAAAAGCGAGGTCTCCCAATACATTAAAATACGATATTAGCAATAGAAACAGCGCTTAGAACGTGAATATAAAACATTTTGTCTCTAGGTAAACCGACTTGTTAGTAATCATATTGAATAAAGAATGGATCTAAACCTCCACCAGTTCAGTAATATTTGCAAAGGAATGCTCTGCCCGAGTCTTACGTACGCAAGTAGCCTGTCTCACCCCATCATCACTGAAGGCTTACTGTAGGCTCTCCAACCTCCACAGAGTAAGCAAAAAGGCATAATCTTCTCTCCAACCCGGCGGCAGTGATGGGCGGTCCCTGCCTGACGAAGCGATTGCTCGCACTCCAACAGATAACACAAGGCAGCATCAAGGGCGCCGCAATGCTCGCATCAAGGGCCAGCATAGGCAATGTTGAGCTGTGATCTGCCACATATGGGCAATCAAGTCTGATTCTGTGAAGATTGACTTCGAAACAATACTGGAGGGAGCGGGTGTGGTGCAGAGCAGTCTCCGCTTCCTATTAGTGGTACTGCAGGAGAACGCCTTGCCATCCCCAGTACTTGTTTAGTTAATTTCATTAAGATTTGCGAACATAAACTTTGCCTCCACGTTATGTATGTATGGAACAGTATTACAGAAAACTAGTATTAAGGGAAATAACATATTAACTAATACATAATAGTCAACTATTAAGAAATATATATAAGTTTTACTGATGACCATGATGGGAATCAGTCAGTAAAGCGGCGAAGGTTTGGGGGAAAAAAAAAAAATAAATAAATAAAAGATAAATACAAACAAAAATTCACAAGAGGAATTAACACATAATCATACATCGAGAACTCACGTCTATGGATACACTTTACAGTCACGCTTCTTCACATAAAAAAAATAAATAAATAAAATAAAAAGAAAGACAAGATTACTTTCTCCCAGTTAAACACTTGAACCCGAATCTTCACCGATCCACACTGGAGACTGTAAGAGAGCTAACACACGTGGTTTTCCTGTTTTTAAAGTTTCAGGTTTAGCAAGTTTGAAACGAGGCTAAGTGTGTGAGCTTACAAAAAGAGAAAGAGAGAGAGAGAGAGGAATGTTTATTCTTTAAACTTCCAGCGAATGTTTAAGGCGAGGTTTCCTTCTTGGCGAATGTGGATACGAGTTTTTTTCTTCTTCTTTTCAAACTTCGAAATTCTGCCAGCTTCACTTACTTGCGTTATGCGACTTGCATTTCAACGTCTAACTTTTGAGGTTACGTTCTCGTCTCACACGTTATGGGACTTAAAACAGCATCTGAGAGTTAACTTCGACCAATGTAGTGTTTGCTTTGCTTATATGCTTGTCTGTCTATCATTCCTCTTTTTCTTTTCCATTGTTTTTTTTTCTCTCTCTCTTTCGCTCTCTGTCAGGTCAAAAAGAGAAAGAGTTTAAGAATACTGGAAGCGCATTTCGTGGATGTTTCACTTTTTAGTTCAGTGATATCACTAGATTTTCTCTCATGATAATAATATATCATAATCACAATATTAATTAATCGCCAGGGTAATTGCAAAACTTTCTATTTTGAAGACAATTTTCATGATATGAACTAGAATGAGACTAATTACAGGATACAGACAAATATAAACATATATTTACACGCGAACACAAGTACTTTTCCAGAACATGAAATATGTTGCTATATATCCTTCAGTCATATTCATTTATTTCAACAAATAACTCTCCGCACCTCTTCAGTCTAAGCCCAAACCAAGTTCTTTTATAACATACCAGCTGA
>NC_051392.1:5632495-5649995 GCF_015228065.2 Penaeus monodon | reverse complement strand
ATATATATAATATATATATATATATATTTTTAATTATTATTATTATTATTATTATTTTTTTTTAATAAGAGTACTATTATTATCTAGTGTACGTACCATCATTAGCACTATATATCAGTCTTGTTATTAAGCATTGCCACTGTCATAACTATTTCATACTATGCTCTTAAACTTATTCACCCTTTTCATTTTCCTTATGCTAATCTTTCCAATCATTCTGATCATTGTCATTGTCAACAATAAGTTACTTACCACTTACCATTATCAATATAATGACATCTAAACAAAATCTACCAACTGGATCCCTACTCCCCCACAAACAACAACAACAACAAAAACATTAATAAAGATAAAAAAGGTGATAAAAAAGCAGAATTAGATAATCCTTTCGTTGTTTCTTTAATTTAATTAGCACAGAGGGTGTGCTGGCGAAGCGATAATTGGTTGTCCAGATCGTGTGGGCGTTGTCATCTCGTCTATGAGAACGTCTTGTGGTATCGGAACCCCTTGGCGTGTTGTCTCTGCAGGCTTCGATGGCACTTAGATGTTGCTCTTTTATCTCGCGGGCCGATGGTTGTTTATTGCGAGGATGTTAGTTACTTCGATGGAGACAGACAGACGGACAGACGGACAGACACAGACGGACAGACGGACAGACGGACAGACGGACAGACGGACAAACGGACACACACACACACACACACACACACACACACACACACACACACACACACACACACACACACACACAACACACACACACACACACACACACAGAGAGAGAGAGAGAGAGAGAGAGAGAGAGAGAGAGAGAGAGAGAGAGAGAGAGAGAGAGAGAATTATACTTTGGGAATCTTATCGACACAGCCCCAACATCCTTTACATATATTTTTTCCTCTTTGAAAACGTTCAGCACAAGAAGCGATGGGCAAATAACATCAGGCTTGATCTAAAACTATAGATATTACGGTCTGTGAATGCCTCTTGGGGGTCCATGGAACACGTAAACTCAGACTTTTTCTAATACGCTGCACTAATTATAGGTAAAATATCTAGCACTTGTCAATATAGTGTTCTTGTTATATAGCTATTGGCACCATTCCACTATTCATAACTAGAGATAATTGAATCTGAAAAGCTTACGTACACTGAACAAGTCTATGAGGATTATTATGTAGTGGGCGGGGGCCACAGAATAGATAAAGGGGAACCACTAGTTTAACCTTTTTTTTCTAATCATCACCTTAGCAACAATACTGTAAGAAATACTTATATGCTATGCCTTAAATTCTGCCGTAGATGAACCACAGACTCTGCACTGTGTGATCTTTTCATAGTTTCTAAGAGTAAATTTTCTAAGGGCGTTCCTGATACCGGTCCTTAATAGATGTAAATACTATATGGTAATTTTAACCTTATTGAAAACCGATAACCGTTGCAGGTTTCTCATTTGTGCAGGATTCTCTCGTCACAACATATAATCAGTGTAAATAGCTCGTTGTATGTTGGGCAAATGACAAAAAAACAACTCGGGTGTGCGTATATTTGAAGGCGAAAGTTGGGCGTAACGTCTCTACTGTCAGACAGCTTTATTATCTTGTAAAACTGACGATTTATTTCGGTTTAGATATTGTGTAATTTATTTTCGAGAGGAGGACAAAGAGAAGGCAAAGAAAAAGAAGAAATACGCATAATAATCACAACAACACTAATTACTATAATCACAACGGTGATGGTAATGACACTGATATTGATAACGTTTATTTAGCCATATATACGTATATATAGTATGACATACACAAATAAAAATAGAGTGGTTGGGCCTCCTGGGAGCAAAAGCTCTCTTTATGGAAGCACCTTGTTATGTGGGCATTAATGTGTACGGGCATTTACAGTCTGTCTAAATTATTCCACTCGTATGTGAGTTTCAAAGGATTTCGATTATAAAGACAAAAATTTACAGTATGGGATATATAACAAATAACAGACTAAATCGAACTATATAGTAATAATTGATAATGCTAATAAACATACGCATATGTTTATAAATAAATTACATACACATTTGTACACATAAACAAGCATTCATAAAGATGCATAAATACACATTTATATGTTAATATCTACATGTACAAATACTTATACAAATTAGCGCTTACATCTTACATCTGTGCTGTACATCAGAATTCACTCTGACATATGTAATAAATGGGTCTTTAACGATTTTTTTGGAGTGACCATAGTGATGGAGCGTTGTGTAGATATGGGGGCAGATTATTCCATACACTTACACCATGATATAAACTACATTTCTTTGATTGAGCCTGCAGTTGGGTGTTATAATTGCGAGTTGGATCGTAGAGGATATCTTGAAATAATCTCTGTACAGGAATGGATTATTGTCGTAAAGATAAATACTCTAGAAAACGAAGAGTGGACACAAATAAGTATTTATTTCTCTCAGTTCCAGACAGTTTCAGAGTAGGAAATACATTCTTTTTATGGTCGTATTTACCTAATCCAGGACTTACTCGTTTTTGAGCAGTCATAATGGGTTTTAGCGTTGTTTTATGAACAGCTCCCCCAGACAGTGTTGCAGTATGTTAATGGTGAGTAGAATAATGAAAAATAGTTATAGTAGTTGAAGTAATCGTAGTAGTAGTAGCAATAGTAGTAGTGACGATGACAATGACGACGATCACGATCACGATCACGATCACGATGATGATGATGATCACGATGATGATGATGATCACGATGATGATGATGATCACGATGATGATGATGATCACGATGATGATGATGATCACGATGATGATGATGATCACGATGACGATGATGATGATGATCACGATGATGATGATGATGATCACGATGATGATGATGATGATGATGATGATGATGATGATGATGATGATGATGATGATGATGATGATGATGATGATGATGATGATGATGATCACGATGATGATGATGATGATGATGATGATGATGATGATGATGATGATGAGGGAAGTAAGGCAGAAAAGAAAAGGAGGAAGAAGGAAGCGAGCAAGCAAGGATGGGAGAAGGAGGAGGGAAAAGAACAAGATATAGAATAAAGAGAGAACGAAAACTCGAGTAAAAAAGATAAAAACAGGAAAAAACGAATAAAAAAAAAATGTAAATTGAGTAGAAGAGAAATAATGAATGAAAAACTCGAAAGAAAAACAAAGCAAAGAATTAATAAAAAGGGAAAACTGATAAAGAAGAAAAATAGAAACAATAACTACTCAATAACTAAGAAGAATAAAGTTCAAAGGAGAATGAAGAAAGTAGTAATAGGAAGAAGAGAAAAGGAAGAAAGGCAAAAGGGAAAGAAGACATAACAAAGACAATTAAGAAAAAGAAGAAAAAGAAAAGGAAGAAATGGACGAAGAAGAAGAAAAGGAAGAAGAGGAAAAATAATAAGAAGAAAAGGAAGAAGAATAAGAAGAAAAAGAAGAAGAAGAAATGGACGAAGAAGAACAAAAGGAAAAAAAAATAATAAGAAAAAGAAAAATGAAAAGAAAGAATAAAAAAATAAAAAATAAATAAAAAGAAGAAGAAGAAAAACCAAGAAGAAGAAGAGAAGGAGGAATGCGCGTGTCCTGCCTGGCATTCCTTCTTCCCCCCTCCCCCCTTCCCCCTTTCCCTTCCCCCCTCCCCCCCTTCCCCCTTTCCCTTCCCCCCCCCCCCCCCCTCCGTGTACCCGTCGCAAGCACTGGCGCCCGAGGCTCGCTTGACCAGTTTCCAAGGGGGAGGTTAATATTTCAATTTTTCTGCGGGGTAAAAAGAAGAAGAAGAAGAAGATGAAGAAGAAGAGGAGGAGGAGGAGGAGGAGGAGGAAGATGAAGAGGAGGAGGAGGAAGATGAAGAGGAGGAGGAGGAGGAGGAGGAGGAGGAGGAGGAGGAGGAGGAGGAAGATGAGGAAGAAGAAGAAGAAGAAGAAGAAGAAGTAGAAAAAGAAGAAGAGGAGGAGGAGGAAAATGAAGAAGAAAAAGAAGAAGAAGAGGAGGAAGATAAAGAAGAAGAAGAGGAGGAGGAGGAGGAGGAGGAGGAAGAAAAAGAAGAAGAAGAAGAAGATGGATAATAATAATGTTAATGATAATAATAAGAGGAGGAATAAGGAGAATAATAATAATAATGATAATGATAATGATAATAATGATAATGATAATTGTAGTGTACGGCTGCGCACTCGCCGTACACTACAATAATGATAATGATAATGATAATGATAATGATAATGATAATGATAATAATAGGAATAATAATAATAATAATAATAGGAATAAGAAAAAGAAGAATGATAATAATGATAATAATAATAATAATAATAATAATAATAATAATAATAATAATAAATCATTAGAAGAAGAAGAAGGAAAATAAAAAAGTAAGAAAACGAAAGGAAAAAAAAATGCTATTTGAATATATCGAAGGAGTTTCCAAAGGTTGACGGCAAATTTAATTATCTGTTTGCGATTGGAGAGAGAAGAAGAAGGGGAGAGGGAGATGGTGAGAGGGAGAGATGGAGATAAAGAGAGGGAGAGGAGATGGAGACAGAGAGGGAGAGATGAAGATAGAAAGAGGGAGAGGGAGAGATAGAGATGGTGAGAGGGAGAGGAGATGGAGATGGAAAAGAGGGAGCGGAAAGCACGCGTACACACACACACACACACACACACACACACACACACACACACACACACACACACACACACACACACACACACACACACACACCACACACACACACACAGAGAGAGAGAGAGAGAGAGAGAGAGAGAGAGAGAGAGAGAGAGAGAGAGAGAGAGAGAGAGAGAGAGAGACGAAGGAACTTGAAAAAAAAAAACATTATTTGAAATTTCGACTGGGTTTCGAGGGGAAAAAAACAGACTTAATTATCTGTTTGTGATTGGAGAAGGAGATAGAGAGAGGGAGAGGGAGAGAGGGAGATGAAGAGAGGGAGAGGGAGAGAGGGAGATGGAGAGAGAGAGAGGGTGAGCGAGAGATAAAGAGGGAAAGGGAAAGTGGAGGAAGAGGGAGAAGGAGAAGGAGAGAGAGAAGGAGAAGGAGAAGGAGAAGGAGAAGGAGAAGGAGAAGGAGAAGGAAAAGGAGAAGGAGAGAGAGAGGAAGAGGGAAAAACAGGGAGGGAGGAGATGGAGGGAGAAAGAAGTGTAGAGAAGGAGAGGCAGAGGTAAAGGGAGAGAGGAAGAGGGATAGGAGAGAAAGAGAAAGAAAAGAAAAAGAAAGAAAAAGAAAAACTAGAAATAGGATAGAATAGAAAGATAGAGAAATAGCAAAATAGAAAACTAAAAGAAGAAAAAAAAGGAAAAAGAAAAAAGAAAAAAAAAAGGAAAAAGAAAAAGATAAGGAAAAAGAGAAAAGAAACAAGAGAAGAGGATGAGAGAATGAGAAAAAGAAAGAAAGATAGAGAGAAAGAGAAACAATAAAGGAAAGAATATCCGCGTTTTTTTTCTCTCTCCGAAATAGAGATATAGCAAAATAGAAAATTAAAAGAAAAAAAAAGAAAGAAAAATATAGAGAAAAAGGAAAAAAGAAGAAGAAAAAGAAAGAGAATGAGAGAAATAAGAAAAATAAATAAAGAAAGGGAAAGAGAGAAACTTTTTTTTTTTTTTTTTCTCTCTCTCTCTCCACCTTTCGGGCCAATTATCTGAACAGAGCTAGTGTTTCGAACAGAGGAAGACGATTTTGTGAAAAACAATATCATTATCATACATCATTAGTGTAAATCACCGCCACAATCTTTATTATAAGCATTTTCAAGCCATGCATTAATTAAGGAACATCGTGATTTCCACCGTAATCGCCTTTATTGGCCATTAAACAATTATGTAAAAAAAGAGAGAAAAAGAGAAAAGAGAGAGAAAGAGAGAGAGAAAAAAAAATCATCGGTGTCGATCACAGCCTCGGGCGAGATCCAGGAGTGAGGACCTCCCTCCCCCCCTCTCTATGTCCCTCTATACCTCCAACCCCCCCCCTAATACCCTCTTATGCCACATCCTGGAGTACCCCCCCCCCCCGCCCCTTATCGCAACACCTGCTGACTCTTTTTCCTCGGATGTTTAGGCCGCTACAGCTGTTATTCCGGGCGTTTTGGGGGGGGCCTCGATCAGCTGTTTCGGGTGCGTTTGTTGACATCGTTGGGCGTCTGTCCGTAGGCTGTCGTGCCTTGCCTGTTCGGGTCGTTAACCTCACGACGTCTGCTGCACGCCCTGCTGGTCGGTCTACCTGCTTGCAATCTCCTATCTGCTGCTACCTCGCTCCCTGCTCTCGCCGACATTCCCCTCCGACGCCTACCCTACCTACCTACCTACCTGCTGCTTACGTGGCTCCGCTTACCTGCTGGCCGCCCTCCTATTATCATCTTCCCCTGCCTGCCTGCTTGAAGAGATTTATTACTACACCTGTTCTCTCCTCGTCGGTGTACCTCCGCACCTGTTTATCGAAAGGGGTCGTTCCTCTGTTATTTTCAGCCTGGGATCAGCTGGTAGGGCATCCCCCACCCCCTCCCCAATGCCCAGCGACGGGCGGGGTCTCCTCCCCACTCGTTCCAGGGGCGGGGACGACGCTCTCTCGCTCCAGGTGGTCGTCGGCACAGGTGGTCGTCGGCACAGGTGGAGGCTCGCTCTTCGACCTACGGGGACGGGCAACAAGGACTCGCGAGGGAGCTTCGGGCCGAGAGTGAGAGAAGAAAAAAAAAGTGATTTGATGGCGTGGCTAACGCGTTTTGGGCGTTTTGGGGAACTGGTATTTCTGGAATGTCGGCTTGGGTTTACGCGCGTGTGTCACACACTAGACCCATATGCTTTCCCCCCATGCATGGTTGTGCAGCCCATGGTGTTCGTGTCCCTAAATTTATGCATCGTGCACCGCGCGGCGCGCACACACACACCCCCAACACCACACAACAATAATTAATACATTTATATATTATATATATATATATTATATTATATATTTTATATATTACATTATACAACACACAAAAATACATAAATCATATCCCATTACATACACATTAAACCCAAATACATACAAACACACACAAGCGCCTGTGTGTGTGTGTGTGTGTGTGTGCAAGATAAACGGCCATATGAATTTCAATCTATGTATATAAAATATATATATTTTATCAGAAATTTACACATATCACACATACAGTGCAGTGTATATATGCAGTTTGTTTATACGTAATCAAATACGTTGCAACATAAGATTGCATATTAAAAATTTTTGCAATAACTTTTCTCTTGCAAAAACACCTAAAGCATTTCTTTTTTAGAAATTTTTTGCCATTGCGTGTGTGTAGGTGTGTGATATGGGGGTCATCTCTCTCTCCACTCTCTCCTCTCTCCTCTCCTCTCTCCTCTCGTTATATATTATATATATATATTATATATTATATATTTTATTTATACACACCACACACAACATATACAGTTACAGATATACAGAATTCACTATACACAAAAACACAATACAACAACCTTTTACCTTATACACTTTTACACCTATACACTTAACCATATAACATATATATATAATATATTTTAAATTACTATATAAATAATAATATACATTCATAATATACATATACATAATATACATATACATATATATCTTACTTAAACATATAATATATATACATATACATTATTCTATCATAATATAAAATTACATATTATACATATATATACATAATATATATTAATATATTAAATTATTAATATATATAATACATATGTTTATATGTATATATATTTTGTATATTATTTTTACATATATAACAATAATATATATATATTTAATAATTTTTATATAATTTTAAAATATATTTTTTATATAATTTTTTATATTATATTTAATATATTTATGTATTTTAAATAATATTTTAATATAATTATATAATTTAAAAATTATATAATTTTTTATATTTTATATAATTTTTTATTATTTATATATTCTATTTATTTATTTTATATATTTATATTATCTTATATATTTTTATATATATATGTTTTTTTTATATATAGATATATTATTTAATGTTGTGTATATATAATAGTATATATAGTATATATATGTATATATATGTATATATATATTAAATGTTTATAATTTTTCTGTTATTAATGTAATATAGTATTAATGTTTAATGTATATATATGTTATATATAATTTTATTTGAAAGAGAGAAGAGAAAAAGAGGAGAGAGAGAGAGAAGAGAGAGAGAGAGGGGGAGAGAGAGAGAGGAGAGAGAGAGAGAGAGAGAGGAGAAAGAAAGAAAAAAAGAAGAAAGAAAGAAAGAAAAAAAAGAAGAAAGAAAGAAAAAAAAAGAGAAAGAAGAGAAAAAAAGGAAAAAAAGAGAAGGAGAGAAGAGAGGAAAAAGAGAGAGAGAGAGAGAGAGAGAGAGAGAGCGGAGGAAGGGGAGAGAGAGGAGAAAAGCGGAGAGAGAGAAAACGAGAAAAAGAAAAATAAAGTAAAAAGAGACAGAGGAGAGAGAGAGAAAAGAGAAGAAGGGGAAGAGAAGAGAGAGAGAGAGAGAGAAAGAGAGAGAAAAAAAAGGGAAAAAGAGAAAAAGAGAAAGGGAGAGGAAAGGGGGGAGGGGGAGGAGAGAAGAGAGAGAAAAAGAGAGAAAGAAAAGAAGAAAAAGAAAAAAAAAGAGAGAAAAAGAAAGAGGGGAGAAAAAAAAGAAAAAAGAGAAAAAAGAGAAAAGAAGGAGAGAGAGGAGAGAGAGAGAGAGAGAGAGAAAAGGGATAAAGGAGAGAAAAAATAAAATAATGATAATAAATAAAAATTAATAATAAAAATTAAAAAATGAAGGGGAAAAAAAGGGGGAAAGGAGGGAAGAGGAGGAGGGGGAAGGGGAGGAGAGAGGGAGGGGAAAGAAAGGAGAAAAATTTAGAGAGGGGAGGGGAAAAAAGGGGAGGGGGGAAGAGAGGGGGCGGGAGAGGGGGGAGGGAGAGGGAGAAGGAGGGAGAGAAAGAAAGAGAGAAAGAGAGAGAGAGAAAGAGAGAGGAGAGAGGAGAGGGAGGAGGGAGAAAGAGAGAGAGAGAGAGGAGGAGAAAAGGAGAGAGAAAAGAAGAAGAGAAAATTTCGGAAATAGAAAAGAGAGGGAAGGGGAGAGAGAGGAAAAATTTAAAATTTTCGTATATTAGAGAGAAAAAGGGGAGGACAGCCCGATAGGGAGAGAGAAGGGATAGAAGAAAAGGGATAGGAAAAAAGAGAGGAAAAAATTTTTTAGAAAGAAATTTATGATTTTTTAAAAAACAAAAATGAGAAACATCAAAAATTAAATGCCCAAAGGGCAGTTTTGTTACGGGTTTTTGGGTTCAGGTACATGTACTTGTAATTAAGTACAGATTTTCATGTTACTTGTACTTGTACTTAGCCCCAAAGTACTTGAAAAAATCCCAAAATCACTAAATAACCACCCACAGCAGGAGGGAGCAAAAAGTGAAGGAAGAACTTCCCTTTACTTTTCAATATCGAATCTCCCTTTTAACTTTTTACTACTAACTTTCGTGCTTCACGAATCTGCGTCAGGATTTTCTTTTATCACATAAAATACTCGTGCTTACGTACAATGACATGTAATTGGACTTGAACTGAAGTACATAACAAAGTGACTGTACTTGTACTTAAAATGTATATAATTACTTCAAACGGGGTTTGAAGGGGATGACCCCAAAATTAGAAAGCTACGGGACTTTAAACCTTCAAAATCTAGTCCCCCTTTCTCCATCCTGAGGTCACGCCCTTGCTAGTTTTTTTTTTGGGTTTTTTTATATTTGAAAAGATACCCCCCATCGGGGTTTTTTTTGTGTGCCGGCATAAATTTTTCCCGGTTTATCTTTTTTTTACCCTTTTCTATTTCCAGTCCGATTTTCTTTCTCTTTGTTTCACTCTTTGTGTTTTTTTTTTTCGGCTGGTTTTTATCCCGTCGGTCGAATTTTTTGCATGAAATCCACTACAAATCGTCGCAATTTTATTCTATTTTAGTGTTTGTTTCGCCCGTTCATGTGGCATCCGCTTCGCCCTCGTGTTGTCTGCCTGGTGATGACTATGCCTTTGAGTGTCTACGGCAACTGGACCCAACCCTGTACTATACACTTACATTTACATGTAGAAAATATATAATGTGTGTAGTTATGTGATATGGGGGAGTGATTTAGCTTGTCTATGTATCCTTTCGTCTGTCACTCTCAGAACGCACACATGTATACGTTAACTACTATTAATACAGAATATATACACGTTAGCATGTGTATATATACTATTTATACATACAGAACGAAGAGTTTGTACTAGTATCGTATACAATACGCATTGTTTACTTATCTGCACAGACATGGAAACACGTATGCATTTACTTTTCCTTCTCTCTCTTTTCTTTTTCCTTTCTTCCCTTTTTCCAACTCTAGCCACATGTCCGCTGCCCAACTATGGTGGTTGTTTGTCATGTCTCAAAAGTTAACAAGTGCTACCTTGTCAAGCCTCAGTGTTGCCGACCATGCCAGGCAAAGTTTAAGATCAGTCAGTCACCCTTCCCCGCCGGCATCTTGGCAATATCACCACACGCATCTCCATCAACACCACACTCCATCACGCGGTCATCACCATCGGCCATCACCCATACGCCGCCGCCAACTCCTCTCCTGCTAAGACTGACATCCATAAAGTAGTACTATTTACTGACAGGTCTGGGCGTGGTGGGATGTTTGTCGTTAGAGTCCGCGGTATCTCGCAATCTTATAGGATATTCGACCTTCGCTCTGCGTTAACCTCGTGTTCTGTTCCCACCGAGACTCGGGTATGGTTTAGCTGGCGCTGCTGCCGTTGGTAACATTGCGTATAGCGAAATAATTATATACATTTACAACAAACATGCTAGCCTACTGTCATGCTCTGGGTGAACATGTGTGTGTACACTTCAAGATAGTTTTAAAAAGTAACGTGTAGCCTTTTGAAATATATGCCGTCGTGTTTGAATTTTCGTGATTATATCAATATGAAAAAAACGACAACAACAACAGCGAACTGGTGGCTCTTTCGTGCTATCAACAACAGCAGTAAATATGGTTTAATTATGTGGACGCGCAACACTTTACTTGAAGAAAGACGGGGCGAAGTTACAGCTAAATAAAGAAAGAGACCGCGGGGCCATTTAAATTTTATTGTTCTCTGCCATGGAGGAGGCGCGCGAATCTATCCGAAAAGTCATTAGCAGTGAAAATGTATCTATATTAGTATCTATATTTTATAACTATGCCGTATTTATATATCGCTCTAGGTTTTTATCGATATTATTATTACATTTTTATTTCAATTATGAATCATATTTTGGCAATAAGTATTCATTATTATTATAATTATTATATATATATATAATATATATATATATATATATATATATATATATATATATATATTATATATTTATTTATTACAAACCATTTCTTTGATGTCAATATATAGATATAGATATAGATATAGATAGATATATAAATGATATAGAGATCAAGGGAAAAGGGATACGAGGGCAATGTCGTACATTGAGAGGGATAACGGCGTAACATATTTTAGTTGCCAGGTCATTTAAGCGTGTAATTCTTATGTAACATTTTTATCACATGTGCAACGGGTCCTATACACAGCTAAGGTCTAAAATTTATTGCTCCAGTGTCAAATAATTTATTTGTATTCGCGGGTGAACCTGTTTTTGTTATGGGTGTTTGTGAATTATACCGTGTTTTTTTTCCATTTTGCTTTTACAAATCATTTTTTTTTCGTTCTCTGGGGACAAGTAAAACCGTGGCCTTTGATGGCATGGCGTTGCTCTTTTCTAGACATTTACAGCTTTTCCCATATGGCTTGATTTTTTTTTTCTTCTTCTTCTTCTCCTTTTCTTCTTTTTTTCTTCTTCTTGTAACCTGAGGATAATCTTGCGATATCAGACGTCACAACTGACATGTTTCTCGCGGCTAAATCTCGAGCCAAATCTCAGTTCGAAACGATAGATTCACCGCCTCGACCTGTTGCCCCGCTAAACACGAGTAAAAAAAAAAAAGAAGAGAAAAAAAAGAGAAAAATCCATAAATAACAACGTAACGAAACATCAAAACAAAACAAAACAGAACAAAACAAAGTTCTATGTAAACCAAAAAAGTATATCCATCCTAAGATCACACGGGAGGAAGAGAGAAATATATATATATAAAAAATATAAAACAAAATTTCCTTATTTCTCTTGGAAGTAAAATTCTCCCTCTAACGGGCAGTCCTCAAGACGGCGTTGCCATCTGAGCGAGTCCTTCTTAAAAGTGGGCACGATACCCAACAGTTAATACTCGCTGGTTCCCTTGGTGTCCCGGGCGATCCAGACAGGCAGGTCGGTCGCGTGGTATAGTGTGGCCAGTTAGTTGTGTGTTGGTCGTGGAAGAGGGAGGGTGTTATAGTGAGGACGTGGGTTGGTTGCTGTGCATGCGTGCCTTCTTGTGAGCTGCGTCGCGGTTGGAACTTCTGTAGTTTTTTGTAGTTTTTTTTTTTTTTGGTTATTTTTTTTTCTTCTTCTCTGTTTTATTGGAAAAAGAAAGGAAATTTGGTGGACGGTTTCTTGGAGATTGTGAGAGATTATCGCACTGGATTTCCATCATCACAACCCCCCACCCCCCCACCTCTCTCTCTTTTTGGATTTGGAATTTCTTTGGGTAAGTTTGGATATATGTTCATTGTTTTTTTTTTATTATTATTGTCAACTTTCTTCTTCTTCTTCTTCTTCGTTTTCGTGTTGTGTGCTCTGAGAACGTTTTGTACACGACACATAATTATTGTTTTTTTTTTTTTTTCTTCTCTCTCTCTCTCTTTTCCCATTTTTTTTTTACGACAACCACAACAGGAACGAAAGACGGAGAAAGAGGAAAAGCAGGTTTGGTTTTCTCTCCTCTTCCTTCTCTCTTTCTTAACCTTGCTGACACCGTAATATGTCTAGGGTGGGGGGGGGGGGGGCAGTACTCGGACAGCTGTGTCACTTATAAGCTGATAAATAGTGTCAGCAACACTGTCATCGTTAATTTATGCGTTCTTTTGATGTTCGAGTGTCGCGACATTTTCCTTGTGGAATCGGCTCGCGGAGAAACAGTTTATTAATTGTTATTTTATAAACGTTTTTTTTTTTTTTTTTTACAATAATTTTTAGTGATATTTGTTATGTTACGCCACGCTGTGCCCAAGTATTTTTTTTTTATTTAGTTTAGTTTGTATATGTATATAAATACATTTATATATATATGAAATATATTTGTCTCTGCCTCTCAATCTTTCTCTGTCTCTGTCTGTCTGTCTGTCTGTCTGTCTGTCTGTCTGTCTCTCTCTCTCTCTGTCTCTCTCATTCTTTTACAATTCAGAAAATGATTTTGTGGACTGGAACAAAGGCCACAGATTCGGAATAGTAGAATTTTAAACACCAATGGAATATATATATATATATATATATATATATATATATATATATATATAATTTTTTTGTCTGATTACCAATATTGTTCTCGATTTCGTCGTTTCTGGTATCAACTATTTAATGGCGATGGCTTCGATTATCTTTCCGAGAATAAAAGTAATCTGTATTAAAATTACATTTGTCACTGATAATGCTTCTTCGGTTATTTGTTTTTCGCTTATTATTGTAACCATTATCACCATCTTAACCATCACCACCACCACCACTATCACCAACACCACCACTATCACCACCACCACCACCATTATCACCACCATCACAATCACCATCACCACATTACAATCACCATCATTACCACCACCAACACCACCACTATCACCACCACCACCACCACCAACAACATCACCAACACCACCACCACCACCTTCACCAATCACCATCACCATCATTACCACCACCAACACCACCACTATCACCACCACCACCACCACCACCATCACCACCACCACCACCAAAACCACCACCACCACCACCAAAACCACCACCACCATCACCACCACCACCACCACCATTAGAATTATTTTTTTTTATAAGTAAGCTACCACCCTCCTCCACCACTTCCATTCGGCTTAGTCTCCCGTCTTCTCTTCTTCCCCTTTTCTTTCTCCCCTTTTCCCCTTCTTTCCATTGTCCCTAATTGCTGCCTCCCCCCCCCCCTCATCTCCGTGCCCACTCCTCTTTCTCTTCTCTGCCTCTATCTCTTCTCTGTCTCTATCTCCTTCTCTGTCTCTTTCTCTTCTCTATCTCCTTCACTTCTATTTCTCTTTCTCTTTTCTATCTCCTCCTCTCACCTTTCTCCTTCTCACCTCTATCTTCTCTCCTCTCTCTCCTCCTCTTCCCACCTTTCTCCTCCTCCCCTCTATGTTTCCTCCTCCCTTCTCCATCTCCTCCTCTCTTCTCTCTCTCCTCCTCCCTCTCCCTCTCTCTCTCCCTCTCCCTCTCCCTCTCTCTCTCCCCTTCCCCCTTCTTGCTATCATTTGCGAAACAGATCAGCTGATTCGATGGCAAGGTGTGGAAACAGGTGAAGGATATATAGCACATGACCTAACTGTTTTGGCTGAGCGAGGAAAGGGAGGGGGGAGGAGAGGGAGAGGGAGGGGGGGAGAGGAGGGAGAGGGGGGGAGGGGGGGAGAGGGGGGAGAGGGAGGGAGAGGGGAGAAGAAAGAAGAGGGAGAGAGATGAGAGATGAGAAGAAAGAAGAGAGGTTGATGAGAAGAGAGAAGAGAGGAGAGAGAGAGAGAGAGAGAGAGAGAGAGAGAGAGAGAGAGAGAGAGAGAGAGAGAGAGAGAGAGAGAGGGAGAGAGAGAGAGAGAGATAGAGAGGAGAAGAGAGGAGAGAGAGGAGAGAGAGAGAGGAGAGAGAGAAGAGAAAGAGAGAGGAAGAGAGAGAGGAGAAAGAAGAGAGGGGAGAGAGAGAGAGAGAGAAGAGGGAAGAGATAAGAGAGGGGGAAGAAGAGAGAGAGAGGAGAAGAGAAAGAAGAAAGAGAAGAGGAGAGAAGAAAGAGAAAGAGAAAGAAAGAGAAACGAAGAGAAGAGAGAGAAAGAGAGAGAAAGAGAGAGAGAGAAAGAGAGAGGGAGGGAGAGGGAGAGGGAGAGCTCTCTCTCTCTCTCTCTCTCTCTCTCTCCATGTTTTTTTTATCACAGCTTTCTTTCCTTTGCTGTTACGAAAAAAAATATTCGAATCACAAGTCCATATGGAAAGGACAGGACAGCTCAGACCCACAAGGCTGAGCAGAAAGTTAAACAAGGCTAACCAATCACTAGATTTAAATGTCACATGATTTAGCAAGCGCTTGGCATGAATAACAAACACAAATCAACCCCATTACCCTGCTGTCGAGAAGGAATTGGAAACCTTGTATAAAATGCCAAAGAATGTGATTATATATATATATATATATATATATATATATATATATATATATTTATTTATATATATATATATATATATATATATATATATATATATATATATATGTATTTTTTTTTTTTTTTTTTTTTTTTAACGATGGTGATAAAAAAGGCCTTTATATGAATACTTGTTGAACATTTTATGTGAAGGTGGTTCTCTCTCTTTCTCTCTTTGTTGCTCCCTCCTCTCCTTTCTCGCTCTTCTCTCTCTCTCTTTCTGTCTCTCGCATTTTCTCCCTCCCTCCCTCCCCCTTCGTTTCTCTATTTTTCATCTCATTTCGCTCTCTTTCACTCCTCTACTCTCTCCCTCTCCTTCCTTCTCTTTCTATCCCTATCCTGCCTACCCCCTTTCTCTCTCTCTCCCATTATATCTCTTTATCTCGCTTTATCTCTGTTTCCCTCTCTCTCTCTCCCTTCCTATTATCTGTCCCTCTCTTTGTCCTTATCGTTCTGGCCAGATACGTCATATCGTCATGGTTATCATTGTGTTT
Source organism: Penaeus monodon (assembly GCF_015228065.2). NCBI lineage: Eukaryota > Metazoa > Arthropoda > Malacostraca > Decapoda > Penaeidae > Penaeus > Penaeus monodon. Next base: position 5,634,027 of record NC_051392.1, on the reverse strand, counting down.
TATATCCACCTTTCTGTATTTTCTCTCTCCTTTTATTTGTTAATTTTCTATGCTTCTTGTCTTTTGTCTGTCTGTCTGTCTTTCTTATGTATCTGCTATTTTTATTTTGCCTATTATTATTCTTCCTTTTCTAATTATTGTTATTTCACCCAATTAATCATCTTATAATACTCTTTCTTTTCCATTTACATATTCTTTTTATTCTGTTATTTATATTTTCTTAAGCTGCTTCTTTATTATTTTCTTGTAGTTATATATATGTATATATACATATATATACATATATATTTTGTTTATTAGTCACATCATTGTATATATATATTATATTATATATGTACATATATATATATATATATATATATATATTCACGTTTTCTATATTTCTCTTTTTTTTATTTGTCATAAGGTTATACCCTGTTTGCCAAGGTACAATTTTTCCCCCTTATAATTGGGGTTCGAGTCACCGGCCGGCGCGTTGTTCCCTTGGGCAAGGAACTTCACCTCGATTGCAGCCTAGCCACTGGGTGGCCAAGCCAGCTTAAGTCAGTGCCGGGTAAATAGAGATGGTGACTCGATAAAAAAACACCGGGCGGAAGGCAATGGCAAACCACCGCTCTAAATTGCTAAGAAAAATCATGGAAGCACATGATCGTCAAGGCTGCGGTGGTCGAATGGTTAGAGCGTCGGACTCAAGACTGTCACGACGGCAATCTGAATTCGAGGGTTCGAGTCACCGACCGGCGCGTTGTTTCCTTGGGCAGGACTTCACTCGATGCCTACTAGGCCACTGGTGGCCAGCCAGCCAAGTCGTGCTGGTCCCAAGCCCGGATAATAATTAGAGAGAATGAATTACCTAAAGGTACACCGGCACTCTCCGTGGAAGGAACTGGGGACCCTACCACGTACTCACTCAAGAGCATTACAACATGAAAACTACAATTAAGTATCATGCTGTGACCACGGCGGCTCAGACATGAACCTACCGTTAAAAGAAGATATATATATATATATATATATATATATATATAATATATATATATATATAATATATACATATATATATATTATATTATATATACTATATATATATTATATATAGGTATATATATATACATATATATATATATATATGTATATATATATACAATATATATATTATATGTATATCACTATAATACTAATATATAATATATATATATATATATATCATTTATAAATATATATTTTTTAATACTAATATCACCATTGACATTCTACATTTGAGAATAATAAACAACAAACTGACTTTCAGTAGATTTTAAACTTGTACACGTAGTCATCAGTCGTAGTGTTTATATATAAATACAACCTCATAAACTACATATAACTAGTCAAGAAAAAACTAAAATTTTTATGTAACTTGAATGTTAAAGTGTTTCTTTTCTTTCATTCTTTTTTGAATCAAAGGAGATTATATATAAAAGTTGTTTCGTAGTGTTTAAATTGTACGTACTTGTATATCTAAGTCTTAGTTATTATAATGTATAAAATTT
>NC_051392.1:5622141-5627141 GCF_015228065.2 Penaeus monodon | reverse complement strand
CTTCCATCGCCCTCATCTGTCCCTCCCTCCACCTTTCTCTGTATTCCTCATCTTTCCTTTCCCCCTTCCCTCTTTTCCTCCTCTCCCCCTTTCCTTCCCCTCTCCCCTCCTTCCTTCCTTCTTTTCCTCCCCCCCCCTCACTTCTTCCTTCCTTCCTCCTCTCCCTCTCCCCTCTTACCTTCCTTCCTCCCTTCCTTCTTTTCCTCCTCTCCTTCCCCTCGCCTTTCCTTCCCCCCTCCCCCCTCCCCCCCCTTCACTGCAGGTACCCAGGGTCTTTTGCGTGGGTGGGAACTACCTGAAGAAGATGGTGTTCTTTATCCTTTGCACGCCCTTCCTCCCCTCCTCCCTCCTCCTCTCCCTCCCTCTTCCCCACCCTCCTCCTCCTTGTCTTTCTCCCTCCGTCTTCCCGTCCCTCCTCCCCCCTTTCCTTCTCCCTCCCTCCCCTTTACTCGGGCTGCCCCTTCCTTCTTCCCTCCCCTCCTTCTCCCTTTTCTTCTTCCTCCTTCTCCTTTTCCTTCTCCCTCCCTCCTCCTTCTCCCTTCCTCTTCTTCTTTCTCCTCCTCCTTTTCCTTCTCCCTTCTTCTTCATCCTCCTCCTCCTTTTCCTTCTCCTCCTCCTACTCTACGCATCTGGTTCTTTTACTCTCGGTCACTTCTTAATTCCCTCTTCGTGTTGCTTTATTTCGTTTTGTTGCTGTTATTATCATCATGTCATTATCACGGTTGTTCTTATTTTCGTTTATTATCATAATAATTATTGATGTTGTTTATTATTGCCATTATTAATATTGTTATTACTATTATTATTATTATTACTATTATTATTACTATTATTATTATAACCATTAGTCTTTTTTTTGGTATCCTCTGTGTTCCTCTTTCTGTCTAGATTATTTAATTCTTTTCTGTATTTATTACCTTATCGGTGTACCTGTGTTTGTGTCTCTCTCTCTCCTCCCTCTTTCTCTCTCTCCCTCTCTTTCTCTTTCTCTCTCCCTCCTCTTAGCCGCCCCTCCCACTCCCCCCCCCTCTCTCTCTCTCTTTCTCTCCCTCTCTCATTTATCCATCTCTCTCTCCTCCTCCTTTCTTCCCCAGCTGCTGCTCCTTCTCCCATTTCGCCTCTCACCTGCTCTCCACATACCTCCTAATGCCCTTTGAAACTTTATCTTCTCCTTAGACCACACAGAACTGCCCCTCGCCCCTACCCTCTTCAGCTTCCCCTCCTCCTTCCCCTCTCCCCCTACCCCCTGCTATTCTCTTTTATCCTTCTCTCCTTCTCTCCCTTATTCGTCTCTTCCCCTACCCCCTGCTATTCTCTTTTATCCTTCTCTCCCTTATTCGTCTCTTCCCCTACCCCCTGCTATTCTCTTTTATCCTTCTCTCCCTTATTCGTCTCTTCTCCTACCCCCTGCTATTCTCTTTTATCCTTCTCTCCTTCTCTCCCTTATTCGTCTCTTCCCCTACCCCCTGCTATTCTCTTTTATCCTTCTCTCCTTCTCTCCCTTATTCGTCTCTTCCCCTACCCCTGCTATTCTCTTTATATCCTTCTCTCCCTTATTCGCTCTTCCCCTACCCCCTGCTATTCTCTTTATCCTTCTCTCCCTTATTCGTCTCTTCCCCTACCCCCTGCTATTCTCTTTATCCTTCTCTCCCTTATTCGTCTCTTCCCCTACCCCTGCTATATCCTTCTCTCCCTTATTCGTCTCTTCTCCTACCCCCTGCTATTCTCTTTTTATCTTCTCTCCTTCTCTCCCTTATTCGTCTCTTCCCCTACCCCTGCTATTCTCTTTTATCCTTCTCTCCTTCTCTCCCTTATTCGTCTCTTCCCCTACCCCTGCTATTCTCTTTTATCCTTCTCTCCTTATTCGTCTCTTCCCCTACCCCCTGCTATTCTCTTTTATCCCTTCTCTCCCTTATTCGTCTCTTCCCCTACCCCCTGCTATTCTCTTTTATCCTTCTTCCTCTCTCCCTTATTCGTCTCTTCCCTACCCCCTGCTATTCTCTTTTATCCTTCTCTCCCTTTATTCGTCTCTTCTCCTACCCCCTGCTATTCTCTTTTATCCTTCTCTCCTTCTCTCCCTTATTCGTCTCTTCCCCTACCCCCTGCTATTCTCTTTTATCCTTCTCTCCTTCTCTCCTTCTCTCCCTTATTCGTCTCTTCTCCTACCCCTGCTATTCTCTTTTATCCTTCTCTCCCTTATTCGTCTCTTCCCCTACCCCCTGCTATTCTCTTTTATCCTTCTATCCTTCTCTCCCTTATTCGTCTCTTCTCCTATCCCCTGCTATTCTCTTTTATCCTTCTCTCCCTTATTCGTCTCTTCTCCTACCCCCTGCTATTCTCTTTTATCCTTCTCTCCTTCTCTCCCTTATTCGTCTCTTCCCCTACCCCCTGCTATTCTCTTTTATCCTTCTCTCCCTTATTCGTCTCTTCCCCTACCCCCTGCTATTCTCTTTTATCCTTCTCTCCCTTATTCGTCTCTTCCCCTACCCCCTGCTATTCTCTTCTATCCTTCTCTCCCTTATTCGTCTCTTCCCCTACCCCCTGCTATTCTCTTTTATCCTTCTCTCCCTTATTCGTCTCTTCCCTACCCCCTGCTATTCACTTTTAATCCTTCTCCTCCCTTATTCTCTCTTCCCCTACCCCCTGCTATTCTCTTTTATCCTTCTCTCCTTCTCTCCCTTATTCGTCTCTTCTCCTACCCCCTGCTATTCTCTTTTATTTCCCTATCCCTCTCTTCCCTTTATCTTTCTATCCCTCTCTTACTTATTCGTTTCTTCCCTTATCCCCTCTTCTTCCTTATCCCTCTTTTCCTCTTTCTCTCTCTGTCTCAGACCTGTATTATTTTCTTTTCTTCTCTCTTTTGTTTTATTTTCGTTGTCTTGGTCTCTCCTTGTTCGTTTTTTTTTTAAATTCCTCTTTCTCCTTTTTTTCTTTTTCTTTTGGCTTTCTACTTTTTTCTTTTCTTGTATATGTTTATTTTTTTTTTTTTCGTTTCTACTTCTCTTGAAATGTTTTATTTTATTTACTTTTCCTTACACCTTATTCCCTCTTTTTATGTTTTTTTTTCTCCTTTTTTGGCTTCTTCCAACATTCTTTTTGCTTTGCTTTTCTGTTTTTTTTTGTTTGTTTTGTTTACATTTCTCTAATCTCTTTTCGTCTTTCCTTTCTTTCTTTTGTTAGGTCTTCTTCCATCCATTTTTTTTTATCTCCTCCATTTCTATATTCTTTCGGCTTTACCCTCTCCCTGTCTCCCTTTATTCCTTCTTTCCGTCTCCTCTTTCTCCTTCTATCCATCTGCCCTTTCTCCTTTCCTTCTACTTTTTCTCCTTCCCATCTCCTCTTTATTTTTCTATTCTTCTCCCATCTCTCCTCTTTTCTATCTCCCCTACTTCCTCCTTTCCATCTTCTCTTTTTCCTCCGTTCTATCTCCCCTTTCTCCTCCGTTCTATCTCCCCTATTTCCTCTTTCCCATCTCCCCTTTCCCCTCCTTCCGATCTCCCCTTTCCCCTCCTTCTCTTGAAATTATTCTGCCCTCTTTTCGAATCTCCTTCAAGAAGCCTAGTTACCAAAGGACACCCTTGGCTCACCCTCACTCCCTTGGCACACACTTCACCCTATACTCGTGCCTTCGTTGCGTCCCTGTATCTCTCTTTACCATGGGCATTCCTTTACCAAATTATTATTATTTTTTTTTTCGTTTTTTATGTTTTTTTCTTTTCTCCTTATTCGTCGTGCCTTCGACTTTTTTTCGTTTTTCTTTTTTTTTCTTTTTTTTTGTTATGTTTCTTTTTTCTTCTTTCATTCTTCGTTGAGTTTTTTTTTCTGATTTCTTTCTTGTACTCTTATGTTGATGTTGTTTTTATTCTCTTCCTCTTTCTGTCTGTCTCTTTATTTATTTATTTTATTTATTTATTTTTTTCTTTCCTTCTACATCTGTTTTTCGTACCTTTTTCTGTTCCATTTCCTTTCCTCTAAAACTATTATATTTTCGTTCATTTCTCTGTTTGTTTGTGTGTCTACTGTCTATATGTCTGTCTCTCCTTCACCCTCCCTCTCCCTTTCCTTCTCCCTCTCCTTCACCCTCCCTCTCTCCTTCTCCCTCTCCCTTTCCTTCTCCCTCCCTCTCCTTCACCCACCCCCTCTCCCTCTCCCTCTCCATCACCTTCCCTCCCATCACACGCTCCGATACTGAAGAAGGGTTTGGCCGTCGATGTGGTAACAGTGACAATATTTGCGCTGGCTGGTCCAATTACCACTCCGATGGTCCTCCTTGATGGTGGGGGGAGGGGGAGGGGGGCGGGGGGCGTGGCTTGGGAGGGGTGGGTAAGGGGGTAAAGGAAGGTAGCGGAAGGGATAGGTCAGGGAGGAGTGAGGGGAGGGTAGTGGGCAGGAGTACGGGTATGGGGTAAAAGGGGGTTGGGGGGGTTGGGGGGGGTTGGGGGGATGGGGTTGGGGCAGGGAAAGGGTGGAAGTCCTACCTGGCGGTAAGGACCGTGGCTAACATCCTACGCCAAAGGGCAAGGCGCGTGTGTGCGACTCTACAAAAGGAGTTCCCACTTGCAAAGGAGGCGAGGGTTGGGGAAGAGGGGTTGTGGGGGTTGGGGAAGGGATGTGGGGGTTGGGGAAGGGTTGTGGGGGTTGGGGAAGGGTTGTGGGGGTTGGGGAAGGGTTGTGGGGGTTGGGGAAGAGGGGTTGGGAAGAGATAGAGGGGTTGGGGAAGGAATAGAGGGGTTGGGGAAGGGATGTGGGGGTTGGAGGAAGGGATATGGGGGTTGGGGAAGATTGTGGGAGTTAGGGAAAAGGTTGTGGGAGTCGGGGAAGGATTTTGACGTTGGGGAAACGTAGGGAAAGGTTGTGAAAGTTGGGGAGAGATTGTGAGCGTTGGGGAAGAGCTGTGGGTGTTGGGGAAGAGTTGTGAGTGATGTACGAGGGTTGTGGGCGTGTGGGAAAGGTTGTGGGCGTGAAGGAAGGAGAAGGACGTGGGTGACTGAGGGGTTACG
>NC_051392.1:5597141-5612141 GCF_015228065.2 Penaeus monodon | reverse complement strand
TCCCTCCCTCCTGTTCTCCTTGTCTTCTCCTCTTTCTTATTCTCCTTGCCTCCTCTCTCCGTTCCCCTGCATTCTCTCCTTCCCCTTTTCCTCTCATCTATATTCTCCTTCCCTCCTCAGCCCTTTCTTCCATCCCTCCTTATCACCTTACCCTTCTCTTCTCTCCTTCCTCCCTTTCTCATCCCTTTCCTCCCTCCCTCCCTCTCATCTTTCCTTTCCCTTTAGAAATCCCGTTTACCTATTTCTTCCTTCCACCTGTCTCACGCTGATTTATTCCTCCCTCTCTCTTATTCATTATAATCTGCTATTATCCCTCCTCCCTCCGCAATCCTTATTTTCCATATTGATAATAAAGGAGGAAGGATCCGGAGGGATAAAGAAAAACACAACAGTTAGGTTGTAAAGGATACAAGGAGAGTGAAGTGCCAGGCGAGACTTGGGGTTGTAAGTGACAGAACCTGCTTGTCGCTTGAGGAGGAGAAAGCATCGCAATAAAAGGGTTTCAATTCTCTTCTTCTCGTCTTTCTTCTCTCTCTCTCTCTCTCTCTCTCTCTCTCTCTCTCTCTCTCTATCTATCTTTCAGTATGGGGTTAAAGGTACCGATCTTATATATTTAATTTTTTTTTCTTCAATTTTTTTTTGTACCTTAATCCTCTTTTGTCGTTCGCGAGATGGAGAAAAGAGAGCATATATATATATATATATATATATATATATATATATATATATATATATATATATATTAATATATATATATATATGTATAAATCGACGAAAAAAAGTTCTTTTGTATACGTGAATGTGTATCCCGAAGGAGATCTGATTCCCTTTTATGTCACTCATTTGTCAGACTTGATCTTCTTACTCACATCTATACATTTTTATATTACACGAATTAAATTATAATGCGATGATGATGATGAGGGTGATGGTGATGATAATGATGATGATAATGATGGTGATAATGATGATGATGGTGATAATGATGATGATGGTAATAATGATGATGATGGTGATAATGATGATGATGGTGATAATGATGGTAATAATGATGATGAATGATGATAATGATGGGATATATAAGAGATAAATATATGATGATAACGATACGACGCAAGAATGAAAAGATAATCACAATAATGAAGACGAAGATCTTAACACAACAACAACGAATCATAACAGTTAATAATAACGACAACAAGAATACAATACAAGAAAATAGATTACAAAATACAAAATAACACGCCTAAAAATAATAAATAAACAAAACCCTGCTTTATAATGAAAGAGTCAAGTACGTGAGATGATAAGGCAGCAAAATAATATAAAGAAAATCATTCTAATGCTTCTGACAGCCATAGCGGGTCTGTCTCTCTCGAAGGACAGGAGGAGAAGAAGAAATATATTTATAAATAAAGATAAGAAAATAAGAGAGAGATAATATAGAGAAGAAAGGAGAAGAGACGAGATAAAATAAAGAAGAAAAAGGTAATAGATAGAGAAGAAGAAGAAGAAGAAGAAGAAATAAAAATAAAAAGAAGAAAAAAAGACAGAGAATATAGAGAAGAAAGGAGGAAAAGACGAGATAAAATGAAAGAAGAAAAAGATAACAGAGAGAGAGAAGAAAAAAGAAGAGGAAGAAGAAGAAGAAAAGTTGGAAAAGAAAACGAGGAAAAGGGAGGAAATAAGAAAACAGAAGAAAGAGAAAATGAGGAATAATAAAAAGTAAATAAAGAAAAGTAAGATATACAGCCTAAAAAACGTTGAAAAAAGAGAATAAAAAATAAGAAAAAGATAATAAAGAAAATGAGAGAAAGAGCCCAGGAAAAACAAGAGAAAACTGAAAACAGAAGTATATGTAAGAATAAGAAAAAGGGAGATTAAGAAAGATAGCAAAGAGACAATGCAAAATAAAAAAAAGGGATGAGAAAAGGGGAAAAATAAAGAAAAACAATAGGAAAATAAGAAAACATTTAATAAAAAAGAGAAAAGCAAAAAAATAAAAACAAAAAACAAAGTAAAAAGGAAAATAATAAAAAAAAGGAAAATAAGTGAAATATAACAAAATGTTAATGATCACGTATTTTTCCTATTTTTGTTAATATTAATAAACTCTCGGAAACTATATTAGAATGTAAGAGAAATAATGACTATGATAATTAATGATATGAGTAGAAATCGATAAATATTTAAATAACTGACATTATTATTATTATTATTATTATCAGTATCAGTCTTTTTAGTCAATATTACCTTTGTCTTATTTCATAATTTTCATCACTGTTTTTAATACTACTAAAATGCTAACGATAACAAGAATGTTAATGATGAACAAACGGTATAATTATCATAATTCATTACTTTCTTTATCATTACTTTTTACCACAACTTATTGAAAATTACTATTTTTTTAGAACAATAATTTATAACTTAACCAATTTTACATTCTGTTACTGAGGACACCAAGCAAAAAGAAATATCACATCTCATAAGTTATACCTTCATTATTGTATTAACGTTAATGCAAACAGCTTAGAAACTTAATATTATCACAAGTGTGTACTATGGATATTACTTTACCCCCCTTCCCCCTCCTCCCCCCCACCCCACACCCTTGCACCTGATCCCTACTCCCCCCTCCCCCAATCCCCTCCAACCAGCCACTTGCACCTGACCCCAACTCCCCCTCCCCCTCCCCCCTTCCTCCTCCCTCTCTTTCTTGATTATCCTTTCATGCTCCTTATCCTCGTCTCCTCCTTCGTACCCTCCCCCACCCCCCTCTTCCTTCTCCTTTCTGACCACCTTCTCTCACTCCCCCCCCCCCCCTTTACGTACCCACTCTCTCTCAGTCAAAAAAAGTGTTTGCGTGTGGTCAGGAGGAGGAGGGGAAGGGGGAGGGGAGGAGGAGGAGGAGGAGGGGGGAAAGAAGGAAGAGGAGAAGGAGGAGGAAGAAGACGAAGAAGAAGAAGAAGAAGAAGAAGAAGAAGAGAGGGAGGAGGAAGTAGGAAGAAGAACAGGCAGAAAATAATAAGAATAAGAAAGAAAAATAATAAGACTAAGAATAAGAAAGAAGAAGAAAAATCAGAAGAAAAGGAGAAGAAAAAGGAGAAAAAACAAGAAAAAAAAAACAGAAAAAGAATAAAAAGAAAGAGGAGAAAAGGGGGAGGGGGGTATCAAAGAACGATCACTCAGTGGTAACGCTATTCTTAAGTGCATAGCCCGTTTTTTCCCCTTTCTCTCTCTCTCTCTCTCTCTCTCTCTCTCTCTCTCTCTCTCTCTCTCTCTCTCTCTCTTTCTCTCTCTCTCTTTCTTTTTTTGTTTTCTTTGGTTTTCTATCGCGTAACGAGATCTGTAAGAAGAGAAGGTGAACATCCTATGAGTGAGAATAATGACACTTGTCTCGTCGGCGTGACAGGTGTGGACGGGAGGGGAGACATGAGAGGGGGTGAGGGAGGGGAGACGTGAGAGAGGGTGAGGGAGGGGAGACATGAGAGGGGGTGAGGGAGGGGAGACATGAGAGGGGGTGAGGGAGGGGAGACGTGAGAGAGGGTGAGGGAGGGGAGACGTAAGAGGGGGTGAGGGAGGGGAGACGTGAGAGGGGGTGAGGGAGGGGAGACGTAAGAGGGGGTGAGGGAGGGGAGACGTGAGAGGGGGTGAGGGAGGGAGACGTAAGAGGGGGTGTGGGAGGGGAGATATGAGAGGGGGTGAGGGAGGGGAGACGTAAGAGGGGGGTGAGGGAGGGGAGACGTGAGAGGGGGTGAGGGAGGGGAGAGGTCAGAGGGGGTGAGGTAGAGGAGGACGTGAGAGGGGGTGAGGGAGGGGAGAGGTGAGAGGGGGTGAGGGAGAGGAGACAAGGGTGGGGAGGGGGGGAGGGGTGGGGAGGGGAGACGTGAGAGGGGTGAGGGAGGGGAGACGTGAGAGGGGGTGAGGGAGGGAGACGTAAGAGGGGTGAGGGAGGGGAGACGTGAGAGGGGTGAGGAGGGGAGACGTAGAGGGTGAGGGGAGGAGACGTGAGAGGGGTGAGGGAGGGAGAGTGAGAGGGGGTGAGGGAGGGGAGACGTGAGAGGGGGTGAGGGAGGGAGACGTGAGAGGGGGTGAGGGAGGGGAGACGTAAGGAGGGGGTGAGGGGGGGAGGGAGACGTAAGAGGGGTGTGAGGGAGGGGAGAGATGAGAGGGGTGTGAGGGAGGGGAGACGTGAGAGGGGGTGAGGGAGGGAGACGTGAGAGGGGGTGAGGGAGGGGAGACGTGAGAGGGGGTGAGGGAGGGGAGAGGTGAGAGGGGTGAGGGAGGGGAGACGTGAGAGGGGTGAGGGAGGGGAGAGTGAGAGGGGGTGAGGGAGGGGAGACGTAGAGGGGGTGGAGGGAGGGGAGACGGGTAAGGGGGTGAGGGGGGAGACGTAAGAGGGGGTGAGGAGGGGAGAGTGAGAGGGGGTGAGGGAGGGGAGACGTGAGAGGGGGTGAGGGAGGGAGACGTGAGAGGGGGTGAGGGAGGGAGACATGAGAGGGGGTGAGGGAGGGAGACGTGAGAGGGGTGAGGGAGGGGAGAGTGAGAGGGGGTGAGGGAGGGGAGGAAGTAGAGGAGAGGGGGTGAGGGAGGGGAGACGTGAGAGGGGTGAGGGAGGGGAGACGTAAGAGGGGGTGAGGGAGGGGAGAGTGAGAGGGGGGTGAGGAGGGGAGACGTGAGAGGGGGTGAGGAGGGAGACGTGAGAGGGGCGTGAGGGAGAGGGAGACGTAAGGGGGTGAGGGAGGGGAGACGTGAGAGGGGGTGAGGGAGGGGAGACATGAGAGGGGGTGAGGGAGGGGAGACGTGAAGAGGGGGTGAGGGAGGGGAGACATGAGAGGGGGTGAGGGAGGGGAGACGTAGAGGGGGGTGAGGGAGGGGAGACGTAGAGGGGGTGAGGGAGGGGAGAGCGGAGAGGGGGTGAGGGAGGGGAGACGTAAGAGGGGGTGAGGGAGGGGAGACGTAGAGAGGGGGTGAGGGAGGGGAGAGTGAGAGGGGGTGAGGAGGGGAGACGTGAAGAGGGGGTGAGGGAGGGGAGACGTAAGAGGGGTGAGGGAGGGGAGACGTAAGAGGGGGTGAGGGGGGGGAGACGATAGAGGGGGGTGAGGGAGGGGAGACGTAAGAGGGGGTGAGGGAGGGGAGACGTGAGAGGGGGTGAGGGAGGGAGACGTGAGAGGGGGTGAGGGAGGGAGAGTTGAGAGGGGGGAGGAGGGGAGACGTAAGAGGGGGGTGAGGGAGGGAGAGAGAGTGGGGAGGGGGGAGGGGTGAGGGAGGGAGAGTGAGGGGGGTGAGGGAGGGAGACGTGAGAGGGGGGAGGGAGGGGAGAGTGAGAGGGGGGAGGGAGGGGAGACGAAGAGGGTGAGGAGGGGAGAGTAGAGGGGGGAGGGGGAGACGTGAGAGGGGATGAGGGAGGAGGGAGACGTAGAGAGGGTGAGGGGGGAGACGGAGGGGGGGGGGGGGGGGGGGGGGGGGGGGGGGGGGGGGGGGGGGGGGGGGGGGGGGGGGGGGAAAAGTGGGGGGGGGGGGGGGTTTGGGGGGTGGGGGGGGGGAGGGGGGGGGGAAAAAGGGGGGGAAAAAGGGGGGGGGGGGGTGAGGGGGGGAAAAGGGGTGGGAGAGGGAGGGGAAAAAGGGGAAAAAGGGGCGGGGGGGGGGAGGGGGGGGAAAGGGAAGGAGGGGGGGGGGGAGGATAGGGAGGGCCGGGAGGGGAAAAGGAGGGGAAGTGATGGGCAAAGGAGGGGAGGGAGGGGTGAGGGGGGAGAGGTGAAAGACAAAGAAAAAGGAAGGGGGAAAAGGAGGTGGGGAAAGGAGAGGCAGGGGAGCGATAGGAGAGAGGAAAAGGCGTTAAAAAATACAGACAAGGGAAGGGGAGGGGGGGGGGCAGTTTAAAAAAAGGGGAAAGGGGGAGGGAGATAGCGGAGGAAAGGGTGGGGAAATGGGGAAAGAAAGGAGAAAATGGGTTAGGGAAAAGGGGGAAGGGAAAAGGGCGAGGGGTAAGAATGAGAAGAGGAAAAGGAAATAGGTAGCGAAAGGAGAGGGTAGGGGTAACGGCGGCAGAGGATAGGGAGGAAACGGGAGCTAATAGCGTAGAAGGAAGAAAAAAAAATGGTAGGGGAGGAACCCCTAGTTAGCAGAGGATTTCTGAAGAGAAGAGATGGAGGAAAATAGAGAGGGAGGAAGGAAGGAGAGAGAGGGAGGAAGGAAGGAAGGAGAGAGGAAAAGAGAAGAAGGACGGGGAAAAGGTGAGGAAAAGGGATGGAAGAGTAATAGGGGGGAAAGGGAAGAAAAAGAGTAAGGAGGAAGAGGGAGAAAGAAGGAAGCGAGGAGAATAGAAAGTACGGAGTGGCGTATAGGGGAAGGAAGAAGAGGAAGAGGGGGAAAAAAGGGAAGGGGGAAAGGGAAAGGGATAGGAAGGCGGAAGGGGAGGGGGGGGGGAAAGGGGTAAGGGGAAGGGTGGGGGGATACGAGGGTAAAAACAAGGGAGGATAAAGGGAAATTATGAGGAAATTAGACGTTTTTAGTGGAAAAAATGAACACTGCTTTTTTTTCGCGCGTTCATTTATCTTCATTTGTTTACTTAGATTAGTGTGATCACACGCACACACAGACACGCGCGCTCGCACTCACACATGCGCACACATAGACCCGCAGATACATACACACGCGCGCACGTGCACACACACACACACACACCCCACTCACAACACAAAACCCAAAACCCACACACACACACACACACACACACAGAACACATACTCATACGTACACGCTCACACAAGCACTTGAGACATGCACAAGCAAACACATGCACAGCTGTTCCGTGTCGAGTTCACACTCCCCGTTATACATGTGGTCTCACTTTACGCTTTGTGTGTGTGTGTCTGTGATAATACCTCGGGTCAAGATAGCGCCAAACTCATGTTAAATCATTATATTAAATCATAACTCAACTCCCTTTGGAGGACGACCCTGGGTGGCTTGGCAATAATCGTCTTTATGGTGAGACTGCATAAGGTTGATATTTCCATGCGACCCGGATCTCTGGGTGGCTATGCATGTTTTATTGCGTAATGGGGGCTTGCAATGGGGTTTGCAATGGGGGTTCTGGCCATTTTGACGTCAATTTCTTTTTTTTCTTTTTGGCATCAAGGAAACTGATTGGTGTTGGAGACTGAGGGAGGGAGGAAAGAGAAAGAGGGAGAGGGAAAGGAAGAGAAAGATAGATGGAGAGAGAGAGAGAGAGAGAGAGAGAGGAGAGAGAAGAGGAAAAGAGAGAGAGGGGGGGGAAAAAAGAGGGGGAAGAGAGAGAGAGAGAGAGAGAGAACCAGAGAGAGAGAGAAAAATAGATAGATAGTGACAGATAAATAGATAGATAGATATAAAGAAAATTACAGATCGAGATTTTGTGATCGATCTCATATGATACCGACATTAATTATATTATACAATGATCTAAACAGCAACAAAATTCAACACAAGAGAAAAATAATCAAAACAAGAACTTTAGCAAACGCCATTATTTGGCGCAGAAAAGACTGTCATTTCAAAACAGCGTGAACTGACATTATTACGTACAACCAATATAACAAGTAGACATTGATGCGTGAAACAGAGAGCCACTTTATGAAGTGACATTTCAAGGGCTATGAAATGCCTGGCAAATGTGAATCTATTGATGTTTTTTTTTTCTTTCTTTCTGTTTTCTACCCCCTCTCTCCCTCTCCCCCCCTACCCCCCACACTGCATATAGGGTCCACGCCACTTTGCAAAATGGAATTCGTTTGCATAAAAGAAATGGTTGTGAGTGATTTGCTCCTCTGAAATATAAATATATATATTATATATATATATATATAATATATATATATATAATATTTAAATTTTAAAACATGTATATGTATATATATATTTTTTTTTCTTTTTTAATGTGTGTAGATGCGACGCCATGTTGAAAATATTATTCCCGCTCGAAGGTTATGAAGACAAAAAGTTTATGTTATTTTAGAGTAAAATCTAATGTTTATCGTGATGTTGCGAAGAAAAGAAACAATAGGTAACACGAAAAAAAAAGAAACACACACACACACACACACACACACACACACACACACACGCACACTATAAGAATAATACAAACATAAAATAAATAGGAAAATGATAGTAATAGTCTGGGACATCAAAGTCAGAGGGTAAATGCGTGGGAATGACACAGAACGAAAACGCTGACACCAGTTAACCCCGAACGAAAAATTCTGAGAGGCGGAGAGCGAAGGTTTTTTAAACGAAACCCCAAAACTGTGCAACGAAGGAATGCTCTCGGGCTATGCAGGGCCCTGAATGTGACGGTGTTCGAAAACCGTGGTGGTCGCCTGGCATATATTTTTTTTTTCTCTCTCTCTCTCTTTTTTTCCTTAATGGCTGGCAGAAAACGCTCTCGAATGTCTGTGATGAGAAAACCGTCTGATTCCACCCAGAAAGAAGAAAACCAAATGTTAGCATGTGTTCGGGCAAGTGAAATATTAGCAGCGAGAATAAAGCTGATTTAATTCGCTTCCAAAAAAGCACAGCGCTGTCCTTAGGGTTGAGACGCAATCTCCCTCTCCCCGCCATAACTTCTGTCTCGTTTAATATGCAAATTACGCGATAACTTTCCAATACCATATGATATGGCTTAGCATAATCTTACCAGCGCCCGGAGAGAGAGAGAGAGAGAGAGAGAGAGAGAACGGGGAAAAAGAGAGAGAGAGAGAGAGAGAGAGAGAGGGAAAAAGAGAGAAAGAGAGGGAGAGAGAGGAAAGGGGGGAAGCAAAGAAAAGAAAAAAAAAAAAAATAAAAAGGGAAAAAAAAAAAAAGAGGCCCCCCAAAAAAAAAAAAAAACAAAAAAAAAAACAAAAAAAAAAGAAAAGGAAAAAAAAAAAAAAAATTTTTATTAGAAAAAGGATTATAATTAAAAATATTATAATATATAAATATTAAAAAATAGAAAAAAATATATAATATATATAATAATATATATATTAACAAAAAAACAAAACCCCAAAAAACCCACCCAACAAACCACCTTTTTTTCAACCAAAACCCCCAAACACCCCAAACACCCAAATATTTTTAAAATTATAAAAAAAAAAAGTAGTAAGGAAATTTTTTTTTTTTTTTTTTTTTTTTTTATAGTGTATAATAATATTTAAAATAAAATTTAAAAAAATTTTTTTAAGCTTTTTTTACGCCGCCGATCCAATTTTCCCCCCGGGGGATATTTTTTTTAAGGGGTTTCCCTCTTTTTTTGCCCCTTGTTTGTCAATCCGGGAAAAACCCCAAAAAAAGCAAGGGAAAAAAAGAAACCCCCCCCCCGGGGGGGGAAAAAAGGGGGGAAAAAAAGGAAAAAGGGAAAGGAGAGAAAAAAAGGGGCAGAAAGGAGGGAGGAGGAAAAAAAGGAGGAGAGAGAGAGAAGAAGAGGAGAGAGGGGAGAGGAACTAAATATCGAAGATATATTTTTGAACATATATTATATATATATTAATATATATATATGATATTATATATATATATATATAATATATATATATTATGCACGCGCGCACACACACACACACACACACACACACACACACACACCACACACATATAAAATATAAATATTATAAAATATATATATTATATATATAATATTATATGTTGTATGTATGGATATATATATATATACATACATATATATTATATATGATATATTATATATATATATATATATATATATATATATATATATATATATATATATATATAAAACAGAAAAACCCAGCAATGATAAGATCCACATTATTCCCCGATATCAAGAGCTCATTTCGCGTGTGTTTGTGCAATCCAAGAACCCGCCTGGTAAACAGTGTCCGCCATGTTGGAACACCCAAGTACCTTGTTTGGAGCCAGGCACTTACTCGAACAAAGCCCCAAACGACACGTACGGTCACCAGGCCAGACACTTTTTTTTCTCTCTCTTTCTTCTTCTTCTTGTTCTTCTTTATATCGTCGTATATATAATATTTCATACTAACATGCGTGCAAAAAAGGTTACTTACCTCCCCCCATGGCAGTCGTGTTTCGTGTCACGCCGCCGATCTCATGCCTGGGCGAGGGGCGCCGGGGGAGAGCGGGGTGGTTGATCACTTTTTGCCTCGTTAATGGAGATTTCCATCGTGTTTTTTTTATGCATCCTGTATCCTGTGTATGTCACGCATGCCGGTTTGCTTATACGTGAGCCCACATGTGGAAGAATGGATAACAGGCAGGGCAAGCAAACGCGCGAGCACGCACGCAAGCACAGATATCAACAAACACTTCCACACAAATAGAACAAATAATCATAATCATACCCTTATTCATAGTCGTAACAACACTCATTCATACTCATACTCATACTCTTACTCATACTCTTACTCATACTCTTACTCATACTCTTACTCATACTCTTACTCATACTCTTACTCATACTCTTACTCATACTCTTACTCATACTCTTACTCATACTCATACTCATATTCAAACACACACACACACACACACACACACACACACACACACACACACACACACACACACACACACACACACACACACACACACACACACGTCACACACACGTCAAAACAACGGCGTCACGAAACTTTATCCCGAGATAACGATAAGGAGACCCGTGACCTACGAGACGGTGAATGATGAATGAAGAAAAATAAAAAAGAGAAAATATAAAAAAAGAAAAAAAAGGAAAGAAATGAGAAAGAAGAAAAAAAAAATGCATTAAAAAATTAATGGAAAAGTTGATTAAGAAACTCGAATTTGTTGTTGTTCGGGAGAGAAAATATATGTTTCTTTGTGTACGTGTGTACGTTTATATCCATGCGTGTGTGTGTGTGTGTGTGTGTGTGTGTGTGTGTGTGTGTGTGTGTGTGTGTGTGTGTGTGTGTGTGTGTGTGTGTGTGTGTGTGTGTGTGTGTGCGCGCGTGTGTGTATGCGATATACATGTGTGTATGTGTGTGTGGGTGTGCGAATGTTTGCATCTGTACGTGTAAACGTCTCGATAAATGAACTTAAGTGTTTAATTAGCGAGCTTTGTGGGCGTCTGTTTTCTGTAGTATTTAAATGCATATATGTATAATAAGTGTGTAAGTGTGTTACAGTGTGAACGCGGATATGATGACATAACTTCATGACAGCGGCGGTGGCGTGCGTGATGACGTGAGGAAACGGGGTGTCATTTAGGAGTTAAGTTAATGAGAGAAACATTATTACCAGAGTAATAAGACCCAAATTAAGAGTAATCTGAAGGCTGACGGCATTGGATAATTGAGGGCATACAGTATGAACCCTCGGCTTACGTGCACACGCATATACACATGTACACATCTCTCTCTCTCTCTCTCTCTCACTCTCTCTCTCTCTCCATCTCTCTCTCTCTCCATCTCTCTCTCTCTCCTCAAAACTCTCTTTCTCCTTCCTCTTCTCTCTCTCATCCCTTCATCTCTTCTCTCTCTCCCTTCATCTCTCTCTCTCTCCCCAATCTCTCTCTCTCTCTCTCCATCTTCTCTCTCTCTTTCTCCATCTCTCTCTCTCTCTCTCTCTTTTTCTCTCTTCTCTCTCTCTCTCATCTTCGCCCCTCTCTTCTCTCTCTCTCTCTCTCTCTCTCTCTTCCTCTCTCTCTCTCTCTCTCTCTCTCTCTTCTCTCTCTCTCCTCTCTCTCCTCTCTCTCTCTCCTCTTCTTTCCATCTTTTCCCCTTCTCTCTCTTTTTCTTTTTTTCTCCATCTCTCTCTCTCTCTCTCTCTCTTTTCTTTTTTTCTATCTCTCCCCTCTCTCTTCTCTCTCTTTTCTCCCTCTCTCTCCTCTCTTCCCCCCTCCATCTCTCTCTCTCTCTCTCTCTCTCTCTCTCTCTCTCTCTCTCCTCTCATCCTCTCTCTCTCTCTCCTCTCTCTCTCTCTCTCTCTCTCTCTCTCTCTCTCTCTCTCTATCTCTCTCTCTCTCCATCTCTCTCTGCTCTCTCGCCATCTCTCTCTCGCTCTCTCGCCATCTCTCTCTCGCTCTCTCGCCATCTCTCTCATTATACACACACACGCACTAAAACACACACAAACACACACAGATACGACCCTTCCACGCAAACATGCAGCCCCCTCTCCCCCCCCCAGTAACAACCCCTCCCCCCCACACCCCACTCGTACTACCCACCCCCATTCGCACTACCCCCCCTCCCACCCACCCACCGCCCACTCACTTCCCCCACACCCCTCCCCCCTCCCCCTCCTCCCCTTCACAAACACAAACACACCCGACAACGCCCCTGTCTCCCCCTCCCCCCCCTCCGAGCCCACCTCCCCCCACCCCCCCCCCCCCCCCTCTCCAACAAACTATTAACCCACCCGCCAACTCACCGCTTCTGGGCGCGCGCCGTCAGCAGAGGCAGCCGTCAGCAGAGGCAGCCGTCAGCAGAAGCTGCCGTCAGCAGAGGCAGCCGTCAGCAGAGGCAGCCGTCAGCAGAAGCAGCCGTCAGCAGAAGCTGCCGTCAGCAGAGGCAGCCGTCAGCAGAGGCAGCCGTCAGCAGAGGCAGCCGTCAGCAGAGGCAGCCGTCAGCAGAAGCAGCCGTCAGCACAGGCAGCCGTCAGCAGAGGCAGCCGTCAGCAGAAGCAGCCGTCAGCAGAAGCAGCCGTCAGCAGAAGCAGCCGTCAGCAAGCTCTTGGCCCAGTTGTCAGCTCAAACTCCGCGGTGTCCTGACAATCCTCAAGTGCACCTGTCAGACACGTATGGCTGGGCGGCTGACGGAGATATCTGTTTTAGGGATCGGCTGACGTCCGGCTGACACTCGGCAACCCGAGAGGAAGGATCTGATGTCCGAGGTGCGGGGATGAGTGCGCGCGCGCGTGTGTGTGTGTGTGTGTGTGTGTGTGTGTGTGTGTGTGTGTGTGTGTGTGTGTGTGTGTGTGTGTGTGTGTGTGTGTGTGTGCGTGCGTGCGTGCGCGCATGTGTTTTTTGTTTGTTTGCGTGTGTGTGTGTTTGTGTTTGTGTGTGTTTGGTTTGTGTGTGTTTGTGTTGTGTGTGCGTACGTGCGTGTATCTGATAGCCAATGATGCCTTTTTAAGAAGAAAAAAAAACAACAACAACACACGAAAAGAAACGAAAAGAAAAAAAAAACGAAAAACGAAAACAGAAACCAAAAACCCTACAAACAAACACAACAACAAACAAGCAAAAAAAACGAGCAACTTTTACCGAGACGAGGAGACAAAAGAGAGAAGGAACGGGAAAGGAACAAGAATAATGCACAAACACATTAACTAAACAGGAGTGGGCGTGTCGGGGTCAAAACGCAAACAAATGACAGTTGTCTTGCGATTCCCTTATAAGGCGACGCTGAGGTAATGGAAAGGAACGGGAGGAGGAGATAAGGAGGAGGAAAGAAAAGGGAAGGAAGGAAGGAAGGAAGGAAGAACGGGAGAGAGGAGATAAGGAGGAGGAAAGAAAAGGGGGAGGGAGAGGGAAGGAAGGAAGGAAGGAAGAAGGGAGAGAGGAGATAAGGAGGAGGAAAGAAAAGGGAGGGAGAGGGAGGGAAGGAAGGAAGGAAGGAAGGAAGGAAGGAAGGAAGGAAGGAAGGAAGAGGAGGAAATAAAAGGGAGAGGGAAGGAAAGAGGGGAGGAAGGAAGGAAGGAAGGAAGGAAGGAAGGAGGAAGGAAGGGAGGAAAGAAAGGAAAGGAAAGGAGAGGAGAGTGAAAAAGGAGATAAGGAGGAGGAAATAAAAGGAAGGAGAAAGAAGGAAGGAGAGGAGAAAATGGGAGAAAGAGGAAAAAATTATATGTGTGAGAGAGAGAGGGGAGAGGAGGAAGGAAGGAATGAATGAAGGAAGGAAGGAGGGAGAGAGAAAAAGAAGAAAGGAAGATGAGAATAATAAAAAAAGAAAAAAAGAAAGACAGAGGGAGAGAAAGAAACCCGTGTTATTATCATTCACGCAATAAAGTACGCCATCCATCGATGCACCATTCAATTAGCAACTAAAAACCGGTAAATGATCACAACTCCATATTATTTTTGATTTCTAAACGCCATACTAATGATGAAGATAGTGATAATACTAACAAGATTTCATTTCGAATCATTTTTGAATATATAGTGGGAACTTTGTCCTTGAGTGACTGCAGTAAAACCACAGGTAGTTGGGCGCCTCAAGAGGCAACCGACACGGAGCACAGGGAGTGGGTGAGGGAGGAGGGGGGGGGGGGGACGGAAGGTCAGGTTAATTCCATAATGAGAATTTATTTCGCTATAGTGATGTCCTGGGTCGAAGGAGGAGGAGGGAAGGAAGAGAAGAAGAAAGGGAGAAAAAAGGAGGAGGAGGAGGGAAGGAAGAGAGGAAGAAAGGGAGAAAAAAGGAGGAGGAGGAGGAGGAGGAGGAGGAGGAGGGGGGAGGAGGAGGAGGAGGGAAGGGAAAAGAGGAAGAAAGGGAGTAAAAAAGGAGGAGGAGGAGGGGAAGGAAGAGAGGAAGAAAGGAGGAGGGAAAGAGGAGGAGGAGAGAGGGGAGGGGGGAGGAGGAGAAAGGAAGGAAAGGGGAAGAAGAAAGGGAGAAAAAAGGAGAGGAGGAGGAGGAGGAGGGGGGATGAAAAGGAGGAAGAGGAGAGGAAAAAGGCGAAGAAGAAGAGGGGAAGGAGAGGAAGGAAAGGGAGGAAAAGAAAAGAAGGAAAAGGAGGAGAAAATGAAGTGAAAAAAAGATGAAGGAGGAGGAAAAGGATCAAGAAAAATAGACGAAAGTAGAAAACCGAAGAAAAGAAGAGGGAAGGAAGGAAAGGAAAAAGAAAAGAAAAGGAGGAGAAAAGATGGAGATAAGAGGGAGAGATGAAGAGAGAAAGGATCAGAATAGCGAAGAGAAAACAGAAAGATAGATAGAGATAGAAGAAGAGAGGAGAAAAGAAAGAAAGGAAAAGAGAGAGAGAGAAGATAAAATAAAAAGATGGATAATAGTAGAGAGC
>NC_051392.1:5586985-5597041 GCF_015228065.2 Penaeus monodon | reverse complement strand
TCTCTCTCTTTATCTCCCTCTCTCTCTCTTCCACTTTCCCTCTCTTCTATCCCTTTTATCTTCTCTCCTTCCCCTCTTCTCTCCATATTCTTCTTCTACTATCTTCCCTCTCCCCTTTTCTCCTCTCTCTCTTCCCTCTATCCTCCTCCTCCTCCTCCTACCCCTCTTCCCTTCTCCCCTCTCTTCCCTCTATCCTCCTTCTCCCCTCTCCCCTTTCCTCCTCTCTCTCTGTCTTCCGTCTATCCTCCCCTCTTCCCCTCTCTCCCCCCCTCTCCCTCTCTCCTCTATCCTACTCCTCCTCCTCCTACCTCTCTTCGCCCTACTCCCCTCTCTCTCTCCTCCTACCCCTCTCCCCCTCTCCTCCCCTCACTTCAGACGCCTCGTACACACCCTCCACCCCCCAACCCCTCTCCCCTCTCACCCTCATATCCCCCCCCCCTACCCACCATCACTGATTTCGAGGTTACCAGGTAATATGGTAAGCAATGTACCTAGTTGAAGAATATGGTGGGGGGAGGGGGAAGAAGGGGGAGGAGGAGGGAGGGAAGGGGAAGCGGGGGAGGAGGGGAAGAGGGGGAAAGGAAGAGGGGATGGTAAGGGTGGGGTTGAAAGGGTTAATGGGGAAGGGGGTGATTGAAAAGGGGGAAGGGGGAGGGTAATGTGGCAGGGGAAAAGAAGAGGCGGAAGAGCAGGAGAAACAGATAGAAGGGAATGAGGATGAGGGGGAAGGGGTGAGGAGTGAGGGTGAGGGAATGAGGGGGAAGGGGAAGGGGTGAGAGGGAAAAGGTGAGGGAGTGAGGGTGAAGGATGAAGGGGGAGGGGGAGGGGGTGAGGGGGAGGGGGTGACATGTTTTGAGTAACCTCGGCTTACTTATCCCTGCATTCTCAAGGTCAAAGGAAAGTCAGGTTCGTGTCTGGAAGAGAAGGAGGAGAAGGAGGACGAGGAGGAGGAGGAGGAGGAGGAGGAGGAGGAGGACGAGGAGGAGGAGGAGGGGAGGAGGAGGAGGAGGAGGAGGAGGAAGAGGAGGAGGAGGAGGAGGAAGGAGGAGGAGGAAGAGGAGGAGGAAGAGGGAGAGGAAGGAGGAGGAGGAATAAAAGGAAGAGGAAGAAAAATAATGAGTGGAAGACGGGAAGAGAAAAGGGAAAGAAAAGGAAAGGGGAAGGCAAGAAGGATGGAGAGAGGAAGAAGAAAAACAAAGAGAAAGAGAAAAGGTATGGAAGGGATAACCGAGGAAGAGAAAGAGAACGGAGGAGCGAGAGACAGAGAGGGAAAGAAACAGAGGAAAGAGGGAGAGAGAGTGAAGGAGAAGGGAGAACAAGATGGATTGAGAGAAGACTTGAGGTCTGGGAGAGGAGGGAGGGAGGGAGGAGGGAGGAGGAAGAGGGAGGGAGGGAAGGAGGGAGGGAGGGAGGGAGGGAGGGAGGAGGAGGGAGGAGGCAGGGAGGGAGGGAGGAGGAGGAGGCGTGGGTGGAGGAGGGAGGAGGAGAGATGGGAGGAAGGAAGAGGAAGGAGAAGGAGGCTTGGGTGGAGGAAGGAGGAGGAGGAGGAGGAGGGATGGTGGAGGAAGGAGGGAGGAGGAGAAGGAGGCTTGGGTGGAGGAAGGAGGAGGAGGAGGAGGGGGCGTGGGTGGGGAAGGAGGAGGGAGGCGGAACTGTGTAAGTGAAGGTCTCCAGTGGGACGTGATGTGCATACAAGATCTAGTACCAGTTTGTCGCCTTTAGCGTCTCGGTCATTTTGCAAGTGACCATAACAATAATGATAAAAAAAAAAAATCTTTTCAACTCCTGATACATTTCCTGATAGATGAATATATCGATTACTAATGTGTTCTATCTATTTCTGAATATATATAATTATGTCTATATTGGAACGCAAAATCATGACCAGAACGCACGTGAAAGGAAATCACATTAACGTAAAAAAAAGCGAAGTTTCCCCTCGTAATGGTGGTTCATCGAAAGAAAACGGGATCCTCCCTCGTCCTGATAACGAAATGAGTCTCGTTTTTTTGTTGTTCCGATTATTAACGTCACGAATAATGATGATATATTCGAAAACTGTATAATTTTATCTTCCTCTTCATCATCATCATCAATTTTCATACTGATTTTATTTGCTTATTTAATGGCGGGTACAGAAATTCGTGACGATGATGATGACTGTGGCGGGGATAATGATGATGAAAGTGATGGTGATGGTGATGTTTTGTTGGGCTGAATTTGCGATTTTGGTGTTGGTTTTTAAAAAGAAAAGTGTAGCGACTGTAGAAATGGGATTCATCGGTTAAAAAAAGGCAAAATATACACACAGGATATCTACCTCTCCCTCTCTGTATCGCAGGCCCTAAAAACGGACCCTTTCAACAAGATGTAGGGATCAATAGAGTTAAAAATTGGGAAATATAATGTGTACGTGAAATGCAAGAACGAGCAAAGTCTTGACTATCTAACAACCACCGGTGCAGGCGGGGAAGTGCTGGAAAAAGCCAAGGTGTTTGGAAAAGGGAAATGCACGAACGTCATTGTGTTCGATATCCCAAGGGAAATTGAAACCGAAGAAATGACGATGTACAGTGAACGCGTCATACAGGCGCGTGAACGTAAAACGACTGATGACCCAGAGAGTCATCATAACGTACGAGGGGAAGGTAATACCCAAAAGTATTAGAATGGTCGAGGGCATGACACCCTTTAGGTGTGCCGTCTTCAAATCCCTGACTCCGTTTTGCTCAAATTGTTCCGAGTGGGGCCACGGAGCACGTGCTTGTCCGCGAGACGCACCGCGATGCCGATACCGCGATCTTCCTCACAAAAGCCCAGAATGCGCAGAAAAGATTTCCGAAGGAAAAACTATCCCTAGGAAATACGTGAACTGTCGGCAGGAGCATACGGCAAATTCTCCACTGTGCGCTTACTATCCAAAGGACAGGACGGTAAGCAGCAAAGTCCCTTGCCTTAATGATGTGCGGGAGTGCCAACACCTGCAGAGATCACCTCTGATGGCCTCTGCGAAGAAAGCCATGGCACCGGCCACGGCACCAGCACCGACAGGAGTTAACGCCCCATCAACTCCAGCACCAACCCCGGCATCAGCTCTAGCTCAGCGCTCACTACAGCAGGACAAACAAGAGTTCAACAATGAAATGAAGGATCTGCTACAAATGATGCCCAAGCAGATGGAGCAGATATTCTTGATGCAGCAACAGATGGTTCAGCAATCTCAGGGGGAGAAGCATCACATCCTATGCTGATGACATCCCTATTCAGGTCTTTGATAGGGGTAAACAGGTTCTCCATAGGTTCAGTAAAAAGTGTGCTTCCCTTGGACTCATAATCAACCCTATCAAGACTAAGTACATTTCCAAATCTCATAAACTGCCATGCATTCCAAGGTTAGGTGGACAAGTTATTGCAATAACTGACACCTATAAGTATCTTGGTGTCATGGTGATTGATCCACACCTCATGTCCCGCAATTCTTAATTCACACGAGAAATTGTTCAAAATGCCAAGGAACGTTGCTTGGAACGTTTCACACCCTTACAATACATAAGTAACGGATACAGAGGTACCTCCCTAAGAGTCCTAAGGTTGATGTATATATCCCTTCTTTGATCCATGATAGACTATAGACTAGCCTAGTTGTTGATATATTGTTACACAAAGGTCTCAAACCCTTTGAAGCCTTACAAAACAAGGCCATGAGAATCATTCTTAGCTGCCCAATGACTGCTAAAGTTCTTGTCATGAGGAAAGAGCTAGACCTCCCTTCAATTCACAGTCGTATCACCCAGGTCAACACCATACTCGGCATCAGACTTCTGCAGCTTCAATCCAGACCACAAATTTCCCTTGCTTTGTCCAATGAGATTAATTACAGAGTTCGACATGCCCGGCGCCCGCGATACTCCAATCTGATACAATGAAAACTAGAATGGAAGGCCAAAACTCCCCAAACTATTCTCAGCTTCAATGTGTGGAACACTGATACTAATAATATCCCAGAAGCAACACTTACTGCACCATGGCATGGATCACATGTATATGTTCATATTGACAAATTAACAGGGCCTAAATCCATGCCTTCAGTAACAGAATTATAAGGCCATTACCTGAAATATATAGATGAAATTCTCCATCCCCCATACTACCCCTCCCCCCCACTTGCGATTTACTGTGATGTCTTTGCTGATCCTCACGGAGCAGCTAGGATTAGAGTATTAATGCCTGACATTTCTCTTAAAGAAAGTGTACAAAGGTCCAATTGGGCAAGCACAACTGATGCCGAGTCAGTAGCCATATACCATGTCATCAATAAAGGTTGTGATCAGCAGCAACACCTAGCTGTATTCTCTGACAGCCAAGGTGCCCTCTATAGACTTACTGCATTTAGTCCAGGAATTATGGTAACTAGGAACATCTTACACCAAAATTCTAGTCTATCAGAGCAGGGTATACAAGTATCACTATACTGGATACCCTCTCATATAGGAATATCAACCTTTAACGAGATGGAACAGTTAGCAAAATTAGCACTCTCCCGTGAAGAACCATACTATGCAGTACCATTATCTCTCAAGCAATAGAAAAAAAAACGTGTTTTTAGCTGTCTTCGAGAATATGAAAACCAGTTATGGACCACCGAAACACTGAAGAAATTAGGACATGGTACTAGTCAGCATTATGAAAGTATTGCAGGGGCATCTGATATTGGGAAACCATATAAAGTCTGTAATGGGCTGTCTCGGAGAGAGATTACACCAACCAGGTTACACATGGGATATCAGTACACTATACATTATGTACACGATGCAGTTTTGGAGCCAAAGCCATATCATCACTGCAAAATGTGCAGGGCTCGAACACTGCATCCTATCGATCAAACAGCACTGTCCAGAGACCAGCACTTATTGATTACATTCATTTTATTTCATATTTAGACATTGGTCTTTTCTTTGATATGACAAAAATAAAAGTATAGGCAGTTTGGATAGATGCTATAGCGTCTTATTCTGGGGTTTTGAAGGGCATATACACTGTTCTGTAAATAATTTTTTATCAAATCAAATCAAATCTCTCTCTCCACCCTAACCCCCCCTCCTTCTCTCTCTCTCTCTCTCTCTCTCTCTCTCTCTCTCTCTCTCTCTCTCTCTCTCTCTCTGTCCCAGTCTCTCACTCACACACACACACACACACACACACACACACACGATGCAAATCAGAAACAATAGTAACCATTGACTTTCAGAATATAATGCACAGCAGATAAATGGAAATATACTACAGTGATAAATTTAAAATTGCATTTTCGAAATACTTCAGGAACGAGGATGGAATTCAGCAAATTCGCTTGATAGAAAAGAGTGAATGTATTAGTGAATAAATAAACAGATAAACAGATAAATAAAAAAATTGAATAAATATACAGAACCATACAGATATATGGTTAGATACCTAGATGGAGGGGCCGCGGTGGCCGAATGGTTAGAGCGTCGGACTCAAGACTGTCACGGCGGCAATCTGAGTTCGAGGGTTCGAGTCACCGACCGCCGCGTTGTTTCCCTTGGGCAAGGAACTTCACCTCGATTGCCTGCCTAGCCACTGGGTGGCCAAGCCAGCCCAAGTCAGTGCCGGGTAAATAGAGATGGTGACTCGATAAAAACACCGGGCGGAAGGCAATGGCAAACCACCGCTCTAAAAATTGCTAAGAAAAAATCATGGAAGCCCATGATCGTCAAGGCCGCGGTGGCCGAATGGTTAGAGCGTCGGACTCAAGACTGTCACGACGGCAATCTGAATTCGAGGGTTTGAGTCACCGACCGCCACGTTGTTCCCTTGGGCAAGGAACTTCACCTCGATTGCCTATCTAGCCAATGGGTGGCCAAGCCAGCCCAAGTCAGTGCTGGTCCCAAGCCCGGATAAATAAAGAGAATGATTACCTAAAAGGTAACACCGGCACTCTCCGTGGAAAGGAACTGGGGACCCTACCACGTACTCACTCCAAGAGCATCACAACATGAAAACTACAATTAAGTATCATGCTGTGACCACGGCGGCTCAAACATGAACCTACCGTTAAAAGAAGAAGACCTAGATGGAGACAGATAAATAAATAGATAGATAGATAGACAGATATAGATAAATAAATTTATAGATAAACTGACAGATAAATAAACAAACTAATATAAATGAAAGGAAAAAAGAATCAAAATGAGGAAATGCTTTTGCGAAATCCGCGCTGTCACTCAACGAATGAAAATGTGATTGACAGCTGGCATTCAGAATCCGGGGCTATGACGTCATCGGATGGTATGAAAAGACGGAAATGGAAGAAAGGAAATGTGATAAGAGAGACGTGAGAGATTTCGAAAGAATTTGTAATATGTCATTTAAAATCAGTTTTTTCTTTCTTTCCTTTTTTTTTACCTCTTTTTTTGTGTGTGGATAGGAATTTCTTTGAGGTTTATAAAGAATTGCTTGGATATTTGAATATGTATATGGGAGGGGAAGCCGTTTCTTATATTTGAGAGAGAGGATGGGGTCGGGAGAGAGAGAGATAAAATATATATACTGTATTTGACTTCATATATATATATTTTTTAATGGTCTTGATGGAGAACGTATTTTCAATTCAATAAATCCCCTGTCTCTCCCTCTCTCAATTTTTTTTTCTCTCTCTCTCAACCTCTAAATCTCTCTCTCTTTCCCTCTCTTTCTCTTTCTCTCTCTCTCTGTTTCCCCTATTACTCCAGCCAACAAGCCTGGGGACACTTCTAGAAATCCAGGAATGAGAGAGGAGGGGGGGGGGGCGTGGAGAATATGGCGAAATCTCACATAAACGACAATTTACAAAAAAGAAGAAAAAAAAAGAGAGGAAAATATGAAAACTCCGATCCAAGTTTCGGACACGGGAGATCGAGTACTTGGACTAAGTAAACAAACGACTGGATCCCCCTGTCTTATTCGCACAGACCCATCCCAAAGATCGCCGCATTAACCCAAACAAAACCCTTTTTTTTAACGCGGAGGGTTTCGTTCATCCACTCCCTCCCTCCCCACTTCACACACCTTTCGATAGTCGTATTTTCCTCCATTAAACTGTCAAATACACAATAAAAAAAGCAAAGTGGGTTTACCTTGTTGTGGAGTGTAGTGACCGTGTTGTCACAGACGACCAAACCCTCCTTAGTAATATAAGATGTAGGAACACGAGAATTACTCATCACTGAATATAGTTTTGCCTCAGAGATTGTTAATAAACAAACAAACACACAAACAAACAACGAAAACTTTACCGAAAATTCGTTTTCACCGGAATATTGTGAAATAATTGGCACACATAGTAGTAATGTAAACAACCCTGGCTTACGAAAAGTCACTGCCACTGAACTGTCACATTTGCCGGTAGATGGCATAGATGTAAAAAGTGTTTCTGAAAAAAAGATAAGATACATGAATAAATAAATAGATATGTACATAAATAAAAGATAGAAAAACAAATAAATAAGTAAACAAATACAGATATATAAATAAATTAATAAAAAAATAGATAAAGGAATTGAGTGTGTATGAGAATAAACAACGGATGACACATATAAGGAAAATATATTTTTAAAAATACGTATTTAGTGCATTGTGAGGAATGCTGAAATTGTGAAATACATTTAAAGTACAGTACCTGAGAGTATAATTATCGTGACCTACCTGAGGAGGGAACTATTTACTACGCAGGTAAATAATTCAATGTTGGATTTTGTCGTGGGCGGCACCTGGGTACTTTGTCATAATACCCTTCTCTTTCGAGCTTATTCTTTGCCTGCGTAGGTCATTTCGTGCATTAATATGTAGTTTTTTTTCCCTCTACGAGTGAGTGTCCTTGGATTTTCCCCCCGTTTTAGTGCTGTCATTTTGTATATATACAATATTTATTCCCCCCTCCCCCTATTCTCTTCCCTCGCTCTTGCACTTCACCTTTCTTTCTCTGTATATCTTTGTCTCGAACATCTACACTCTCTCTCTCTCTCTCTCTCTCTCTCTCTCTCTCTCTCTCTCTCTCTCTCTCTGACACCTTTCCCCACCGTTTTTAGAACAGAATTGGCTCGCATTCTGCTTACAGTCAGTGAAGGAATTTAATTTCAACTCTCAAACAAAGAAAGGAAAAAAGAAAAAAAAAAACATACACATTAAAAGGTTAAAATTCCCGGTAATGTGGCCTTCCTCTTCACTGGCATTTCAAGAAGGGAAGTAAGTTGGAAGAAATGAAAAGAAAAAGAAAAAGAAAAAAACTTGTTTGTTGTGTTATGGAGTAAGGTTCGAGACAATTTCATCTTGATATTTTTCTGTCAATGTTATATATATCTCATTTTTCTTTTGTAACATGGAAGTTATCACAATCGTTTTTTTATTGTAATATGTGCAAAATAACTTTTTTTTTTCATTCTGTACCACAATTCCCTTCTTTCCTACCCCTCTTTAAAAATGTATTAATTCAATCACAATTCTGTCATATTCCATTCAAATATGGACTTTCATTAAGCATCACAACATTTTCTCTCTCCTTTTTTGCAAAATATACATGCACTATCAAAGTCTTTCTCGCTCTCTCTTTTATAACATGCATTCCTCAACACAATTCTCACTGCCTGTAGCTACTCCTTAAAGTACTCAGAACTCCCAGGCAAGGCATGTTCTCGACTACAGGATATAAAAGCTTGAGGTCTTCTTTATAGCCTAAACCTCCTAACATTATTTCATTCTGTATCGTGGTCGCTACAAAAGACGAAAACATCAAATTGGTCTGACGTACAGACTTGCAAAACGAAGATTATTTTTTATTTTCACATAGAAAGTCAATAGAAATAGAAAAGTCCTTGGTATGCAGTTATGCGATCCGCAATTAATGAAATTATAAATTCCTTTTTTGAGACTGTGGAAACTATATCCGAAAAATATTGCGCTCTGATTGGCTGGCTGGAGTGTATCACATAAAGGATAATCATGTATATATAAAGGTTTCGGTAAGTGCTACAAGAATAATGCGAAGTATAAAATTATTACTGAATGTTAAGATGGAATAATTATTTATTACCTCAAGACTGAGGAGTTGACGGAGGGACACTAACTTTCTCGTTGTCTACGTTCTTTTTTTATTCGTGATGCGGTTATTTTTGTTATTTGGTTCTGTTCTATTTCTTGTTGATTTCATTCTTTATATTTTTTCCTTTCTTTTTTTCGTTTATTTTTATTTTTATCTTTATTTTTCTTTATCATTCGCGTGCCTATAGGAACGTCAAAGGGAAAAGGAGAGAGAGAGAGAGAGAGAGAGAGAGAGAGAGAGAGAGAGAGAGAGAGAGAGAGAGAGAGAGAGAGGAGAGAGAGAGAGAGAGGAGAGAGAGAGAGAGAGAGAGACAAACATACAAGACCGAAAGAGAAACCAAACAGACAGCCAACTGAGAGACCGAGAGAGAGAGAGAGAGAGAGAGAGAGAGAGAGAGAGAGAGAGAGAGAGAGGAGAGAGAGAGAGAGAGGAGGAGGGGGAGAGCGAGGAGAGAGAGAGAGAGGAGAGAGAAACAAACATACAAGACCGAAAGAGAAACCAAACAGACCGCCAACTGAGAGACCGAGAGACAGAGACCCAAGACGTGTAGGACAAATCAGCTTCAGACAATCAGCTCATCTCTCGGGTGGCGAGGTTTGTGGGCGTGAGGGCGGGCGGGCGGGCGGGCCAACTGGCTAAAAGTGACCACCACATCGATGACTATCAGTTCAGAAACCACCACCAGGTAAAAAGTGAACTTGACTCAACCAGCAATTTATGTGCTGTAATTACCTCTTGACCCTTAGCTTGTTTTAAGGGTCAAATGAGCTCGGTTTCCACGTTCACAGGTCGTTGGGGGTAAAGGGGTAGGGGTTTAGGGGATGGGGGGGGGGAGAGGAGAGAGGAAGGAGGAGTAGGAATTGGAGAGGGATGGAAAATTGAATAAAGTGGGGAGAGGGGATGGGGAATGGGGTAGAGTAGTGAGAAGAGGAGAGGTGTTAGTATGGGGAGAGGGAAAG
>NC_051392.1:5566985-5569485 GCF_015228065.2 Penaeus monodon | reverse complement strand
GGAGGGGAAGACGGAGAGGGAGAGGGGGAGACGGAGAAGGGAAGACAGAGGGAGAGGGAAAAAGAGAGAGACGGAGAGAGAGGGAGAGAGAGGGGGAGGGGGGGGGAGACGACAGGATGTAGGATCAGCGTGTCCACACAAAACCATGAGGTCCTCTGCGGCTGACATTCTTGACCGTGATAAGAGGGCAGTAAAATCTTATCCCCCCCCCCCCTCCTCCTATTCTCCCCTCCCTCCCCCCCTCTCCCCCTCACCTCCCCCTCCCCCCTCCTCCCCTTCCCTCTTCTCTTTTCCTCCTCTCCTCCCTTATTCTGTGTGTCTCTCTTTACCCCTCTCTCTTCCTTCCTCTCTTCTCTTCTCCTTCCCCACCTCCCTTCCTCTCCCTCACCTCCCTTCCTCTCCCCCAATAAACCACAACAAGCCCCCCTCTTCCTCCCTACTACCTCCTCCTCCCTACCCCCTCCTCTTCCTCCCTTTCCTACCCCCCTCCTCCTCCCTACCCCCCTCCTCTTCCTCCCTTTCCTACCTCCCCTCCTTCCCCCCCCTCTTTTTTTTTTTTTTTTTTTTTTGTCTTCGAAGAAACCATAGTCAAATGAGGGAAGAGTATTGACGTGTCCGAATGCGTCGCTTGGATTGTGGAGTGAAAATTATGGGTTTAGCCAGACAGAGGGGGAGGGGGATGTCGTAGGGTGGGTGGGAGATAGACAGATAGATGGAGAGATAGGTAGGTAGGTAGGTAGATAGGTATGTAGCCAGAGAGATAGAGAGGTGGGTACTCATTCTCTTTCTTTCTCTCTCTCTTGTGTGTGTGTGTGTGTGTGTGTGTGTGTCGTGTGTGTGTGTGTGTGTGTATGTGTGTGTGTGTGTATCCCTAAAATGCATCTCACCGCTTTTTTACATATATATATATATATATATATATATATATATATTATATTATATATATATATTATATATATATATATATATATATATTTATATATTATATTATATACTAATATAATATTTTTTTTTTTTTTTTTTTTTTTTTTTTTACAGTATTTTCCCGTTGTAAGTTTCCCCTGAAAGACACAGGTCTGACCTAATACGTCTTATTGTCAGGTGCAAAAGGTAGGAGGAAAGAGGGGGGGGAGGGAGAGGGAAGGGGAGGGAGAGGATGGTTAAGAGCAGAATTTCTTTCTTGTTTCTTTCTATTATTATTCTGTATGCATATATTTTTTCCATCTATACGTTTCTCTCTTTTTTTTCTCTCTTCCTCTCTTTTTCTGTCCCCATCTCTCCCTCCTTCCCTTTTCTCTCTCTGTCCATCTCTCGCTCCCTCTCCCCATCTTTTCCTCCCACTTTCTATCTCTCCCACCTCTCCTCCCTCTCACATATCCTTTTCCCTCCCTCCTTCCCTCCCTCCTTCCCCCCTGTACCTCCCCCTCTCCCCCTCTCCTCCTCCTTCCTTCTCCCTCTTCCTTATCCTTCTTCCCTCTTCCTCTTTCCCCCATACTTCCTCTTCCTCGTACACAGATAATACACACCCCTTTTTACCTTCTTGGAAATGCAGTCTTTACAACAGCGTATGATGGCTCTTTACAAAGTGTTCCTCTTCTGTGTTGTTTTGACCTCGATGGATTTTCTCAATCTTATCTG
Organism: Penaeus monodon; assembly: GCF_015228065.2. NCBI lineage: Eukaryota > Metazoa > Arthropoda > Malacostraca > Decapoda > Penaeidae > Penaeus > Penaeus monodon. The sequence goes on along the minus strand of NC_051392.1, from coordinate 5,567,847 downwards.
CGAGGAAAAAAAATGTATATATTGGTTTTGTTGAGGAAAAAAGTGATGGAGGGGGTGATGATAGAGGGGAGGAGGGGGAGGAGGAGGGGGGAGGAAGGAGGAGGATGTAGGAGGGATGGGGGACGGAGAAGGGAGGAGAGATGGGGGAAGGAGGAGGTTGAGGAAGGGGGATGAAGGAAGAGGAGGAGGAGGAGGGGGAGGAGGGGGACAGATGAGGAGGAGGAGGAAGAGGAGAGCGGAGAGGGAAGTGGAAGAGAAGGGGAATGGCGGAGGAGGAGAAGAGGCAGGAGGACGGGAGGAGGAGAAGGGGAAGGAAGAGGGGAGGAGGAGGAAAGGGAGAAGGATAGGAGGAGGAGTAGATAGGGGGAGAGGAGGAGTAGAGGAAAAGAGGCAGTGAAAAAGGAAGTGAAGCAGTAGTAGTAATAGTGGTAGAAGCAGTAAGAAGAAACTGAAGAAAGATAGAAAGAAGGAGTAGGTGATAAAAGGGGAAGAAGAGGTTGTAAATTAGATAATCACATCAAGGAGAAAAAGGGAAGAGGCGGAGATGGAGGAGAAAATATTAGATTTAGGAGGAGGAGGAGAAGAAGAAGAAGGAGGAGGAGGAGGAGGAGGAGGAGAAGGAGAAGAAAGAGGAGGAGGAGGAGAAAAAGAAGAGGAGAAGCAAGATGAGAAGAAAGAGGAGAAGGAAGAGGAGAAGGAAGAAGAAAGAGACAAATAGAAAAAATAAATACTTACATATATATATATATATTATATATAATATATATATATATATATATGATATTATATATATATATATATTTATATATATATATATATATATATATATATATATAGATATTATATATGATATAATATATAT
>NC_051392.1:5549485-5554485 GCF_015228065.2 Penaeus monodon | reverse complement strand
GAGGAGGAAGGGGGGGAGAAGGAAGGGAGGAGGATGGGGGGGAAGGGAGGGAAGGAGGAAGGGGGGGGGAGAGGTGACGGCGGCGCCAGGTCAGGTAGCGGACGTACAGTACTTGCTAATGACTCTTGGGGAAGGGAAGGGAAGGGAAGGGGAGAGGGGAAGGGTGGGAAGGGGGAGGGTAAGGTAGAGGAAGGGTAAGAGGGGGGAAAGGAAGGAAGGGAGGGAGGGGAAGGTGAGGACGGTGAAGGGGGAAAGGGAGAGGAAGTGAGGAGAAAGAAGGAAGGGAGAGGAGGGTAAGAGTGAAAATGAGGGGGAATGGAGGGAGGGGGAAGGGACACAAACACACACAAACACACACACACACACACACCACACACACACACACACACACACACACACACACACACACACACACACCACACACACACACACACACACACACACACACACACACACAGCGAAAGAGAACGAAATAAGAGAGAGAGAAAAAGAGAGAGAAAGAGAAAGAGAAAGAAAAAGAAACAGACAGACAAACGCATTTCGCACAGCACTTCAGAATCGCAGGAAAATCCACAGCGCCAGGAACGTAGCTTTGTGTTGTTAGAGCCAACACCAAGGGAATTAATGGCAGAATTTCCAAGAATCACTGAAACTTGTACATATTTACATGTCTAACTGCATTCACGCACGCACACATATACATACACATACGCATACACATACACATTCGCATACAAATACACATACACGTACACATACACATACGTATATGCACACAGACACATGCACACACATACACACACACACACACACACACACATACACACACTCACACACGCATGCGATAGACAGACAAAATGGATACGATAGACAGACAAACAATAACAACAACGATAACAAAAAAACAACAAGAAAAAACACAAAAATAACAACAAACACAACAACAGATAGCAAATATCACTAGACGCGCTCCATGTACTTCAGAACAAACAGACAAACAGGTAAACAAGCAAAAAATTGCCAAGGCCAACCGCATCAAATGTGACGAAGTTTAAGAAGGAAAACAAATTCAAAATCAATAACCAGTATCTTTTTTTTTATTTCATCTTAATTTTTTTTTTTTTACCTTGTTTTTAAATTTTCCTTTATCTATCTATCTGTCTATCTATCTATCTATCTATCTATCTATCTATATTTTGTCTGCCCATATTATTTACTTAAAATCTGCCGAGATTCTTGTTCCGCATATGTATATAATATATATATATATATATATATAATATATATATATATATGTATATATATATATATATATATATATATATATATATATATATATATATATATATATTTTTTTTTTTTTTTTTTTTTTTTTTTTTTTTTTTTTTTTTTTTTTCTGTTATTATAATCATTAAAAAAATGTATTTAATACTAACAGTTGTTTTTCTTCCTCTTCTTTTTACATAAACATTTATTAACGGAAACGAAATAGGGAAACTGACAACAATTTAAATAAACAGGGAAAAACAGTTAGAGAAACAGAAAAAAAATGAGGTGGGCGGAGACTATACCTGGCGAGCGAGCAGGCAAGTGAGAAATTGAGCAGGTAAGCTGTTAAGCATCTAACAGCGTAGACAAACGGACATACTTCTTGCCAGTGACCGCGGTTTTGTGTGTGTGTGTTGGTCTCTCTCTCTCTCTGTCTCTCTCTCTGTCTGTCTGTCTGTCTGTCTGTCTGTCTCTCTCTCTCTCTCTCTCTCTCTCTCTCTCTCTCTCTCTCTCTCTCTCCTCTCTCTCTCTCTCTCTCTCTCTCTCTTCCCCTCCCTCCCTCCCTTTCCCTCCATCCCTCCCTTTCCCTCCCTCCTTCCCTCCCTCCCTTTCCCTCTCTCCCTCCCCTCCCACCCCCTTTTTACCCACCTCTATCTATTCACATCTATCCCTTTTTCCCTTACACCTCCCTAGGAAAATTAAGATCTCATTCTGGTATAAATGCGAAAGAGTAAATTAGCGGTAACGTGTTGAGATCGTATCTAAACAGATCAATGGCGGCGACCATAACTGGAAAAGAGAGAGAGAGAGAGAGGGACGGAGGGAGAGGGAAAGGGGGGAGGAGAGAGAGAGAGAGAGAGAGAGAGAGAGAGAGAGGGAGAGAGGGAGGGCAGGAGGAGGAGGAGAGGGAGAGAGGGAGGGGCAGTAGAGGGAGGGGGAGAGGAAAGAGAGAGAGAGAGAGAGAGAGAGAGAGAGAGAGAGAGGAGAGAAAAGAGAGGGGAAGAGAGAGAGAGGAGAGAAGAGAGAGAGAGAGAGAGAGAGAGAGAGAGAGAGAGAGAGAGAGGGGAGAGGGGGAGAAGAAGATGAAGAGGAAGGGAAAAAAGAGACCCGGATGCCACCATGGAAGGTGTAGATTTTCAGTCGGACTTTTGCCACTTTGAGAGAGAGCACAAGAGAGACAGACAGACAGACACACACACACACAACACACACACACACACACCACAAACACCAGACACACAACACAAACACACACCACACACACACACACACACACACACACACACACACACACACACACACACACACACACACACACACACACATATTTTCAACAGGATCCGTCTCCCCTGCGACGCCGCCACAGACGATGAAGGTGTAGATTTTCAGTGGGACTTTTGCCCTTTGCACCTTCTCCTCGCCCTCCCCCTTCCCCCTCCCTCCTTCACGCAGTAGATAGCACCTTTTGCAACACTGCAACACAGAGGCCACATAAAGGCAATGGATGGATGCAATTTAAGAGATGGGTGATAGACAGAATGGGCTGAAAGTTTCATTACGGGTTTAAAAGCGCGGGGTTGAATTTTCAGTGGTGTCTGGTGCCGTCGGCTGCGTGAAAAATTGTTTTTTTTTTTGGGGGGGGGGGGGAGCGAGGGATGGATTTTCATATAAATGGAGGATGGAAGATTAAGAAAAAAAGTAAAGATGGAAGGGGGAAGAGGAGGAGGAAGAGGGGGAGTAGGAGGAGGAGGAGGAGGAGGAAGAGGAGGAAGAGGAAGAAGAAGAAGAAGAAGAGGAGGATGGGGAGGAGGAGGAGGAGGAGGAAGAAGAAGAAGAAGAAGAAGAAGAAGAAGAAGAGGAGAAGGAGAAGAAGGAGAAGAAGGAGAAGAAGGAGAAGAAGAAGAAGGAGAAGAAGGAGAAGAAGGAGAAGAAGGAGAAGAAGGAGAAGAAAGAGAAGAAAGAAATTATAATAATAATAATAATAATAATAATAATAATAATAATAATAATAATAATAATAATAATAATAATAATGATAATAATAATAATAATAATAATAATAATAATAATAATAATAATAATGATAATAATAATAATAATAATGATAATAACAACAACAACAACAACAGTAACAATAATAATAATGAGGAAGAGGAAGAATAAATAAAAAAAAAAGGAAAAAGAAAAAGAGAAAACAACAAGAAGAAATTCGCAATTAATTCCAGAAAGGCAAAAAAAAAAAAAAAAAAAAAAAAAAAAAAAAATGTGCCGACGAAGATAAAAGCAAAATGAAAAAAAAAAAAAAAAAAAAAAAAAAATGCGTAAATATCATCTGGCGTCTTTGGTGTCGCCTGTCTCTGCCGGAACAAACTCCACCGACTGTTGTTATTCAGGGAAAACAAAGGGAAAAATTTTCATGGTCAAAGTCGGAATGGAAAGAGAGAGAGAGACATGCATTGCAGAAAGGAAAGGTAGAAGGCGAATGTATATATGTGTATGTATTTGTATACACACACACACACACACACATGTGTATATGTACGTGTGTGTGTGTGTGTGTGTGTGTGTGTGTGTGTGTGTGTGTGTGTGTGTGTGTGTGTGTGTGTGTGTGTGTGTGTGTGTGTGTGCGCATTTTCTTCTTCTTACATAGAAAGAAACACATGATAAAATAAAATTTTAAAAAATCACTATAAATACTATACGCCTGCAAGGTTCTTATTCTTGTAAACAAAATTATAAACCAGAGATAAATGATGATGAGGAAAAGCACGAGAGTTTGATGAAGAAGATTTAAGAGAGAAGAAAGGGGAAAGGGGGAAATGGATGAGAAATTATTAGTCAAAGGAAAGGCGGAAGATAAACGAAGGGGAAAGAATATATATAGAAAAAGGGGAAAATAAGAGAGAGAGAGAGAGAGAGAGAGAGAGAGAGAGAGAGAGAGAGAGAGAGAGAGAGAGAGAGAGAGAGAGAGAGAGAGAGAGAGAGAGAGAGGAGAGAGAGAGAGAGAAAGAGAAATATATATTATATATATATATATATATATATATATATATACATATACATATATATATATTAAAAACAACAGACAAACAGACAAATAGAAAGAGAAAGAACGAAAGAAAAAAAATCGACAAACTGACATAAAAAGAAAAATGAAAGGACAGACAGACAGACAGACAGACAGACAATCAGACAGAGAGCGCATCGCAAACAGACAACCACCATGGCATAGAATTTGGGTCTTTTACATGCCAGAAACGTCAACGATTTGGTCCAAATGTGAATGTCATTTTGAATCCAGGGTAACAACAACCAATTTTGGGGTGAGGGTGGGAGAGGGTGGGAGAGGGAGAAGAGGAGAGAGGGAGAAGTGAGAAAGGGAGAGGGGAGAGGAGGAGGAGAGAGGGAGAGGGGAGAGAGAGGTGGAGAAGGGGAGAGGAGGAGAAAGTTAGAAGGGAGAGGACGGGGAGAGGGAGAAGAGGAGAGAGGGAGAAGGGAGAAAGGGAGAGAGGAGAAAGTTAGAAGGGAGAGGACGAGGAGAGAGAGAAGAGAGAGGAGAAGGAGAAGAAAAAAGGGAGAGAGGAGGAGAAATTTAGGAGAATAGAGGGAAAGGCGAAGAAGAGAGGGAGGAAAGCCCAAGAAAAGGGGGGGAGAAAAGGGGAAAAAGAAAGACAAAAGGGAAAGAGAAGAGAAGAGGGGGGGAAGGAAAGAGAAGAGAAAAGGGGAAAAAA
>NC_051392.1:5544039-5546539 GCF_015228065.2 Penaeus monodon | reverse complement strand
CTTCCTCCTTCCTCTCTCTCCTCTCTTTCTCTTTCCTTCCTTCCTCCCTTCCTTCCTCTCTTTCTCTTTCCTTCCTTCCTTACTTCCTTCCTCTCTTTCTCTTTCATTTCTTCCTTACTTCCTTCCTCTCTTTCTCTTTCATTTCTTCCAATTTCCTTCGTGTTTTTTTCACACTTTTCTTCTCCCCCAAAAATCTTTTCTTTCCCTGCTTTTAACCTCCTCCCGTCTTCTTCCTTCCTCTCTCTCCCTCTCTTTTCCTCTTCTCCTTCCCTAATCCCTGTCTCCTTCCCTCTTCCCTCTTTCCTCCTTCCTTCTTTCCTTCCCTCCTCCCTCCATTCCTTCTTTATTTCCTTCTTTCCTCCTCCATCTTCTTCCTTCCTTCCTCCACTTCTTTTTGTTCCTTCCCTTCTTCTCCTATCCTTCCCACCTCCTCCCTTTTTCCCCATCTCCTCCCTTCTCCTCCCTTCCTTCCTCCCCTCCTTCCCCATCTCCCTCTTTCCTTCCCCATCTCCCTCCTTCCTTCCCTCCCTCCTTCCTTCACTTCCTCTACCTCCTCCCTCCTTCAACTTCCTTCCCTCCTCTCCTCCCTCCTTCCTTCCTTCCTTCCCCTCTTCCCTCTTTCATTCTCTTCCTTTCCCTCCTCCTTCCTTCCCCTCCTCCCCATCTCCCTTCTTCCTTCCATCCATCCTTCCTCCCTTCCTCTCCTTCCTTCCCCTCCTCCCCATCTCCCTCCTCCCTCCTTCAACTTCCTTTTTAAGAGTTTCCGAAGCGGCAATATCTCTTCATCTTTATCATTAACTATCAACCTCCAACCAAGTCAATCCACCTCGTTCCACTCTTCCACTATTCTCCACAAGGATGTGTCCTCGAGGCATCCACATCGCCTTTTGTGGATGCGTGGGAGGAGGATGATGGATGAGGTATAGTGATAAAGATGGGGGGGTGGGTGGGGGGGAATAATGGAGGTGGGGGTAAAGAGGGATGGAGGGGGGAGAGGGTGGGAGGGGGGAGGAGGGAGAGGGGGGAGGGAGAGGGAGAGAGGGGGAAAGAGGGAGAGGGGGGAGGAAGGAGGGAAAGAGGGATGGAGGAAGGGAAGGAGAGAGAGAGAGAAAAAAAAAATAAGATGAAAGAAAGGGCGAAAGAAAGAAAGAAAGAAAAACGACTGTGAGAGATTAATAAACGTGAACAAACAAACAAAAAAGCAGGAGTGAAAACGTATCAATCAACATCTCCATTCAAGTAAAAAACAAAAAAAAAAAACTCAATAACAAAAACAAACAAAAACAAACAAAAACATGGAAGAAAAATTACCCTCCCCCCCCCCTTCGTCCCTTGTTGTTTGCGGTTGTTCGTTTGTTTGTTTGTTGTTGATTTTTTTTTTCAAGTGATTTATGCGTCTGTTTGTTTGTTTGTCTTGATTTATTTGTTTATTTATCCGTTTGTTTATTTTGGGATTTTTTATTCACTTATCCGTTTTGTTTGTTTGTTTGTTTGTGTCGAACTGTTTAATTTTTTATTCGTTTGTTTGTGTTGATTTGTTTACTTATTTATCAATCGGTTTTGTCTGTTTGTTCTGACTTTTTAAAACTTATCTACCCACTTATTTGTCTGTTTGTTCTTGTTTGCCTTTATCTGTTTGCTTACTCCCTCGTTCTTACATTTATTCGTTTCTATTACGTTTATTTTTTCTTAATCTGTTCGTTCATCCAGACGCAGAGAAAAACAAAGCAACGTAAAAAAAAAAAAAAAAAAAATGGTTTCCGCCAACACTATATCACACGCAGAGCTGATCGTGTCGCAAGAAAGACCATTAATGTTTATAAATTCTGACTGTTAACTTGTTAATGTAAGGGGAAGAGGGAAGAGGGAAGAGGGAGGAGGGAGGAGGGAAGGGAGGAAGGGAATGAGGATAAGGTGGAAGGGTGGAGAGAGAGAGGGAAGGAAGGTGGAGAGGAGGGAGAGAGAAGGAGAGAGGAGGGAGAGGGAGAGAGAGAGGAGACCCGAGAGACCAGACAGAGAGAGCGAGAGAGAAGAAAGAGAGAGAGAGAGAAGGAGAGAGGAGGAGCTTAAGGAAAATGTGAGAGATTAAGTAAGAGAGAGAGAATGAGAGAGACAGAAACAGAGATTGAGAGAGAAAATGAGAAAGAAAGAAAAGTAACTATAGAGAAAGGAGGAAATAAAAGAAAACAGAGATTAAACTAAGAAAAACAGAAAAGAAAATGAAAGAATATAGATGCAAGAAAATTTGAAAAGATAGAAATTTAAAAAAATAAAGAAAAGGAAAGAGGGAAATAAGAAATAGAAATAAGAACAATAGAGATAAGCAAAAAAAAAGAAAAAAAACACAAAAACAAAAATATATATATATATTTAATATATATATATATATATATATATATATATATATATATAGAGAAACGAGCAAGAAAAGAGAGAGGAAAAGAAAAGGAATTAAAAGACAGAAAAAAAGAAAACCCCCCAAAAAAAAGGGGGGGGGGGG
>NC_051392.1:5540194-5543939 GCF_015228065.2 Penaeus monodon | reverse complement strand
CGATCTTCGTTTTATCCTCCCTTCTTTTTATTTCATCCCTTTCTCTCTTTCGCCTGCCCATCCTCCCTCTTTCCGTCTTTTCCTTCCTTGCTCTTCTCCCTCTTCCTGTCTCTCTTACCCTCTCCCTCTCTCCCTTCATTCTCTTATTCCCTCTATCACTCCTTCTCTCCTTACCTCCCTTCTTCCTTCCTCCTTCTCTCCCTTCTCTCGCTTCTCTCGCTTCCTCCCTTCTCACTCCCTCCTTCCCTCCTTCACTTATCCCTCCCTCCCTCCCTCCCTCTCCTCTCTCCCTCCCTCATTCCCTCCCTCCTCCCTCCTCTCCTCTCTCCTCTCTCCTCTCCCCCCCTCTCTCCCTCCCTCCTTCCTTCCTCCCTCCCTCCCTTATCCCTCCCTCCTTCCCTCCCTCCTCCCTCCAGGCCGCCCGCATTTCATCCTGTTATTTAGTCCTGCAACTGCTGAGTGCGGGATACAAGCACACGCACTCAATCAGTCAGTCAGTCAGTCTGTCAGTCAGTCAGTCAATCAAGCAAGCGAACAATCTGCCATTCAGTCAGTCAGTTAGTCAATCAATCAATCAGTCAGTTAATCAATCAATCGCACGCAAACACACACGCACGCACGCACAAACACACACACACGCACACACACGCACACACACGCACACGCACGCACACACAGTCTAGGAAGGTCAAGGTGATCCCAGATACCAATTAGTCACGAGGTCCCCCCCCTCCTCCCCCTCCCTCCTCTCTCCCCCTCTCTCCCCCTCTTCCTTGGATTATCACATGTTGGGGGTTTCTTTTCTCTGTCTTTTATTCCTTTTCTTTTCCTCTCTCTTTTCTTGCTCGTTTCTATATATATATATATATATATATATATATATATATATATATATATATATATATAAATATATTTTTTTTTTTTTTTTTTTTTATTCTCATATGTTTTTTTCCCTCTTTCCTTTTCTTTATTTTTTTAAAATTCTATCTTTTCTAATTTCTTGCATCTATATTCTTTCATTTTCTTTTCTGTTTTTCTTAGTTTAATCTTTTTTTTCTTTTATTTCCTCCTTTCTCTATAGTTACTTTTCTTTCTTTCTCATTTTCTCTTTCAATCTCTGTTTCTGTCTCTCTCTCTCTCTCTCTCTTACTTATTTCTCACATTCTCCTTAAGCTCCTCCTCTCTCCTCCTCCCTCCCTCCCTCCCTCCCCCCCTCTCCTTCTCTCCTTCTCTCTCCCTCCTCTCCACCCTCCTTCCCTCTCTCTCTCCACCCTTCCTTCCTTCCCTCCTCCCTCCTCCCTTCCCTCCTCCCTCCTCCCTCTTCCCTCTTCCTCTTCTCCTTACATTAACAAGTTAACAGTCAGAATTTATAAAAAATAATGGTCTTTCTTGCGAGACGATCAGCTCTGCGTGTGATACAGTGTTGGCGGAAACTTTTTTGTTTTTGTTTTTGTTGCTTTGTTTTTCTCTGCGTCTGGATAAACGAACAGATTAAAACAAATAAATGTAATAAATGTAAGAACGAGGGAGTAAGGCAAACAAAAACAAACAGATAAATAAGTGGGTAGATAAGTTTTAAAAAGTCAGAACAAACAGACAAAACCGATTGATAAATAAGTGAACAAATCAACACAAACAAACGAATAAAAAATTAAACAGTTCGACACAAACAAACAAACAAACAAGCGGATAAGTGAATAAACAAATCAAGACAAACAAACGGATAAATAAACAAATAAATCAAGACAAACAAACAAACAGACGCATAAATCACTTGAAAAAAAAAATCAACAACAAACAAACAAACGAACAACCGCAAACAACAAGGGACGAAGGGGGGGGGGGGAGGGTGATTTCTCTTCCATGCTTTTGTTTGTTTTTGTTATTGATTTTTTTTTTTTTTTTTTACTTGAATGAAGATGTAGATTGATACGTTTTCACTCGTGCTTTTTTTGTTTGTTTGTTCACGTTTATTAATCTCTCACTGTCGTTTTTCTTTCTTTCTTTCGCCCGTTCTTTCATCTTATTTTTTTTTCTCTCTCTCTCTCCTTCCCTTCCTCCAGCCCTCTTTCTCTCCTTCCCTCCCTCTCTCTTTCTCTTTCCTTCCTCCTTCTCTCCCTCTCTCTCTTTCCTCCCTCCTTCTCTCCCTCTCCCTCTTTCCCCCTCTCTCCCTCTCCCTCCCCCCTCTCCCTCCTCCCCCTCCCTCCCTCTCCCCCCTCCCTCCCTCTTTACCCCCACCTCCATTATTCCCCCCCACCCCCCCATCTTTATCACTATACCTCATCCATCATCCTCCTCCCACGCATCCACAAAAGGCGATGTGGATGCCCCGAGGACACATCCTTGTGGAGAATAGTGGAAGAGTGGAACGAGGTGGATTGACTTGGTTGGAGGTTGATAGTTCATAAAGATGAAGAGATATTGCCGCTTCGGAAGTTGAAGGAGGAAGGGAAGGAGAGGAGGAGAGGGAGAGGAAGGAAGGAAGGGAATGAAGGGGGGAGGGAGGAGGGAGGGGAAAGGAAGTGAAGGAAGGGAGGGAAAAGAGGGGAGGAGGAGGAGGAGAAGGAAGAAGGAAGGAGGGAGATGGGGATCAGGGGAAGGAAGGAAGGAGGGAGAAGAGGAAGGAAGGAAGGAGGGAAGGAAGGAGGAAGGAAGGAAGGAGGGAAGGAAGGAGGAAGGAAGGAAGGAGGGAAGAGGGAAAAAGAGAAGGAGACAGGGATTAGGGAAGGAGAAGAGGAAAAGAGAGGGAGAGAGAGGAGAAGGAAGAAGAACGGAAGGAGGTAAAAGCAGGGAAAGAAAAGATTTTTTGGAGAAGAAGAGAAGTGTGAAAAAACGAAGGAAAATGGAAGAAATGAAAGAGAAAGAGAGGAAGGAAGGAAGGAAGGAAGGAAAGAGAAAGAGAGGAAGGAAGAAGGAAGGAAGGAAGGAAAGGAGAGAGAAAGAGAGGAAGGAAGGAAGGAAGAAAAGAAAGAGAAGGAAGGAAGGAAGGAAAATGGAAGAAAGGAAAGAGAAAGAGAGGAAAGAGAGGAAGGAAGGAAGGAGATGAGAAGGACAGACAGACAGACAGACGAATATATAGATGGACTGAAAAAAAGAGAGAAAACAAGTCTTATTCATGTTCTTTTTATTATTTATTTATTATTTTTTTATTCATAAAGAATTTATTTCGTAAACTTACATGATTATGTTTTTTTTTTCTTTATTTTTTTGATAACCTTTTTATTTCTTGTGGAACTGAATTTCTTTTACATTTTGTGATAAAAAAGATAAAAATCAGTCATTGTTTCAGTATTATCTTCACTATGGAGCAAATGTTTTATTAATATTTTATATAATGATATCTATTTGTGCAAAAATGAATCAAGTAACTTTTGTTTAAAACTTTTCATCGTGATTTCGAAAAAAAAAAAAAAATTGATATTATACAACTGCTTTGGAAATGAATCTGTTTTGTTTCATTCTTTGTATATATAGATGTATATATTGAACATACACACACGCACACATACACACATACACACACACACACGCACACACATACACATACACACATACACACATACACACACACATACACACATACACACATACACACACACATACACACATACACACATACACACACACGCACACACATACACATACACAAATACACATACACATACACACATACACATACACACACACACACATACACACATACACACACACACACACACACATACACACACACACACACACACAT
>NC_051392.1:5530194-5535194 GCF_015228065.2 Penaeus monodon | reverse complement strand
AATTGTAAATAGTTGTAAATAGTTTTGTTATCGTTGCAAATTGTAAATAATTTTGTCATCGTTGCAACTTGTAAAACGTTGTAAATCGTTGCAAATTGTGAATCGTTCTGCTGTCGTAGTAAATTATGAAATTTGTTATTTTCGTTTTGTTCCTAATTTCAAATCATGAATCTGAATCTCAGTCTTATTTTTATGATCATCATTAAGGTCATTAACCTTTTATATTATTGGTATTGTTATCATTAATATCAGTATTAGTATCTTTATAATTATAAAAAGGATAATAACAATAATAATGATGATGGTAATAATAATGATAATAGTAATGATAATAACTGTAATTATAATGATAAAGATGATGATGGTGATGGGAGTGATAGTGAAAATGACAGTAGTATTAGGAATATCATTAGTATCACTATCATGTTATTATTTTCATTATCATTATCATTATTATTATTATTATTATTATTATTTTATTATTATCATTGTTGTTGTTGTTGTTGTTGTTGTTATTGTTATTATTATTGATAATATCATTATCATTATTATTCATTATTATTGTTATTATTATTATTTTTGTTGTTGTTGTTATTATTATTATCATTATCACTGTTGTTATTATCATTTGTTAGTCAGCCTGTTTGACAGAGACTCTCTCTCTATCTACCTATCTATCTCTCTCCCCCCCCCCTCTCTCTCTCTCTCTCTCTTTCTCTCTTCTCTCTCTCTCTCTCTCTCTCTCTCTCTCTCTCTCTCTCTCTCTCTCTCTCTCTCTCTCTCTCTCTCTCTCCCTCTCCCCCCCCTCTCTCTCTCTCCCCCTCCTCCCCCCCCCCTCCCTCTCCGAAAACAAGCTGTCCTTTCTGAGTGTCATTTTCCCCTTAAAAAACAGAGTTCGGTAAAATGTCAAAACACTTTTTTTTTTTTCTTCTCCACATCATCAACTTAAAATTAGAGAGTGAAAAGGCTTGGATGCTAAATATACACGGAAGAAAAGAGGAGAGGGGGTGGAGGGGGTGGAGAGGGGGTGGAGCGGGGTGGAGGGGGCGCAATAAGAGCGTTGAGGGGGGTGGGATGGGGGAGGGGAGATTAGTGAGGGAGGGAGGGGTATGATAAGGGAATTGGGGGAGAAAGGTGTGGGGGAGGGGAGGAGGGGAAAGGGGTAAAGGGGGGTGACTGTAAGGGAAGGAGGGAGGTAAAGAGGTGAAGGTTGATTTAAAAGGGAGGAATTTAAGGGAGGGGGGGGGGGATGACATAAAGGGAGGGGGAAGGCAAATTTAAAAGGGAGGGGGAAGGCAAAGGGGGTGAGGGTTAATTTAAAGGATAGGGGGTAAATGGAGGTAACATAAAGGGAGGAAAGGCAAAAGGAGCCAAAAGATGAACTGAAGGGTAAAGAGTGAACGTATAGAGGTAAGATACTGGCTTTTAATTAAGAATGGGGAGAGGAAAGGCGAAGAGGTGGGGGGGGGGGATGACTTAAAAGGGAAGAGGGGGGAGGGGGGGAGAGAAAAAGGGGTGAGAGTAAAACCAAACAGAAGGAAAAGATAAAGAGTTTGAAAGTATGAATAAAAAGAGGTTAGATAAAGAGATGAAGAAAGAGAGAGAGAGAGAGAGAGAGAGAGAGAGAGAGAGAGAGAGAGAGAGAGAGAGAGAGAGAGAGAGAGAGAGAGAGAGAGAGAGAGAGAGAGAGAGAGAGAGAGAGAGAGAGAAAGTTAACAGTGTAGGGGGGTAAAACATGGATAGGAAAGCTAAAATGGGGGTGGGGGGGGGAAGGCAGGAGGTAGGAGACGAAGGAAGGGGGGAAGGAGGGGGAGAGAAGGATGGGGGGGGGGTGTTCAGAGAAGCTCAGAATGGCAAAGAGGGTGGGGGGTGGGGGTGGGGGTAAGGAAGGGCAAGAGATAGGAAAGAAAAGAAAGAAGGTAAGTAGGAGGGGCAGGATAAAGGGACGGAGGAAGGGGAAGCAGGAGAAGGGGATAATAAAGGAGAGGGAAAGAAGGAGAGGGAAAAGAGAAAGAGAAGAAGGGGTAAGTGGGTGAGAAAAAGAAAGAGGAAGAAGAGGAAGAGAGAATAAAGAAAAGAATGAGAAGAGGAAAGAGGAGAGAATGAGAAATGAGGGAAGGGAAAGAGGGCATGGAAAATAGGGAATAGGAAGGAGAAGGAGAATTAGAAATGAAGGAACAGGAAAGGGTGGAGAAAATAAGAAAAGAGGTAACGAAACGGGGGATGAAAAAAAGGAAAGGAAAAGGAGAAGGACAATAAGAAAGGGGGATAAGAAAGGGGAATAAAAGAGGTTAAGAAGAAGGGGGAGGAAGAACGAGAAAAATGTGAAGGAAAGGAATAACACAAAATGAGAAAAGAGGGAGAGGGAAGTGGAGAAAGAACAAGAAAATAGAGAAGGAGAAGAGGAGAATAGAGAAAAAACAGGAAAGAGAGAATAAGCAAAATGGAGAATAAGAAAAAAGCGGAAAAGAAGAAAATAGGGAGAGGAGAACAAGGAAAGAGAAAACAAAAAACATGAGAGAGAGAGAGACAGACAGAGAGAAAGAGAGAGAGAGAGAGAGAGAGAGAGAGAGAGAGAGAGAGAGAGAGAGAGAGAGAGAGACATAGACAGAGACATAGACAGAGACCGAGACAGAGACAGAGAGAGAGAACAAGAACGAGACAATAAGCAAAACAAACAATAAGAAAAAGGAGGAGAGAAGAAAAGAAGAACAGAATAATCAAAGAAATAAGAATAAGGAGAAGAAAAGGAGGGAATAGTGAAGAGAAGAAGATGATAAGGTGACAAATGGGTTGGCTGGAGGCGGGGCAGGCGACGATCACGCGGAATAGGCAGCCTCCGTGTGTTAAAGCTGACGGGGTCTTCGCTTCCGTTTCGGGTTTAATTCTTCATTGTTTAGGGAGGGGGGGGGTACCTTTTGCTCATGCTTTCTCTCTCTCTGTCTCTCTCTCTCTCTCTTTCTGTCTCTCTGTCTCTCTCTTTCTCTCTCATGCTTTCTCTGTCTCTCTTCTCTCTCTCTCTCTCTCTCTCTCTCTCTCTCTCTCTCTCTCTCTCTCTCTCTCTCTCTCTCTCTCTCTCTCCCTCCCTCCCTCCCTCTCTCCCTTTCTCCCTCTCTTCCTCTTTCTCTCAGCGAATATATCATTCTTCATTTTTTTTCTCCCAAGAGAGAAAACAATAACAAAATAAACAACACACCAAAGAAATAAATAGATAGAAAAAAATAACAAGTAAAAACAATAACAATTCAAACTTAAAATGATAACAATAACAACAGAAACAACCTCCCCCCTCCCCCCCCAAAAAAAAAAAAAAACTGAACACAAACGATTTAAATAAATAATAAAAACAAATGCATGAATAATAATAATAATAATAATAATAATAATAATAATAATAATAATAATAATAATAATAAATAAAAAGAAGACCAACGAAGTTTTCCAAGAAGGAATCGCATTGAAATATTTCAAGAAAGCATCAACATTGCATCGCAGGAAGGGAGACTAACTCTCAGATCTCAGGCGAGGAGAAGAAGGAAGAAGAAGAAAGAAGGAAGGAAGAAGAAGGAAGAATAGGAAGAAAGAAGAAGGGAAAATTAGAGAAAGTCTAGAGGCGTTATCTATGGGGGAGGGGGAGGGGGCGAGGGAGTGGGGGGGCGAGGGAGTGGGGGTGAGGGAACGATTTTTTTTTGGAAATAGTATTTTATATATTTAGTTTATTTTTTATCTATCTATTTGAGGGTATGAGAGATTTTTTTTTCTTATTTTCATTTTTATCTATTTATTTGTTTATTTGAATAATATTATGGGATTATAGAAGGAGAGAAGATAAAAGGGATTTTATGAATCCTGTAAACACACCCACACGCACAAACGCACGCAAACATATATCCACACACCCACACGCACAGACGCACGCAAACATATATCCACACACACACACGCACAGACGCACGCAAACATATATCCACACACACACACACACACAAACACACATCCGCACCCACCCACACGCACACGCGCACAAACACACGCAAACATATATCTCCCCCCCACACACATACATATATCCCCCCCCCCCCACACACACACACACGCACAAACACACGCAAACACATATCCAAACACACACTCACACACACACCAACACACACACACACACACACACACACACACACACGCACAAACACACGCAAACATACATTCACCCCCCACACAACCACAAAAACACACGCAACCCCTCCCTACCCCCACACACACATTTTATATATCAATATACCAACGTGTTCGCCTACATATTCACACGTGTATACGTGTATGTCTATCTATTTACATTAACACACAAACACACACACACACGCACACGGAGTTCCTGTTGAGCGACCATTGTTTTCGGTTCAACAGAGCCTCTGCAGGAAGCCTATCAGATTCACAATGGGAACTACAGCATACTTAAAGCGTGTGTTCGAAGATGGACCCTGAGTGATGTATTGATGAAAGCGATGATAGGTTTTTATCACTGTGGTTGCCTTTGTTGTTGTTGTTTCTGTTGTTATTATCTTTATCATTGTTGTTGTTATTGTTATTGTTGTTTTGTTATTATCATTATTATTATTATTATTATTATTATTATTATTATTATTATTATTATTATTATTATCATTATTATTATTATTATTATTATTACTGTTGTTTTTCTTACACTCATATTTTTTTTATCATTAATAAAATCATTATTATCATCAATATTAAAATTATAAAATAATTTTAAGATCACGAAAAAGTTTAGCATCCTCTTACTAATATTTATATTTAACTTTTTAATATTAAATGTTCAACACCACATGAAATAGATCTTATATGCAAATGTACACAAGATATGCAAACTAACACGAACGCATGACAAGAGAAAATTAAATATAGGTAAAGAAGGCATACTCTTTGCGAAATATTTTTGGATTTATGTATTTTCATTTACAAGCAGACATACACAAACACAT
>NC_051392.1:5518640-5525094 GCF_015228065.2 Penaeus monodon | reverse complement strand
ACCCCCCCCCCCCCCCCCCCCCCTTTAAAAAAAATAAAAACCCCCCTTCCCCCCCCCCCCCCTGCCCCTCCCCCCCTCACCCCCTTCCCCCCACCCCCTCCCCCCCCACGGGCAAGGAAATGGGGGTGTATCACCCCCTTTAAAACCAAGGCGCTGTTTTTTCTGGTGTTACGGGGCCGGCTTCTTTTTCAACGTCATTCTACTTGCGGTGTGTGTGTATGTTGTGTATATATTTATGTATGTATATATATTAAAAATAATATATAATATAGATATTTTTAAAAAAATGTATATAATCAAACATTTTAAAATTTTAAAAAATATAATATATTTAATTTACTTTAATATAAATTTATATACATATTTTACGATATTTATATAATATATAATTATAATATTATATATATATATATATAATATATATATATAATATTTTAATACATATATATATTGGGTATAAATATATAATATATATATATATATATATATATATATATATATAATATATTAAATTAAAATATATTAATAAATTGGGGAAAATCGCCGCGCGCGTGCATGACCGGCACGAGTTTTTCATAGTTGGGAAAGTAAAACCTAGATACGAGTGGGAGTTTTTTATAAATATGTGATGGGTTAGAACCACCAACAAAGATTACTTTAAAAAATATATAATTTAAAAATATAATATATATAATAAAATTATAATATAATTTTATATGTATGTATTATTAATTATACATGTGTGTTTGAGTGTATGTGTGGTGTGTGGGGGGGTGTGGTGTGTTGTTGGTGTGTGGTTTGTGTGTGTTGTGTTGTGTGTACATACATATATATGTTATAACCCTATATATACCTTTTAAAATATATATATATATATAATATTATATATAAATGTGTGGGTGTGTGGTGTGGTGTGTGGTGTGTGTGACATTTTATATGTGTGTATATATAATTTTATAGCATAATTAGTAAAATATAGATATGAATTATATAAAATAATATATATTATATATATATTATATTAAATATATGTGTGTGTGGTGGTGGTGTGGGTGTGTGTTGTGGTGGGGGGTGTGTGTACTTATTATATAAAATAATATTAATATTATATAAAATATAATTTTATATATATATATTTTGCATAAAGACGGGGAAAAGTAAAAAAAGGGGCCCCGGTGGCCCAAAGGTTTGAGCACGGCTTCACACGGGAATGAGTCAAGGGTTTGAGTCCCCCGGCCCGGGGCGTTTTTCCCTTAGCAAGGAAACTTCACCCCGAAAGCCTACCTAGCCCTGGGTGGCCAAGCCACCAAGTCATGCTGATCCAAGCCCGGAAAAAATAGAGGTGATTTCCTAAAAAGGTAAAACCGGCACTCTCCGTGGAAAGGGAAATAGGGACCCTACCCCGCACTCACCTCAAGAGCATACAACATGAAAACTACAAATTAAGTATCAGCTGGCCAGGTGGGTTCAGACATAAACCTACCGTTAAAAGAAGATTATATATATATATATATATATATTTTAAAAATATATAAAATATATTTATATATATTATATATATATGTATATATATATATATATGATAAATATGCATATATAAAATAAATATATATAATTGTATATATATATATATATATATAAAAATATATATATAATGCCCAAATATATATATTATAAAATATAATATATATATTATATAATATACACACTTAATATATATAAAAATATTATTATATAATATATATATATAAATATATATATATTCCACACATTAAAAATATAATATATATATTATATATATATATATAAATATTATATATATATGTGGGGTGTGTGTGTGTGTGTGGGGTGTTTTTGGTGTGTGTGTAAATGATAGCATATGGTTTTTGGTGGTGTGTGTTTGGTTTGGTGATTGTGCGTACGTGTGTGGGTGTGTCCTATGCAGTTGGTCGTTTTTGTTTGGTTTGTGCGCGCGCACGCTTGAAATCAATAAAAAACCGTTTTTCCAAGCAACCCCTTTTCCAAAACCCCTTTGCAATTGTCATTCTCCCATTTTTAAATCCAACCCGGGGTTTACTCTAATCCCCTAACACTATTGTTACCAACAAGTATCCCAAAAAAGGGGGCCCGCCCCGCCCCCCCCCTTAGTGGGCTGACAACTGGCCTTCTGTACGGGGGGTACGGCTTTACCTTTTCCCCCTTCCCCCTCTCGTTTTCTTTCCCCTCCCCCCCCCCTTTTCCCTTTCCCCGTGGCACCCTTTGTCTCTCCTCTCTCTCTCTTCCCCCTCCTCTCTCTTTCTCTCTCTCTTTCTCTCTCTCTCTCTCTCTCCCCTTCTCCTTCTCTTTTCTCTCTCTTTTGGCTGTCTCTCCTTCTCTCCTCCTCCCCTCTCTCTGTTAGTTACGCCCCCTTTTTTTTGCCCTTTTTCGTTTCTTCTGGTTTATCTCGTTTTTTTCTTTCCCCTTGCTCGGTTTTCAAAGGGGGACGCACGTACTGGGTTTTCCCCTTTTTCATATCCCCTTCCCTCCTTCGTTCCTTCCTTTTTTTTACGTATCTTTCTCTCCTTTAAACACCCCTACCCCTTTTTCTCCCCCCCCCCTCTCCTATCCCGTTAAGCCAAAACGCGTCTCGGCCTCCATCCCTTTTTTTCCCCTTTGCCTTTTTCCCCCCCCCCTGCCCTTCTCCCCCCCAGTTCTGTCAAAAAAAGTGATTGCAGTTTTTTTTTTTTTTCAAGGACAAGTGTACAGATAAAGAAAAATGATGCTCATCCCTGACTGAAATGGATAGGCGATTTTTTTTTCTTTCATTTGTTTATTTATTTTATACATACCCTTTCCCCCTTTTTGGGGAAAGAAGAAAAAAGGCAGAAGTTTTACACTGCCTAGAAACCCCCTCCCCCCTCCTTGTTCCCCCTCCCCCCCCCCAATCCTTTTTCCCCCTCGCCTCCTCCTTCCCCCCTCCTCCTCCCCCTCCTCCCCTCCACCTCCTCCTCCTCCTCCTCCCCCTCCCCTTTTTCCCCTCCCCCCCCCACCCCAGACCTTTTTATACCCCCTCCTCCCCCTTCCCTCCCCCCCTCCCTCCCCTCCTCCTTCCCCCTTTTCTTCCCCCTCCTCCTCCTTCCCCCCTCTCCTCCTCCTCCTCCTCCTCTCCTCCTCCCCCCTCCCCTCCCCCCCCCCCGCTGACCCTCTGCGCGTCTCCTCCCAAAGCATCTGCCCCGGGTTACCGGAGGGTTTTCCCCTTTTTTCCCGGGTCGGGAAAAATATAATATATTTAATATTAATTATAATATATATATATATATATTATATATAAAATATATATATAGTGTATATATACGTATAGATAGATAGATAGTAGAAAATATGGGTGTGGTGTGTGGGTGTGGTGTAAAAATAATAGTAATTTCATGCCTTCCCCTTTGTTTCTTTATCCGTTTTCATAATCATGGGCCCCACACACCCCAACAACACACAAACCACACCACACACCAACACAAACACAAACAACACCACACACCCAAAACACACCACACACACACAAACAGAAAACACACCACACAACACAAAACAATAACAAGAAAAATAATAAAAATAATATAAAACCCCCCCCCTACACGCAGTCCACAGATTAAACCTTAGCAATTTCAGCATGCTTATCTTCCTACAAAAATAGTACCTTTTTACATTAAATACTGTTTTTGGGGGTTTTGAATGACTTTTGATTTCTTCGGTTTTGTTTTTTTCGTTTGCTTTTTTCTTTATTTTCTCTTTTTACACTCTTTCTCTTTTTTTTTTTCATTTTTTTTTTGATTTTCTTTCCCTTTCTTTCTTCCCCTCTCTCTTTCTCTCTCTCTCTCTCTTCCTCTCCTCTCTCTCTCTCTCTCCTCTTCTCTCTCTCTCTTTTCTCTCTCTTCTTTCTCTCTCCTTTTTCTCCCCTCCTATTATTATATTATTATGTGTGCTGCTGCTGCTGTGAGATGATGATGATGATGATGAGATTTTTTTTTATAATATTAAAAAATAATAATAAAAATAATATTATTTTTATTTTTTAATTATTATTATTATTATTATTATTTTTTTTATCATCATCATCATAAGATTCGCAATTAGGGGGACGGGCCCCCGCCCTCGGGCTAGTACGTGTTCCTTGTTTTTTTTTGAGTGAAGGTTTACTGTCGACAGAACTGCATTTTTTGACTGTTTTTTAATCTTCTGTTTAGTTTAAAAAAACGTTTTTCATGTCTTCTGTTGAATGTTTATGATTTCTGTTGACTGTTTATATGTCTTTTTGTTGACTGTTTATTGAAATTTCTGTTTACTTTCTTTATGTTTAGTTATCATGTCTTTGTTACTGTTTTTGAAATTTTTGTGAATGTTTTTAGTGACTGTCATCATGTCTTCTGTGACTTTTTTTAAATCTTCTGTTGATGTGTATAGTTCTATTTATGTCTACACATTTAAATTCACAGGTAATCATGATAGTAGGAGTTATGCTTTAGAAGATATTTTCCACTATTACCGCAAAATTTTTTCTAATTTCGATGAGGGCCTTTATTCGGATCATTTTTCTGTAACTTCCGTGTAACCATAACATAAAATTTTGCACATAAATTAAATTTACTAATGTTTGGTATATTTTTTTAAAATTAAGATATACTGAATCACTGATTTCTAAGTCCAATCTCCCGAAACCCGGGGGTTTGTTTGCTTCTTCGTTCATTTTCGGTAATAGTTGTAATCCCGATAAGTGGTGCAGTTTAAACAATCCCCGGGGCCCCCGGCTCGTCGGGCACTGGTAAAGGCCACGAACTCTATCATTATTGCTGGTCATTTCAAAATTTGTAAACTTTCCCCCGAAGAAGGACCGCTCAAATTTTAAATGCAACCTTGTGCTTTACGCACCTCGGGAAATGTAGTTTATCGTAATTTTATCTTTAAAACTTTTTCTCTTGCCGTCTATTCGTCCTCCCAACACATGAGACTGAAAATTAAAAAAAAAAAAAAATAAAAGATAACGATCTTGGAATCGGGACATGGCTTTATAAAACAGTTTAGGCTATTTTACCTTCTATGTGTAAACAAAATTGCAGTTTTAGAATGCACACTGCCCCCTTATCCGGCAAAGGTTAAAAATCTCTTCCTGATTCCTTTTTTCTGTTTTTTTTCTTTAATTTTTTTGTACAGCTTTTCATTTTATTTGTCGACGTTTTTTTTTTTCTCTCCTCTCTCCCCTCTCCTCTCTCTCTCTCCTCTCTCTCTATCTCTCTCTCTCTCTCTCTCCTCTCTCCTCTCCCTCTCTCTTCCTCTCTCCTCCTCTCTCTCTTCTCTCTTCTTTTATTAAAGATTTTTTATTAAAAAAAAAGCACGTTTTTCTATTATAGGGTAAAATTTTTTAAATGCTGGACACGGCATCTATGGAATATAAACTTTTTATAAGATATTTTAATACAAAATAAAAATGCAGTTCACGTACGATAAAAGATAAGCCAATGAAATTTATTTTTACTTAAGAGAGTTTTGAAAACTTTTTGGGGGAATTTCAGTGCTGATAATAAAAAAGGAGGACTAAATTTTATCAGTAATAGTAAAAATGACCCAAAACATTTAATATTAAACACCAAAAGATAAGATAAAAATAGCAGTAATGGGACCAAAAAAAAATTTGAATAATTATTCTGTAATAAAAAAAAAAAAAACCCTTACACTAAATAAAAGAAAACCCCTTTCCATCAAATGCTCAGGGTGAACAATATTTGTTATCATGGCTAGACAACATTTTTCACGCAAATGAGTTTTTTTGTGGTGAAAAATATGAAGTTCGCAATTTTGATTAATATCGCTTGTTTTGAAGGCGTTGAAGAGAGAGTGAGAGAGAGAGAGGAAGGGAGGAGAGAGAGCGAGAGAGAGAGGAGAGAGGGGGAGGGGAGAAGAGAGAGAGAGGGGGGAAGAAGAGCAGAGGAAAAAGGGGGGAAAGGGAGGTGGATCGATAGATGGAGAGGCAGAAAGAGAAAGACAGAGAGAGAAGGGGGAAAGAAGCTGGATCGACAGATGGAGAGAGAGAAAGAGAAAGAGAGGTGGAGAAAGGAGGGTGGGTAGGAGTAGAGGGAACGAGACTAATTAACCCGAAGCATCTAATTGTTCGTAGGGGGGTTATGTTGCTATCACAGGGAAACATCGTAATTTCTCGTCTGCATAAAAGTCAAACTGTTTTTTTTTTTTTTTTTTTTTTTTTTTTTTTTTTTTTTTTTTTCCGATTCTCAACACTTACCACTTTAAAAGTCCCTGGCGGTCTAATCACCACAAAATCCTTGTCAAAAGTATTTTTGGGAAAAAGATCATTTTTTTTTCACAAATAAACACAAACTAAAATTAATAAGTAAATAAGTAAATAAGTAAACCCCTCAGAGTCAACATTATAATAAGCTGTTTCCCGGCGCGTTTATCCTAATCATTA
>NC_051392.1:5497959-5500459 GCF_015228065.2 Penaeus monodon | reverse complement strand
AGACATCAGAATACTCTTGGAAAAAAAATCGATTTTAATTTAGTATTCAGAATGCTAAATTTACCTGTTTTATGTACCTTGGAGAATCATCATTGTCATTGTAGTTATGGTTATTATCATTATTTCTATTGTGTATTTTTGGGTTATTATTATTTATTGTTGTTATGATCATAATTATTCTGAATAATTCAATAGTATTAGTTATTATTTTTATTATTAATATTATAGAACAATATTAATAATGATAGCAATAATTATATTATTATTATTATTATTATTATTATTATTATTATTATTATCAGTATTATCATTATTATCATTATAATGATGATAATAATAATAATAATTATTATTATGTCATCATCTTTATTATTATCATTATTATTATCATTCTCTTCCTCCTCCCCCTACTCCCCCCCTCTCCTCCTCCTCCTCTCCTCTCTGCCTCCTCCTCCTCCTCCTCCTCTCATCTCATCTCCTCATCATCATCATCATCATCATCATCATCATCATCATCATCATCACACACCATCACACATATCATCACCATCACAACCCATCATCATCACCACACACAATAACAACCATCAAACATCATCACACCACCACCACCACCACCACACACACCACCACCCCCACCACCACCACACACCACCCACCACCACCACCACCACCACCACCACCCCCACCACCACCACCACCACCACCACCACCTCCACCACCACCACCACCACCCCCACCACCACCATCACCACCACCACCACCACCACCACCACCACTACCACCACCACCACCACCATTATCATAATATTTATATCTCCTTCTGTTCTCTCCCTCCCTCCCAGCTCAAGCCTACGACCTACAGCAGGTACAGAGACTTCACCACGATCTGTTTAGCAACTACAACATGCATACTGTTCCGAGCTCGCAGACCATCGTCAAATTCAGGATGAACATCAAACACTTCGATATGGTGAGTTAGGATTTAGGGTTTTCTTGTTGTTGGTGTTGTTTGTTGTTGTTGTTGTGTTTGTTTGGGTGTGGTTGTTTTCGTTAATTTTTGGTGTGGTTGACTTTATTTATTCATTTATTTTTAAAGATATATCGGGATAAAGATCTGGAAATGGCGGTTTAAGACGTTTTTGGTTGTAATACTGAAAATAGATAGATAAATAAATAAATAAATAATAAATAAATGAAAATAAATAAATAAGTAAATAAATAAATAAATAAATAATAATAATAAAAATAAAGAGGAGGAGCAGCAGAAGAAGAAGAGGAAGAAGAAGAAGAAGAAATATATATATATATATATATATATATATATATATATATATATATATATATATATATATATATATATTTATGACCTCATGGAAAGAAAAGTTTCAGCTTTCATATCTTTCCCTGTTGAGAGAGAAAAAAACGAAGAAGAAGAAGAAGAAGAAGAAGAAGAAGAAGAAGAAGAAGAAGAAGAAGAAGAAGAAGAAGAAGAAGAAGAGGAAGAAGAAGAAATAACTGTTTTCTTCAAGGCTTGAAATAACCAAAACGAGTGATTAACATTTGCATAATCTCAACCTGATAAAATTCTAAAAGTAACGAAAATGATATAAAACGGTTAACTACCACGAAATATTACGTTGCTATTACCCTATTTAGCAAAGCTTTTGGAAGTACATCTTATGAATAAAACATACCGAGCCTTTAATCTCGAATAATTACCTTTAAACCATATATATCAGCCAATTAAAATTTCTAAATCTTTAATGGGTCTAAAAAAATCGCATTTACCAGGTCCAATTTTTTTTCATTTTTCATTTACGAGATTTAGCATCAATGGGGGTATTCACATTATTAATGTGTTTTTTTTAATTACACGAACCAAAAGAAGAAGAAGACGAGAAAAAAAAATCTATTAGGCAGTATTTCCACAAGTTAATAACAATGGTGTTTTATGACGTCATGTCCGGGTAGTTTATTATTAGGCTATGCTATTTTTTCTCTCTTTTTTTTACCTCTATTTTATTTCATTTTATATGGATGATACTCCTGCCTTTCTAAAATGTGTGAAATGAGTGTGTATTTATTTCTATGACAACTTTTTTTTTGTAACCATAGATTTTAGTGTAAGGATTTTCAGTGTATGTTTACAGTTCCGTCATGATATTTTTCATTTCATCTTATTTATTTATTCATTTAAGAACTTGCTTTTGATATAGACCGAAAAGAATAAGGTTCCTCCAGTAAATTTACTATAGTTTATGCTACAATTGAATCATTTAAAAAATGGGATCCGATCCAGAGAAAACGGAGTCTTAACATGGTAAACTATTGTAAATGTTTCTCAGTGTTGTAAAAGGCATCCGTAAAATTTATTTAATTACATACAATTGCTTATCAAGAATTGTAGTTATAATTACCAAATGTGTTTACTGTTTACTAAATAGATAGCCAACGATTTTCAGGTCAAATTTGTTTTTTCTATTTTGCAGATTGAAGA
>NC_051392.1:5482959-5490459 GCF_015228065.2 Penaeus monodon | reverse complement strand
CATAGCTCCCTAACCTCCCCCTCTCTCCCTTTCATCCCACCCTACAGCGCCAACGTCGGGAAACCCATATCCTACGGGAACACCCTCCTCATCGTCTTCCACGACGGGCGCGTCCTCTTCGTTCCACCAGTGAGACTCCACTTTACCTGCGTCATGGACCTCACCTTCTGGCCTCATGACACGCACAACTGCACGCTCACCATCGGCTCCTGGATTCATGACGGGATTACTATCGACCCGCAGCTTATGCATGATAAACCGGAGGTAGGTTGCGGGGTGAAGGTGAGAAAGGGGGGGTGGTTGGGAAGAGTGAGGGTGAGGAAAGGGGGTGGGTGGGGAGGGGGTGGAGGGTAGAGGGTGAGGGCAAGGGAGGGTAAGGGTGAGGGAGAGGAAAGGGGGTGGAGAGGGTGAGGGTGAGGGTGGAGAATGGGAGAAGCGAGGGGTAGGGATAGGGTGAGGGTGAAGGAGAAGGGAAATAAGAAAGAAAAAACGGAGGAGGTGAATGGCGGTTAGGAAAAGGGGGAGAAAGGGGGTAGAGGGAGGGAGATGGAGAGGGGGAGGGGGATAGGCGAGAGGGGAGAAATGGGAGAGGAAGAGAGGTAAGACTTTAAGAGAATCAAGGCTTAGGTGTGTGTGTGTGAGGGGGGGGTGAGTCGTTTTGTAGCATTATTTATCTCATGTTTCTAGTTTTCCTTCTCATGATAACCCTCTCTCTCTCTCTCTCTCTCTCTCTCTCTCTCTCTCTCTCTCTCTCTCTCTCTCTCTCTCTCTCTCCCTCCCTCTCATTTAATCCCTTAACTAACAACTTCGAGAAATTTCTTAATACGAGGGCATTAGCAATATCCAAAGGGGTCCTAAGCCTTAGGGAAAAAACAATAATTCCTCTTATTGCCTTTGTAATTATCTTAAGTCCATGGGCTAAGACGGAACTCACTAACTTTACCTGTTTATAGCTTACTCAGTCCTATTATTTTCTGTAGTTATTGACGCCAGACTATCTCTCGAAGTTGATTGGGGGGGGGGGGAGATGCATGAAGGGAGGGAGTGCGTGGATGGAAAAGACGGTGCTATTTGTAGTTGAGATTATTGTGGAATTGGGCTTGTGAATGTGGGGGTATGTTGGGGAAGGATTTTCGGATGGTTAAAGAAGGTTAGATGATTCAGATAGTTAAAGAAAGGTTAGAGGATTCAGATAGTTAAATATGAAAGTAAAGTTTCGCTCGGTTGAACAAGAAAAACTATACTCGCTCGGTTTAACTTTTCCAAGACAGAGGAAAACAAAGTCGCGTAAAAGATATATATTGCTTAGGAGAAACAAGGGGTAGACACTAGGTAGTGGTAGTTAGTGAAGGACAGACAAGGTAGTTTGAAACAGGTAGATCCATTCCGTCCTGATGAAAATCCTAGTTAGCAACTTCCGAGCTAAACCCCGCCTCTTTGCCTTTATGTATCGTAAAAAAAAAAAATTTCTTGGCTTCGTTTTCGTTTATTTTCCTACAATTGTTATTACTGTGAACCATTTTCAAAGATGCACTGAATAACACTTACCATAAAATATCACACAGTGTGACTTGATCAAATAAAGGGGTGGAGCTAATGACGTCATCACGTCTAGCCAATGAGAGTGTGCTGTGAGATATCGGATATAGCTAGATACATAATTATTTGTATAATTTACTCAATATTGCGATCATTACCAGAAGTAAAACAAAAATACCCCTTTTAGAATTAATGATAACGAAGAATTCAGAATAATATTAGGAAAAAGTTACATTTTTGGGCTCAGGTCAAATTGAAAGTGGAGCTACCTGGTTATATGTACTTTGCACACAATGGGAGGGGGGAAAAAATATATGATCCCACCACACACGCAACACCCAAAATCCTGTCTTCTGTTACTACAATGTCCCCTTATGCCCATTATTACTACTCTCGCTGAATTTCTCTCTCTGTCTCTGCCATGTCCCCCCTTATCACTCATTATCGCCCATGAGTGTACCTCTCTCTCTCTCTCTCTCTCTCCCTCCCTCCCCAGCTTGACATCAACGAACTCCCAAAATTTTGTGTCATGTCCCTTCGTCACCTTTTATGACCACCCACCAAAAAAGATTCCCCGACCCCCCTCTCTCTCTACAGCTTGACATCAACGAACTCCAAACAGCTGACGGCAAGAACTTAACTCGCGGCATGTGGAACCTCCTCGATGCTAACATTACGAGGAACGTGAAGGTATACGACTGCTGTCCTGAACCCTACATTGATATCAAAGTATCCATGCTGGTTGCTAGAAATGCTCCGGCTTATGATTGGACGGTTAAACTGCCTGCTGTAGGTAAGTTGGTTGTTGTGTTATGAATTGTCATTTTTTGTTTTTAATAGTATTGTTTTTTTATATAGCAGTTTTGTTTGTTTGTTTGTTTTTATCATCATCGTCACCACTACCATCGTCTATGTTTTTCTATATATCAGTTTTATCCTTTTTTTCTCATTTTTATTGTCTATGTATGTTTGGCATCATCACGTTATTATCTTTATTATCATCTTCATCATTCTTATATTTAGACAAAGCATTTTAGAAATTCTGATTTCTGACTCGCTGTGCCAATGAGATAAACACGCTGTTTGTAGAATTTCTCCATTATTAAAGAGCTGGTTATAAAATTGGCATGTTTTGCCTCCATATTTCTTCGTAAAACGAAAAAGAAAAACGTTTTAAACCGACATGAATTATTAAAAACCTAATTCCACTTTTATACGTGTTTATTAAAATTACTTCGTGGAACAAATAAACGACTATTTTTAGACTTTGATCCATAATTCAGTTTAAAAATTTATTAAATTTCTTGCATTTGTGTGTGTGTGTGTGTGTGTGTGTGTGTGTGTGTGTGTGTGTGCGTGCGTGCACGCTCGTGCTTGCGTTTGTCTCTGTGCATTTATGTGTATGTGTGCTTATGTGCGAGTGCATGTGCGTGCATACTCCATCATTACCCCCACCTTATTCCATATTCCATTGTCACTGTACACATTTCCCCTTATTTATCTCATCGTATAACCATTACCCCGTATTCTTCTGTGGCAGGACTTTGCATCCTGACGCTAGTGGTGTTCCTGCTCCCTCCTGCAGCGGGGGAGAAGGTCATCTTCGGGGGCCTCAGTCTGATCCTGGATGTGATGTTCATCGCCTACACCAACATGGAGATTTCGAACTCGCCGACACACATACCGCTTATAGGTACTGTAGTATTTGTAACGGTCTTGTTTTGTCCGATTTCCCAGGCGGGGCTAGAGTGAATGATGTGTTTCAAAATGAATTTGAGATAAAATTGATGTGATGAATTTCGGGAGTAGTTCTGGCCGTAGATTTGAGTTTGTGTATATATATATATATATTTCTCTCTCTTTCTCTCCCCACCTCTTTTCACTCTTTCCTTACCTTCTTTTCTTTCCCCTGCCCTCCTTACAGTGCTTCCCTTCTTCTCACCCTTTCTTTCTTTCCTTCCTTTCCCTACCCCAGTTATCCCCACCCCTACCTCACCCCCATCCTCTCTGTACTGTATGCTGACCCCGCGTTCAAATCCCGGCCGTTCCTTGAACACAGGGGATAACTATAGAAGCAAATTGAACCAGACAACCTGACGCACCAAAAGAATAGCCATTGTAACATTGAACTAAAACTAAATTAGCATTATTATTATATTCTCCTCCCCCCCCTAACAGTGGAGATGGTATGCGAACAGCTGATGCTTGTCGTGGCCAGCATCGTGGTCGCCAGCCTAACCTTGCGGATGGCTCGGGATCCTTACACCAAAGGCCTGCACAACGTGATCAAGAGGCCTCTTATCGTGGTGTCGTATGCGCTCTGCCTTCACAACTACAAGAATATCGTAGGTTTCACACGATGGGAGGTGAGCTTGGGAATCCCATCTGTTTTTTGTTTATATATATATATTTTTTCTTCTTTTTAAAAATTTACTTGGGTGCTTAGGCTTCTATTTATTTATTTTTCTTTTTTACTTAATTGGAATGGATTGTTGTTATGATTACTGTTATCATATTTTTTTTTCGTTCATTGTAGTTGCATATTATTATAACTGTTGTAAGTGTATTATTTTGTTAATATTTAGCTTCAGTGATTTTTTATACATTTTTTTTTTAATTTCAATTTTTCGATTATATTAATCAGATCATAATAACAGTAATCACAACGACATAAACAACTATGTCTGGGTTAATAATGATAGCAAGACTATTGATAGTGATCGTGATATTATAATGAAGGTAATGGTGATTATACTAACTGACAAGAAACAGCAACAGTAATGGTGATGGTAATAATGGTAGTGGGAACAAATAATAAGTTGATAAAGATATTAATAATGGAAATGGTAATGATAATGCTGATTCTAATGATAAAAATAATGCAAATAATGATGTTATTTGTAATAGTAATGCTAACAATGGATATGTTATTAATTATCATGGTAGTTTTAGTAGTAATAAAGATATTACTGATGATAATACTAATGATGATGGTAGTGCTAATAACATTGATGATAATAGTGAAGATGATGATGATGACGATGATGATGATCATTATCATTATTGTAATGACAATAATAGTAATTATGATGATGATACTAATAATAATAATAATAATAATAATAATAATAATAATAATAATAATAATAATAATAATAATAATGATAATAATAATAATAACAATAATAATAATAATAATAATAATAATGTAATGATAATGATAATGATGATAATAAAAATGATGAAAATAATAATGGTAATAATAATGTTAATAATAATAGTAATGATAAAAATGACAGTAATCGTAAAAATAGATAATAGTAATAATAATGATAAATGATAATGATACTAGTAATAATACCAACAGAAATAATGATAATGATAAAAAATAATGTTGATAATGATAAAGATAATATTAATAATGATGTCGATTATACTGATACTAATACTAATAATAGTAATGATAATAGTAATGGTAATGATAATATACTACTACAACTAATAATAATGATGATAAAAAATAATAGCAACAATAACAAAATTAGAAACAATAATGATAGTATAGAATAATAATGGTAAAAGTAATATCAATAGCAACAATAATGATGATAATGATAATAATAATGATAATGACAGAAATGAAAATAATAGAGATGGTAGTAATGATGTTAATAATAATAATAATAAAAAAAAAAAAATAATAATAACAGGAATAACAACAAAATAATACAGTGATAATGATAATAATGATAATGATAATAATGATGATGATGATGATGATGATGATGATGATGATGATGATGATGATGATGATGATGATGATGATGATGATGATGATGATGATGATGATAATAATAATAATGATAATGATAATGACAATAACTACTAATCATAACAACACTAATAATAATAATAATAATAACAATAATAATAATAATAATAATAATAATAATAATGATAATAATAATAATCATTGGCGGCAATGAAAATAATAATAATGATATGATGCTGATAATGATAATAGTAACAGTGATGGTTGTATAGATATTAATAACTGTAGTATGCTAATGGTTATTGGTAAAGTACTAACGTCCATAGCATTAAAGAATGATATATTGTTATACTGAAATATTATGTATAACAAAGCATTTTTCTGGCTATAATAAAAATACCTGAAGAGAGTTAATCGGCTGAGATTGATAAAGTTAATCCTAACGAGAAATATATTGTAAGAACAGAAGTGATTGTAAACGTGCACACGCACACACACACTCATTAACACCTACACCAGCACTTACACTTCCACACCCACCAACCCATCTACATTTACACACCCACACTCCTGTACCCTTCCCCAATGCCCACATTCACAATAAATTTTTCCCTCAGGTCTCCCGCGCCCACCAGCCGTACGCAAGGACCTTTAAGTCGGACGAACTCGAGTTGGGCGAGAACGGAACCACCCATTTATACGGAGGACCTGAAGTGACCACGAGTCCCGGGCTAGACTGGCTTCTCCTGTCGGCTGTGGTGGACCGTGTGTGTCTTATTGTCTACGTGGCCATCTTTACCATTAATATGCTGTCGTTCAGTGCTGTTCTGTGATTTTGTGATTATTATTTTTTTTCTCTCTCTTTTTATGAGGAAGGGGGATGGGGTGAGGTTGGGTCAATATTTTATTTTATCAGTTTTTTATTTTTTTTTTTAAAGGAGGTGGTTGGTTCTAGAATTTATATTTAAAAATATTATAAAAAAAAGTTTTGGGGAATCTTTTTGATTTCTTGTGTGAATTTTTATCTTTTATGTTTAATTTTATTATTATTATTATTATTATTATTATTATTATTATTATTTATTTTTTATTTATTTATTTTTGAAAGAACTTCAGGGTATTTATCTTTCTTTACTTTCGAAGTTTTGGTTCACAGGGTGTCAGTAGCGTAGCTGTTTCCTTCAGTATATCTGGTGATGTTTTTAAGTAATTTTTATACTGGGGGCCAACAGCGTTATTTTTTAATTCACATTAGACCAAGGAAAAAAATATATATTTGGACTTAATCTGTAGGCCAAGACATCTGCATTTGGACTTGTATGTAAGGCTATCGAATCCACTTTTAAACTTGGGCCCTTTTTAAATTCGATGTATATGCCTGCAAATCTTCTCTTAATTTTGGACTGAATAAGCTACCTGTTAACACACTATGGATTTCAACTTTCAGTAAATAAGTGTGTTGGCATTTTTGTTTCTAAGCTTGTGTAATAGTGTTAATTATAGTCCGTCTAATTAAAAAAAAAAAGAATAACTGGCAACTCACGCCGGGATTTGGGACTCGTCCGATTCACAAAGTGGTTATTTTAAGAGAGAATAATTATAATATGGTGTTAAAGGCAACACAGAAAATAAAACAAGGATATTGTAAATGAGTAAAAAAAAAATACAAACATGTATTTTTAAGTCAGGTAATTTGAATAAAAGAGCAAATTGGCCAATCGGAATTCTCGAGTTGAGTTGCCAGTTTCTCTTTTTTCCTGCGATTAGGCATACTATAGTTGTCCATAGAATGATGAATGTGGAAATTAAATCATTTCCAAAAGACTCGTATACACACTGGGCCTGGTTTGCCAAGTTGTATTGTGCGTGATGTTTATTCACCGTTTTTATTCTGATTCCACTTACAAGATGTAGTTATTTTTTAATGTATTTTGTGGTATGTGTGTCGTTCATATTGATTTTGTCATTTCTTTTCTTTTTCTTCTCTCTCTCTTATTTTCCTCCTTTACCTCTTCTTCTAACACCTTTCTTAATTTTCCTCGTCTTCTCCCTTCATTTTACTCTCTTCTTTGTCCTTCTCCACCTCCTCCTTTGTCATCTTCTTTTTGTTCTTTTTTTTATATATAATATCTACCTATAATTACCGATACATTTCGAAGCTCCTGAGAAATGTATTTTTTTAAAACTTG
>NC_051392.1:5460459-5467959 GCF_015228065.2 Penaeus monodon | reverse complement strand
TATTGATTATTATGATAATGAATTGATAGATACATTAATGGTGACGATGACGATAAACCGAGATGCAGCAATGATTATAATAAATTGATAGATCTATTAATGATGATGATGAATAGACTGATAGATGTATTAATGATGATGATGATAGATTGATAGATGTATTAAATGTATTAATGATGATAATAATAAACGAATAGATGTATTAACAATATATTGATAGATATGTTAATGATGATATAAATTATACATATATATGTATTAATGATGGTGATAATAAAGCTGATAATATGCTGATCATAAGCTTAGCAATGATTAGATCAAAAACTAATATTGATAATAATGATGATGGTGATAGCAATCAACAGTTTAAATGTTGCAGTGGCAGGGAAACCAGTAATAACATTAATGAAAACAATTATTAAACTGATAATCATAATTGTACTGATAATGATAGCTATGGTAGTGGTAACGAAATCGATAATAATAGTAACTATTATTTTTATTTATTGTTAATATTATTATTATTATTATCATTATTATTATTATTATTATTATTATTATTATTATTAAGATATAATATTATTATATATTATATGATTACAAAGCAAAGAACAGCATAAGATAATAAATGATAATGGTAATAATAATAATAATAATAATAATAATAATAATAATAATAATAATAATAATAATAGCAATAATGACAAAAAAGATAATGATTATGATAACAACAACAACAACAACAACAACAATAACAACAATACTACTACTAAAAATAATAACAACAAAAACAACGACAAATCTTAATCGCTAATATCATCTATTATTTTTTTTCAGTATCAGGGTCTCCAGAATGGGCCAGAGTGGAGGAGAAACTGAGGAAGGATTTGTTAAGTAACTATGACAAGAACGTTCGACCAAGTAACACCACAATCATCACATTCAATGGTCCATTTATCAGGGATGTTCAGCTGGTAAGTTACGTGTGTGTGTGGGGTGTGTGTGTGTGTGGGATATGCATACATACATACATATATATGTTTGTTTATATGTATATAGGTATATATATACACATACACACACACATGCATATGTATGTATATATATATATATTTTTTTTCTATTCTTATTAAATTTGAGATTCAAACTTTGGATATTCTTCGAAGATGAATAAAATTTTAATTTTCAAATTTTCCAAATCAGATAAGGCTTTGCGACGAAATTTTGAAACTATCATTAACCTGGATGTAGGGATATAAGTCTACGGGAATACACTGCCTGTTTCACTACCAGATCTCTCCATAGTACTTACACACGCATGCAGATTGTATAACTGCACACTGAGGTTAAGGGACACTCCGTTTGTACTAAAATATTTTCTGTGTTTTTACAGGATGACGCGTCCAACGCCATTGAAATGTTCTGCTGGTTGAACTTCGTAAGTTAATTTTTTAAAACTATTTTGTTTCGCATTCATTTTTCGTTCTTTATGATCATTTCCTCTTTTATTTCATTCATTTTTATTATCACGTTTTTCTTCGTATTATTTTTTTTATTATTTCTTCTAGATTTCATCATTTAAAAAATCGAATATTAGTGTAAGAATACCTAAAAAAAAAAAAAAAAAAAAAAAAAAAAAACGAATAAAAAAAAACGAAAAAAATCGAAATAGAAAACGGGCAAATCCTCACTATAAACGATAATCACCATCTCGTATCATCGATTTTCATATTTTAACGTTGCTTTTCCCCCTCTGTCTCGCACTCGCAGCAATGGCAAGATGACCGACTGATTTGGGACGAAGCGAA
The DNA here is from genome assembly GCF_015228065.2 of Penaeus monodon. Classification (NCBI taxonomy): domain Eukaryota; kingdom Metazoa; phylum Arthropoda; class Malacostraca; order Decapoda; family Penaeidae; genus Penaeus; species Penaeus monodon. The sequence continues at coordinate 5,466,151 of NC_051392.1, read as the reverse complement.
ATATGCTGGTGTGGACGTCCTCTCCGTGCCTGTGGATATGCTGTGGACGCCTGATGTCGCTACTTACAATTCGTTAGTATATTAGTATGTTATCAGAAGTGTTAGCGTAGTATATTAGTATAGTATGTTATCAGTAGTCTTAATGTAGTGTATTAGTATAGTATATTATCTATAGCATATTATCTAGTATTAGCGTAGTATATTAGTATAGCATATTATCAGCAGTGTAGTTTAGCATATGTATAGTAATTTATCAGCAGGTAGTTAGTATATTAGCATAGTATATTAGTACATTAGTATATTAGTATAACATATTAGTATAGTATAATAGTATAGTATATTAGTATATTATATTATATTATATTAGAATATTATTATAGTATATTGTATGTGGTAGTATAATTGATTGTATTATATATATATTTGATATAGTTGTTTTTATCTCTTCCTTGTATAGGACTTATCAGTTATAGAGAAAGAGAGAGAGAGAGAAATAGAGATAGAGATAGAGATAGTTAGATAGATAGATAGATAGATAGATAGATAAAGAGAGAGAGAGAGATAAAGATAAAGATAAAGAGAAAGATAAAGAAAAAGAAAGATAAAGATAAAGATAAAGATAAAAATAAAACAAGAAAGAAAAAAACAACAACAACCCAGATAAGATATGCCAGCAAAATACTCCCTTCTCCCTCGCACAGACCAAGCATCGAAGACATGCGAGCTATAGATAACCAGCCAATGGTAGTTAAATCTTCGGGCACTGTGTTGTGGATCCCCCCTGCTAAGCTGAGAGCATCCTGTGGTGCCGACATCAGGCTGTGGCCCCGCGATACGCACGTTTGCAACATCACCATTGGGTCTTGGACTCAGTCGGGACTCATGGTCGATTTCGATATCCAGTCACCGCCTGAGGTAAGGAGAGAGAGAGGGAGGAAGGGAGAGAGAGAGAGAGAGGGGGGGGGGGGAGGGAGGGAGGGAGAGAGGGAGGAGAGAGAGAGAGAGAGAGAAAAGAGAGGGAGGGAGAGAGAGAGAGAGAGAGAGAGAGAGAGAGAGAGAGAGAGAGAGGGAGGGAGGGAGAGAGAGAGAGAGAGAGTGTGAGAGATAATTTTGATAATAATGATATTTTGGCAACAGCTGATAATATCCATAATGATGGTGAAACTGACAATATAGTTCATTATAATAATATAGATGACTTAAGAAAGCAAAACATAACAGCTATATTAATGATCCTAAAAGCAATAAGAACAACACCTATGTTAATTAACAATAGCTAATTAATAAAACGCTTTTCCTCCCCCCCCCCCTTCCTCCTTCCCTCCCTTCCTTTCATCCCCTCCTTCTTATTCCTTTTCTTCCCTCCTCTCCATCTTCCTTACTTTCTCCCCTCTTCCTCCCCTCCCATCTCCTCTCCCCTAACCTACCTCCTCCTCCGTCCCCTCGCCTCCCTTCATATTCCTCCCTTCCCTTTCCTTCTCTCCATTCCCCTTTTTTTTCTCTCCTTCCCTCCCTCTCCTCTCCATCTCTCCCTTCCTTCCCCCGCCTTCCTTCACCTCTCCCTCCCTCCTCCATCCCACCGCCACCTCTACTCCTCCCCCACCCCTCTAATCCATCTCCTCCTCCTCTCCCCATCTTCTCTCCCTCTCTCCTCCCCCTTTCCTCCATCTCTCCCTCCCTCCTCCCCCTCCGACCCACCCCTCCTCCCAACACCTACCTCCACCTACCCACCCACGTACCTTATAACCTCCTCCTCTCACCACCACCTCACACAACAGTTCAAGTACTGGACGGGCAAGGAAACCAACATGACCGGTTCAGCCTGGGAAGGTCCTGGAAGCCAACTCAACAAAGGAATCGAAGCAGTACCCTTGCTGCCCTGATGTCTATATCGACGTCTCCCTCTCTCTCAAGCTCCGTCGCTATGCCCCCAGCAGTACCACTACGATCTTCGTGCCGGCCGTCTGTACGTAGAAAGATGAGGAGGGAGGATAGAGGATAGAGGAGGATGGAGAGATAGAGAGAGATAGGGATAGAAAGATGGAGAAGATAGAGAGGTAGGGATAGGAGGATGGAGAGATAGAGAGGTAGGGATAGTGAGATAGAGAGGTAGATATAGAGAGATGGGGACTGAGAGATAGAGATTGAGATCGAGAGATAGAGAAAGATAGGAATAGCGATGGAGATGAGGAGATAGAGAGAGAAAGATGGATAGATAGGGATAAGGTTAGAGAAGGAGAGGAATTGGTAGAGATAAGGATAGAGAGGTAGATAGAGAGATTGAGATAAAGAGAGGTAGATATAGAGAGGAAGAGAGACAAAAAGAGAGAAATGGACATAGAGATATAATAGAGATAGATATAAATGATTAAAGACAAGAAGATAGAAAGATAGATATAGAGATAGAGATAGAATACTGACAAAGATATAAGTAAAAAGACTGATAAGTGAAGTGAAAAGTTTACATCAAAATACGCCAACATACATCAACAAAAACAACAATAATATAATAAATCTTCCTCTGACAGGTCTGAGTCTCCTGACCCTCATTGTCTTCCTCCTCCCCCCCTCTGCTGGAGAAAAGGTCACCATTGGAGGATTTTGTCTCGTCCTTGACCTGATCTTCCTTATCTACGTCTCCTCTGTCATCGGGGTCACTCGTTCTACCACGCCTCTCTTAGGTGATTTGACCTTGGTTTGACCTGGTTTGACCCAAGTTTCAAATTGAACTGGTTTGACTAAAGTCTCATTTGACCTAGTTTGATCTGGTTTGACCTAAGTTTCAATTGACCCAGTTTGACCTAAGTTTCAATTGACCCAGTTTGACCTGGTTTCATTTAAGTTTCAGTTGACCTGGTATGACCTAAGGTTCAAGTGACTTAGTTTGACCTGATTTGACTTAAGTTTCAATTAACCTGGTTTGACCTAAGGTTCAAGTGATTTAGTTTAACCTGATTTGACCTAAGTTTAAATTGACCTGGTTTGATCTAAGTTTCAATTATTTGTGTGTGTGTGTTGCTTGTTTGTGTTATTGTACATTTTCGGTCAGTTCAGCAGAAAATGATAAATAAATAAAAAGTACTTTTTAAGGTCCATCACATAAATCACTATTTTCACCATCATAATTAAATCACAACATCATAATTTTTCACTATCACAAATGCGTCGCATCCATCACATTATCATGTTTTTCACCATCAAAGACCCATCACACCATCACTGGTGTTTTTTTTACCGTTGCATACATCTCAACAACATTTTCACTATCATACACCACATAATTTCCTCATCACCATCACTAATTTTCACACATAGCATCTCCATTTTCATTATCACACATCCACCGCATTTTCACCATCACCGATTTTCACCATCATAGATCCAACACAATATCATAACGTTCACCATCACACACCCACCACACCATCACCACCATCCTCACCATAACCAAATCCTCTCTCACAGTGCCACCCTAACCCTCTCCCTCTCATTACCTGCCCACCACAGTGAAGCTAGCGTGCCAACAGTTCGTCCTCGCTGCCATCAGTTTAATGGTGTCCGTGCAGGTCCTGCGGTTGGCAAGAGGTCCTCGCTCCTCTGGTCTTTCCTCTTGCGTCCGCCGGCCCCTGGCTGCTCTTGCCTCTTGCCTCTTCCTCGGGAACTACAGCGCTATGGTAAGTTGCACTGCTTGATCCAATTCTGGTACGGTTCCCTACGGCTCTGATGTATTTGCGAGTGAAGTTAGTCGTGCCAGTTGGTTCCATGTAGCTCATGTATGGTGTGCATGGGAAGGTTTGTGGTGTAAGGTCCTGCTCGTCTGTGTGTATGTACTGTAGTTGTGATCCGCGGCTGGCTCTTATGGCCTTTGCTCTTTGGTGAACTACGGTATGGTAGTGCTTGTGGTATTTGGGTGGATGTTTGTGTCCGAGGGCTGGGAGTGGTTTTGGGTGTGGTATGTTTGGTGGTTGGTATGTATGGTGGTATGGAATTTGTGGTGGAGGATTTATGGGTATGTATGGTGATGGCAAGTATGGTATATATGGCAGTTGGGTATTGGTTGGAGCATAGGAGGTGCATAGTGGGTAATTGGCTATATGGTATTATGTGTCCATCAGAATTGAGAGCAGTCTACCAGTCACGAGAAGTTTCGTTGATAACAGGTTTTTAGTAATTGTAATACTAAAGTAAACAGTAATTTAAAAACACCGATTTTTAAGTGTGTTGTTATATGTTTGGTTTATTGCTATTTTACAAATCTTTCCTGGTTGGTTTAATACTGAAATACACCTATGGTGAATAGGTAGTATGATAATTATGATGTAGTGCCTTTAACGTGGATCGGTGAGTCCTGATGCCTGGCCTCCCCTTGTCTATGGTGTATGGAGACTTGAGGATAGTATCAACAGGTTACGGTGTACAGTGAAGAGCTATTGTGATAGATACTGAAGACGGTATAGTGACAGGGTAAGTTTTCTTGTGTGGTGAATTAGTACTAAAAAATATGTTGAGGGTAGGGTACACTGAGATCAGGCAGCGATACTGTTTATAACACTATTAATATTACTTGATCTATATATGTAGGTTTTAATTGAAACAATTCTCCTTTAAACTGATTATCAAGGGAAACTTTATAACGTATGGTAGTTGATTAAAATTGTGTGTTGTATGGAACTGTGAAAAGGATGGAAAATGATAGACATTATTGCGTTTACAGGAAGGTTACTTCGATTGTCTGTACAATAGGGGGATTTTGTGAGCGACTGAATCAGTTAACAGATCTCCATCGTGTGTGTTTTATAGGGAACATTTTATTTCCTCTGTGTGCGGATGTGTATCACGTTTTTTATTTATGTTTTTTTTACTTTCTTTTTTACCTTTAATAGTCCATGTGTTTCGTGCTATATATGTGTCTCTCTATCTCTATCTCTCCCTCTCCCGCTCTTATATATATATATATATATATATATATATATATATATATATATATATATATATATATATATATATATATATATATATATAATACATACATAATAATATATAATTATATATTTCATATATATATATATATATATATATATATATATATATATATTCATATATATATATATATATATATATATATATCTTCTTCTGTCTGTCTGTCTGTCTGTCTCTCTCTCTCTCTCTCTCTCTATCTTCTTCTTTCTCTCTCTCTTCTCTCTCTCTCTCTCTTTCTCTCCCTCTTCTTCTCTCTCTCTCTCTTCCATTCCCTCCTCCCCTCCCTCATTCTTTCTCCATCTTTTAATTTTCTTTCTCCAATAATACCTTTTTTTTATTTATTTTTCATTTACTTATTATTATTATTTTTTAGGTGACCAACGACCGCTCCTCAACCAAGGACGACCTCAAGAAGCACCTCGATCACCCTCCGCATTACTCCCAGCTGTCAAGTTCCTCAGAAACGACCTCCACTGACGACTACGTTGTTCTTGCCGCTGTTGTCGATCGCCTGCTGTTCCTGCTGTTCCTCGCCCTCTGCTTGAACAACGTCATTCGCTTCTGGAGTGTTCTGTAATGTTTTTTTTTTTACCGTCGTGGTGGGTGGTTTAAAGAGGTCGGATTATCAGTGGCAATTTTTTTTTTGTGATTTTTTTTTTTTTTTTTGGGGGGGGGGAGGTTGGCTGGTGAAAATTCATCCAAAGCCGATGAC
>NC_051392.1:5440459-5455459 GCF_015228065.2 Penaeus monodon | reverse complement strand
ACAGAAACTCCCCCTAGACGCAGAAATGAAATATAGAAATGTTAGTGGTCCTGCAGAGGAACAAAGTGTAGACTGTAAGATAAAAATTCAGGGAAAGGAAAGGAAAATAACAGCGAGTAGTGGGGGGAACATCCTCTGCGGACTTCAGGTCACTCCTGCTGAAGTGCAATGATCAGGAGAAGGAAAGCCTCTTGAAAAAATGGGAAACTATGCAAATGACGCGTCCTTTGCATAATTTTCCATTTCCCAGGTCTGATGGAACCTCTCTTGAAACAACAAAATAAGTGATATAGAGTAACCCGGAAAAAGTGTCACCCAGATGTACACCGAGGACGGTCAGACTTAACCATTTGTTTATACACAGTTTCGCACTTCTTGACATGAGTAATTGCATTTGGCCTGGCCCATGACCTGACTCAGGAAAGCGTGAACAACAGTGATAGTGTAAGCGTGACTTAGCCATAGATATCTGTTCTTTGGACTAGATAGATCCAATGGAGATGTGTGTATGTGTCTCATTTGTTGATATACCCATGTTTTGTATGTGAAATGTGAGTCCACACAAGGACTTTTACGATAGGGGTGAGGATAACCTTTGTTACCTCATCCTTTTGAGATGTTAGCTTTTGTCTCAATAAACTTGTCAAATCTCTCTCTCTCTCTCTCTCTCTCTCTCTCTCTCTCCTCTCTCTCTCTCTCTCTCTCTCTCTCTCTAGTAAGTAATTCAAATTACTAATAAAACAAAGTAATAAAATAAAAAATAAAAAGAAACAAGCGTTTTTCCTTAGTTTGAAATAAAAAAACATCTTTATAAACTTTTTGGAATACTAAGGTGAATGGTCTATGTTGTGTAACTACACTCAAGGAGGTCGTGTTGACAGCAGTTGTATTTTTTGTTTGTGTTTCGTTTCGTAATTTTTGTGAATTGTCTTGTTAGATGTGTGAATCATTATTTTAATGGTCTATTGTGTTGTACGTCGCCATTTAAAATTCTTTTTATATTGTATATGTATGTATATACATATATTCATACACAAAATAAGTGTGTGTGTGTGCATGTGGATGTATAAATGTATAGATGCATATATTTTCATTTCATCCAGAGCGAAATGCAAGGTCCCCAAAACACCGAGATAAAACGTATCTGTGCGTTTCTCCTGTGGTTGCTGCTGCCTTGCTGTACAGGTAAAAGTGAGTCCTCAGTGGTTATGTTCTTAACGGACAAATTTTCCGAGTGAAATAAGAGAACCTACTTTCACACATTTTGTTTCCTTCATCTTAGTCTGTTCCTCACTCTCTTTTTTTCTGCTTTCCCTTATCTTTCTTCTGTCTTTTCCTCTTTTTGGTCACTCTAGTGCATTTTCTTGGAATCGCTCCTCTCCCTCCTCCTGCTCTTCATCACAACAACCTTCACCACCATTATCCTTATTACGACTATCATCATCTTCCCTCTTCCTTCACCTTTTCCTTTGGCTTAATTTGTTTTTTTCTGTCCGTGGGCTGTATCTCTGTACATACAAACATGCATACACACACATACATACATACTCACACACATTATGACCACACTTTAATTAAGTACACAAGCATTCGCGCCACTTCACCACGAGCTGTCAGTTATGACTATTTCTTCTTCTTCCCATTATTATCATTATCATTATAATTCCTATTACTAAGATGATCATTACCATTATTATTATCAAACATTACTACCATCATCTTCTCACAGACCCCGCAGGGAATATGATGGAACAGGAGAAGTTCTTGCAATTGCAGGCTACGGCACAGTGCAAAGACCTAACGACACAACCGAAGTTACGGTAGAGAATTTGTCGATTATGGACGTTACACTGGTGAGGAATAATTTTATGTTTGGGTGTGGTTGTTGATGCTGTCGGTATTGTTATTGTTGCTATTATTGTTGTGCTATTATTACTGTTATTATTATCATCATCATCATCATTATTATTATTATTATTATTATTATTATTATTGTTAGCATTATCACTATTATTCTTATTATAATTACCATCATTATCGTCATTATTACACAACCCCCTACCCACACCCCAACCTCTGCTCTCCCTCGGCAGATCTCCTTCTCCTGACGCTCATGGTGTTCCTGTTGCCTCCTGACGTGGAGGAAAAGGTCGCCCTCGGAGGTTTATGTCTCGTCCTCGAATCTCCCATCTTCAGCTACGTCTCCTACGCCGCCGGGTCAAAGGTAGGCTTGGCTTGACTTGGTTTGTCTTGGTTTGATTTAGCTTGCTTTAGTTTGAATTGGAATGAGTTTGATTTAATTGAATTTATTAATCTATTATTATTATTATTATAATTATTATTATTATTATTATTATTATTATAATTATTATTATTATTATTATTATTATTATTATTATTATTATTATTATTATTATTATTATTACTAATTGGTTTATTTATTTTTTTGAGTTCGTTTGATATGGCTTGAATCGGTAATTATTAATTTTATTATCTATTTGGTCGCTGTGATTTTGGTTTAATTTATTACTTTGTTAGCAACCAAAGATTAATATACATTCTTATTTGACATATTACTGTAGCCGTTTTTTTTATTAATTCATTTTTCTAGTTTCTGTGTGTCTGCCCCTCCCCTTCACTCTCACTCTCTCTCTCTCTCTCTCTCTCTCTCTCTCTCTCTCTCTCTCTCTCTCTCTCTCTCTCCCTCTCTCTCTCTCTCTCTCTCTCACCATCATCACCTAGGTACATATAACAAGGTAATTCCAAAATTAAATTGGCCTTTTCCCAAGAGTATTCTGACGGCTATTAATGGTAAGGAACTCTTCGTTATCAAAATTAGAAGAGGAGCATTTGGTTTTACTTCTGGTTATGATAAGAATATCCAGTAAATTATACAAATAATTATGTATCTAGCTATATCTGGTATCTCGAAGCGCACTCTTATTGGCTAAACAAGATGACGTCATTAGCTCCGCCCCCTTTTTGACCCCAACAGTTTTTGCGATATTTTATCTGGTATTCCAGTGATTTTTTTTCTGAAAATAGTTCAGTGATGACAATGGTGCCAGGAAAAAAAATGCAATAAATATAAAGATGATGAGACAGGGCGTAGCTCGGAAGTTGCCAACTAGGATTTTCATCAAGATGGAGGTTGTCTACCTGTGTAAAAGTACCTTGATCATTGCCATAAACAACTGCCTAATCCCTCTCCCCCTCCTATACCCACAGTCATGCTTGCAGGGCAGCTCAGGGCAGGTCAGTGTTGGTGGTGAGGTTGGCACGCGGCCCCCACTCCTCACCCCCCTCTCCTCCTGCTGTTGCTTCCTCGCTCCCGTGGCTTCCTGCTTGTGTCTGAGTAACTACAGTGCCATGGTGAGTATTGCCTCTCTGTCTGTCTGGTTCTGTATGTCTGATTATCTGTCTGTGTGTCTGTCTGCCTCTTCCTCTCTCTCTCTCTTCTCTCTCTCTCTCTCTCTCTCTCTCTCTCTCTCTCTCTCTCTCTCTCTCTCTCTCTCTCTCTCTCTCTCTCTCTCTCTCTCTCTCTCTCTCTCTCTCTCCTCTCCCTCTTCCCTTTCTTTCTCTAATGCCATAGTCTAACTCTACTTCTCTTTCTCTTCCCCGTTCCTCTGACCAACTGCTCGTGTAAATGGAAACACAGTGCCATGTAGAATAGTGCCAGTGTGCTACTCCTCTCTTGCTGTCGCATCCCTCCTCCTCTATGGCTTTGCAAGTCATAATGTTGCAGCGGAAATGCTCTCTCTCTCTCTCTCTCTCTCTCTCTCTCTCTCTCTCTCTCTCTCTCTCTCTCTCTCTCTCTCTCTCTCTCTCTCTCTTCTCTCTCTTCTCTCTCTGTCTTCTGTCTGTTTGTCTCTTATCTTCTCTCTCTCTCTCTCTCTCTCTCTCTCTCTCTCTCTCTCTCTCTCTCTCTCTCTCTCTCTCTCTCTCTCTCTCTCTCTCTCTCTCTCTCTCCCTCTCTCTCTCTCTCCCTCTCTCTCCCTCCCTCCCTCCCTCCCTCCCTCCCTCCCTCCCTCCCTCCCTCCCCCCCCTCCCTCCACCAACGCATCACTCTCCATCACCCTCTCTCTCCGTATCCCATCTTCCCAACCACGTCTCTTAATTACAGATCAGACGAGACTCAACCAAGAGCGACACCCTGGAACTTCCTCACGCCCGTAACGGAGACGCACGCCCACCACCCGCAAGAAAACCACGCCCACGAGTACCTCCTCCTAGCAGCTGTTTTGGGTACTCTTATTATTATTAATTATTATTATTATTATATTATTATTACTCTTATTATTATTATTATTACTCCTCGGATCGCGTTGTGTTGATTCTGTGTTTGTGTTTCTGCCTCAGACGTTCCTTCGTCTTGTTGTGTGATGCGTCGGGGAATCAGTTGCTGGGTTTATTTTGTTCTTCCTTTCATTATTATTATTATTATTATTATCATTATTATTATTATTATTTATCTTGGTTTTCTTCTTCTTGTGTTTTCTTTCTCTCTCTCTTTTCGAACCACTTTCTTTTTCTCTTTTCCTCTTATCTACTTCTCTCTCCCCCTCTCTCTCCTCACCTCCACCTCTCTCTCCTCTCCTCCTTCCTCCTCCTCCTCCTCCTCCTCCCCTCCTCCTCCTCCTCCTCCCCTCCTCCCCTCCTCCCCATCCTCCCCTCCTCCTCTCCTCCCTCCTCTCCTCCTCCTCCTCCTCCTCCCCCCCCTCCTCCTCCTCCTTTTGAAAATCTCATTTCTTTTCCATCATTACTAATAATCCTCTCGAACGATTAAAGACAACCTCTCCTACGTTCAACTTTCAGGAAATGATCAAACCAGGTCATTTAAAGTGTCGAAAATGAATGCAAGAAATTGCATCACAAAGAGGGAGAAAAAATGACTTTAAATTCTACGAAGAAGCAACAGGAGTATGCGCAAAGGGGGGGTGGGGTGGAGGTGGGGGAAAGGGGGAGGAGGGATGTTTGAGGCATTATGCAGTTTCTCTATAACATACACGCACACACACACACACAACACACACACAACACACTCACACACACACACACACACACACACACACACACACACACACATCACACACACACACACACACACACACACACACACACTCACACTCACACACACACTCACACACACACACACACACACACACATAAACACACACACACACAAATCGATTTAGTCAACTAGTAAAATTCCTTTTACTAAAGTGTAATACTAAAAAAAAGAAAAAAAAAAAAATGTAAGTAAAGGAAGTAAGTCCTTTTCGTTAAGATTAAATAAAATAGAAATCTCCTTTTGGTCACTTTTGGTCTTTTTACTCAATTTAAATTTAAAAAAAATAGTATTTTATCCAGGTTTAGATAAAAAAAAACGTAATTTTAGTCAATTTTTAAAGCGAAAAGTCTCTTTCTATTTAAGTTGAAAGGAAGAAAGAAAAGCGTAGTTTTATTCAAAACCTAAACAAAGAAAAATGCCTTTCTATTCAAAATCTGGGGGAAAATAGAGGAAAAAGGGAATTCTGTTTAGAATCAAGAATAAAAACATAACATGTCAGTCAAATTCAGGGAAGGAATATTTACACCTTTATTTAAAAGAAAAATCCATTCTATTGAAAATCAGTTGGCAAAAAATACCCTTTATTATAAATCAGAAAAAAAAATTATTATTATTATTTCTTAAAGTAAATTTTGGAAAAATATTGAGATAGCTATAATTGCTGATATGACAGAACGAAATATGCACAACGTAATTAACACTTACCTTGCCATTCGTAAACCTTTCCTTCTGTTGAATACTAACTGTTGAACCTGGAGGCAAGAGAGAGAGAGAGAGAGAGAGAGAGAGAGAGAGAGAGAGAGCGAGCGAGCAAAAGAGAGAAAGAGAGAGAGAGGGAAGGAGGAGGGAGGAGAGGAGGAAGGAGGGGGGAGAGGAGAGGAGAGAGAGACGAGAGAGATAAGGGGGGGGGTGGGGCAGAGAGAGATAGAGAGGAGTGGAGAAGAGGAGAGAGAGGAAGAAGAAGAAGAAGGTAAGACTACTGGCCAGTACGGGAAACTTTCTTGAGTGAAAGGTTGAACCTGGGAGGCAAGAGAGAGAGAAGGAGAGAGGAGAGAGAGGAGAGGGAGGGAGGGAGAGAGAGAGAGGAGAGGGAGGGAGGGAGGAGAGAGAGAGAGAACAGCAGACAGGCGGGAGACGACGAGAGGACAGGCAGAGATTGTAATGTCGTCAAGTATGAGTTAATTAGGATAGGATTATGTAGGTCTTGATATGTACCACATTTTCAAGGCTTCGTTCACTGTAAATACAATATAGGACTGTTGAACATTTTTACTTGGATACATGTTGACCCAGTTGTACGGTGGTTAATTGCAGCTTGGTGGATAGCACCTGAGAGGAGTATGTCGGCATGTAAGGCCGGTAGACGGAGGTTAGAGGCATGACAAGTGGCGGCTGGCCAGTAGGCCCGAGCCGCGAGTATCTGGCAGGTGGGTGCCATTAAGGCATGCTGACGGTCAAGGTCAGAGCGCGGCGTGCGATGCCCTGGCCTCGTCGGGCCAAGCTTGCTGATGGCTCATGAGGGCACACGACGCAATCTAAGACCGTCCCTCCACCAGACCGGGTCCTTTCCAGACGAGGGGCAAGCTGCCACAGGGAACCCGGTCGCCGTGCTGGTGGTGGAGTCGAATCCTAACGCAGAGGATTTTGTTTTATAGGCAGTGCCGAACTTTCGCGGTGCTGGACCCATCAGCTTCCTCCTGGTCGTGTCCTGCGTTGTGTGCTCCTGTCGGCTGCCGGTGCTCGGTGGCTTCCTGGCAGGCTGTGTCCCTTCTCGCGTAGCTGCGCCTGACATTTCTGAAACAAGCACATCCAGGGCAGAGACAGGCAGGGAGACAGGGTGGCGAACAGGGGGGAGGGAGGTTGTGTGACAATAAGGGCCGTATTAATATATAATCAAATATATTGGTGAGACTAATATTCAAGATTTCATATTAAATTTTTATTTTTATAATATATATATATATGCTTGAGTTACAATTGTCTGAGGATAGATAGATGTGAAATTCTGCAAGAGACAAACATTGTTCATAACTATAAGAAAGGAAAAGTTGTCGCGTCCACAAAGACAATCTTGAATGACAAACTTCCTTAGAGAAAAGAAAAATGCAACAATGCAAAGGCAAAGCTATAACGAAAATAGGAAATGGAATCCTCATATACCTGTGGGAATTTATTCATTCATTCATTGCATCATATTTGCTTGCTCACGACAACATAAGGCACGGTAAAACGTAATGCAAGGCAAGAATACAAGATAGGCTCGTCGACTGCTACTTAGAAACGATATGCAAGTAATTCTTATGCAGTTAACGTGGTTTATACAGAGAGAGACGATGCGCGTATGTGGCTGCATGAATGAGGTGAATGGTGAATAGACCGAATTGAGTGAGTAAGTGAGTGAGATTTATGAACTGATGTCAGAGTATAGCACAGAGTAGAAAATACAATAGAAGTAGAATCGCAAGTAAATAGATAAAGCGAGAGGGAGAGTAAATAAGAAATAGAATAGAGTGCGAGGTGAAACAAAGTGAAGGGACGGGGGAGGAGGAGGGCGGGCGTGGATATGTAAGCGAGGGTTGGATAAAATGTTAGCCTGCAAGGGAATAAATACCGATCTAACTGCACAGAATATAATAATATAAGTACTACTAAACGGTAATGCAATATTAAATCAACTACTCTGCGAAATCTCGGAAATGAGACTACAATCAGTATGTGAAATTATGCTGTGAGAACGATGAACCGTATTCATGTTGACAAATATATAAAAGGTATGAATGAGAATGAATATCTTCACAGTACAAGAGATGTATTTGACCGGTTTCGATTATATCTTCGTCATGTACTTCAGACGAAGATATGATCGAAACCTGTCAAATACATCTCTTGTATTGTGAAGATATTCATTCTCATTCATACCTTTCATACTTGTGAAATTAGTGATATGGTGACAAATCAAAGACAAAGCTTGGTGCCAGCATCGGGTCAGCTTCTCTTTGGACAGCTGATCGGATCATTTTCAGGTTGAAGAGGGTACCACCAGGACGAGCACAAACGTAGCAAATATATCACGCTAATTGGGCATCCCGTCCCGTTGGGAAATGCCAGCGCTAAACTCGCGTAGAGTCGTAAAAACAATGGGCGTATCACGGGCGCCGGATCGCAGCTGGGCGATAAGAATGCGTCTGGGCACGTGTAAAGGACAACATTTGACTTAAACGCTAATTACATTTCCAGAACCCAGCGTGGGGTCGTTATCAATGACCATGTAATAAAGATGAAATGACGCTTGTGATGTAGAATAATTAATGCAATATGAAAACCAGTCAGCATCTTAACGACTGCCATGAGAGTAAAGAAAGAAAATCGCTAGGATGACCGAAGCAATTTCACATGAATTGATGAATTATGATAACGAATATCACGAACAATATGAAATCGTAGTAGCTGATATAGAATTAATCTCTAACACAGGTAATATTAATAGATTTAATATATTGTCTACTCATGTTAAACTTCATTATTCTACCCGAGTGAGATTGAGGTCAGGTTCATACCCCAGTATTCTGCAATAGCAATAGCAATAGCTAATAACAACCATATTAAATACACAAAAAAGAAACACATTGTGACCGAGAAAGTAAATAATCGAAACGGTGAAATAGGTGAAATAGAGAAATTACCATGATGAATATCGCAGGAATATGGTTAGGAAAAATAACTGAATATATATAAATGTAATATTACCAATTGTACTGTAATAAATGCAGAAAAAAATAACCCTATTTATCTATTGAATTACTACAGTCACGAATATAAAATATGCCGATAACGAAAAAGAACAAAGGTAGTGAAAACGAACACTGTAATAATAACGTAAAAGCCTACGACCTGAGGAAATGCATATATTAAATCACACTAAATATAATCATTTATGCAAAGCCTGAAGTGACATCCTTGAGGGTCTGTTGCTGAATTACGCTAATATTATTCATGCTATCATTTATGCACTCTGTCGTAAAATGTTAATTCAGGAGTTCTGTTATACAAATCACAGAGTTATATGAGAAAATAACGAAAAACGAAATAAACGGAATTAAAAGAAAATAACTGACTACGGCATTTCACACACATGCCAAAAGAGGAGAGAAAATGCCGTCACATAAACCTGACGTAGTGAATGTTAACCTGACGTAGTGAATGTTAACCTGACGTAGTGAATGTTAACATGACGCAGGAAATGTTAACCTGACGTAGTGAATGTTAACCTGACGTAGTAAATGTTAACCTGACGTAGTAAATGTTAACCTGACGTAGTAAATGTTAACCTGACGTAGTAAATGTTAACCTGACGTAGGAAATGTTAACCTGACGCAGTGAATGTTAACCTGACGTAGTGAATGTTAACCTGACGCAGTGAATGTTAACCTGACGCAGGAAATGTTAACCTGACGCAGGAAATGTTAACCTGACATAGTGAATGTTAACCTGACGTAGCAAATGTTAACCTGACGTTGCAAATGTTAACCTGACGTAGTGAATGTTAACCTGACGTAGTGAGTGTTAACCTGACGTAGTGAATGTTAACCTGACGTAGTGAATGTTAACCTGACGTAGTGAATGTTAACCTGACGTTGCAAATGTTAACCTGACGTAGTGAATGTTAACCTGACGTAGTGAATGTTAACCTGACGTAGTGAGTGTTAACCTGACGTAGTGAGTGTTAACCTGACGTAGTGAGTGTTAACCTGACGTAGTGAAAGTTAACCTGACGCAGTAAATGTTAACCTGACGTAGTGAATGTTAACCTGACGCAGTGAATGTTAACCTGACGTAGTGAATGTTAACCTGACGTAGTGAATGTTAACCTGACGCAGTGAATGTTAACCTGACGCAGTAAATGTTAACCTGACGCAGGAAATGTTAACCTGACGTAGTGAGTGTTAACCTGACGTAGTGAATGTTAACCTGACGTAGTGAATGTTAACCTGACGTAGTGAATGTTATGCTGACGTTGTGAATGTTAACCTGACGTAGCAAATGTTAACCTGACGTAACAAATGTTAACCTGACGTAGTGAATGTTAACCTGACGTAGTGAATGTTAACCTGACGTAGTGAATGTTAACCTGACGTAGTGAATGTTAACCTGACGTAGTGAATGTTAACCTGACGTAGTGAATGTTAACCTGACGTAGTGAATGTTAACCTGACGTGTAGTAAATGTTAACCTGACGTGTAGTGAATGTTAACCTGACGCAGTAAATGTTAACCTGACGTAGTGAATGTTAACCTGACGTAGTGAATGTTAACCTGACGTAGTGAATGTTAACCTGACGTAGTGAATGTTAACCTGACGTAGTGAATGTTAACCTGACGCAGTAAATGTTAACCTGACGTAGTGAATGTTAACCTGACGCAGGAAATGTTAACCTGACGTAGTGAATGTTAACCTGACGTAGTAAGTATTGACTAAACCACAATTAAAATCGAACAAGCGACCTTTGTGCGCATAAAACATATGGACCTTTTAAGTAATGTGAATATACGAATTAAGCAAAACCCAGGTAATTTGCATACGATATACAAATAAAAGAATAAATATCAAATGTTCGTAAAGTAACACCAAGATAACGAATTGGATAACTGAATTCAAACGAAAAGAAAGGTCAGGAAGACAGGTCACCCGCGCTCAAAATTCGGTCGAGGGAGGCAATGCGTGAAGTCGGATGAGAATCACACTAACAAAACATAACACACTTATATCGAATTATTTGTTTATAAAACTATCAAAGTATTTGTTTGAAATTAGTACCACGACACAAATAAATTAAAATGCTAGCAGATATATTGAAAATAGGGAGAGAGGGAGGGGGGAATGTGGAAGAGAGAAAAAAAAATGTTCGATTATGGATCATTCCTCCATGTTCTCAGTACTTTAAAATCATTCCACTAATGCACTGTTAACCCGAACCGAAAGAAATACACTCAATAACAATAGCCGAAATTTAAAGTCAATAAAGGCATCGGTTCAATCAACGTGGGAAATTATAATAAGAAAGAATATGCCTAGAATATGGCATTCGAGAAGAAAACGAACTTAAAAGAAAAATGCACGCATGAATATACCCACATAATGAAAGATTAAGTATAGATACCACAAATCTATACTTTAGTTAAGCACGAAGGAGGGAGAGGGAGGGAGGGAGAGGGAGGTAAGAAGGGAGAGGGGGGAGGGATGGAGAGGGAGGGAGAGAGAGAGGGAGGGAGTGAGGGAGGGAAGGAGAGGGAGAGTATTCTATAAACTTCGTCTAAATGTATGAATATATTATATGGACATATTAGGATACATTTTTAGTCTTGATACCACTGTTGACCACCAGTTTGTCACGGTTGTGTTGACTTAAAACTTTGGTCTGGTTGCACTGTTTGATGGAGATGATTGTTGATGATAACGCAGCGTAGACGGAGGTTGAAGTGGCCGGCTTGTGCAGAAATAGAGACCCGAGCAGCGAGTAGGTCCGGCAAGGTTGGGGCCCGATAGGAGTCAGCGTAGAGGTCAGAGGTCATGAGCTAAGTGGGCGTGGCGATGCCATGGGCCTCGTTGGTCACCCCAGCTAGCTGGAGGGCGTGACATTTGAAGGCATCCGACCAATCTCAGACCGCTCGGCCCACGCACCCACCCGTCTCTTCTCCAGACGAGGGGCCATGTCCAGGCAGGGGAACTGCCACAGGTCGCCCGGTGCATGGTAGGTGGAGTCACTGAATGCCTAACGCAGAGTGAGTGTATCGCTTATAAGGCAGTGCCGAACTTTCGCGGTGCTGGACCCATACAGCTTCCTCCTGGTCGCGTCCTGCGTTGTGTGCTCTTGTCGGCTGCCTGTGCTCGGTGGCGTCCTGGCAGGCTGTGTCCCTTCTCGCGTAGCTACGCTGACATTTCTGAAACAAGTACATCCAGGGCAGAGACAGGCAGGGAGACAGGGGGGGAGGTTGTGTGATAATAGGGGACGTATTAATATATAATCAAATATATTGCAGTGTGACTAATATTCAAGATTTCATATTAAATTTTCATTTTTATAATATATATATATATGCTTGAGTTACAATTGTCTGAGGATAGATAGATGTGAAATTCTGCAAGAGACAAACATTGTTCATAACTATAAGAAAGGAAAAGTTGTCGCGTCCACAAAGACAATCTTGAATGACAAAACTTCCCTAGAAAAAAGAAAAATGCAACAATGCAAAGGCAAAGCTATAACGAAAATAGGAAATGGAATCCTCATATACCTGTGGGAATTTATTCATTCATTCATTGCATCATATTTGCTTGCTCACGACAACATAAGGCACGGTAAAACGTAATGCAAGGCAAGAATACAAGATAGGCTCGTCGACTGCTACTTAGAAACGATATGCAAGTAATTCTTATGCAGTTAACGTGGTTTATACAGAGAGAGACGATGCGCGTATGTGGCTGCATGAATGAGGTGAATGGTGAATAGACCGAATTGAGTGAGTAAGTGAGTGAGATTTATGAACTGATGTCAGAGTATAGCACAGAGTAGAAAATACAATAGAAGTAGAATCGCAAGTAAATAGATAAAGCGAGAGGGAGAGTAAATAAGAAATAGAATAGAGTGCGAGGTGAAACAAAGTGAAGGGACGGGGGAGGAGGAGGGCGGGCGTGGATATGTAAGCGAGGGTTGGATAAAATGTTAGCCTGCAAGGGAATAAATACCGATCTAACTGCACAGAATATAATAATATAAGTACTACTAAACGGTAATGCAATATTAAATCAACTACTCTGCGAAATCTCGGAAATGAGACTACAATCAGTATGTGAAATTATGCTGTGAGAACGATGAACCGTATTCATGTTGACAAATATATAAAAGGTATGAATGAGAATGAATATCTTCACAGTACAAGAGATGTATTTGACCGGTTTCGATTATATCTTCGTCATGTACTTCAGACGAAGATATGATCGAAACCTGTCAAATACATCTCTTGTATTGTGAAGCTATTCATTCTCATTCATACCTTTCATACTTGTGAAATTAGTGATATGGTGACAAATCAAAGACAAAGCTTGGTGCCAGCATCGGGTCAGCTTCTCTTTGGACAGCTGATCGGATCATTTTCAGGTTGAAGAGGGTACCACCAGGACGAGCACAAACGTAGCAAATATATCACGCAAATTGGGCATCCCGTCCCGTTGGGAAATGCCAGCGCTAAACTCGCGTCGAGTCGTAAAAACAATGGGCGTATCACGGGCGCCGGATCGCAGCTGGGCGATAAGAGCGTGTCTGGGCACGTCGAAAGGACAACATTTGACTTAAACGCTAAATACATGTCCAGGACCCAGCGAAGGGTCGTCATCAAGGACCATGTAATAAAGATGAAATGACGCTTGTGATGTAGAATAATTAATGCAATATGAAAACCAGTCAGCATCTTAACGACTGCCATGAGAGTAAAGAAAGAAAATCGCTAGGATGACCGAAGCAATTTCACATGAATTGATGAATTATGATAACGAATATCACGAACAATATGAAATCGTAGTAGCTGATATAGAATTAATCTCTAACACAGGTAATATTAATAGATTTAATATATTGTCTACTCATGTTAAACTTCATTATTCTACCCGAGTGAGATCGAGGTCAGGTTCATACCCCAGTATTCTGCAATAGCAATAGCAATAGCTAATAACAACCACATTAAATACACAAAAAAGAAACACAATGTGACCGAGAAAGTAAATAATCGAAACGCAAATAAGTGAAATAGAGAAATTACCATGATAAATATGGCAGGAATATGGTTAGAAAAAAATAACTGAATATATATAAATGTAATATTTACCAATTGTACTGTAATAAATGCAGAAAAAAATAACCCTATTCATCTACTGAATTATTAGTCACGAATATAAAATATTCCGATAACGAAAAAGAACAAGGTAGTGAAAACGAACACTGTAATAATAACGTAAAAGCCTACGACCTGAGGAAATGCATATATTAAATCACACTAAATATAATCATTTATGCAAAGCCTGAAGTGACATCCTTGAGGGTCTGTTGCTGAATTACGCTAATATGATTCATGCTATCATTTATGCACTCTGTCGTAAAATGTTAATTCAGGAGTTCTGTTATACAAATCACAGAGTTATATGAGAAAATAACGAAAAACGAAATAAACGGAATTAAAAGAAAATAACTGACTACGGCATTTCACACACATGCCAAAAGAGGAGAGAAAATGCCGTCACATAAACCTGACGTAGTGAATGTTAACCTGACGTAGTGAATGTTAACCTGACGTAGTGAATGTTAACCTGACGTAGTGAATGTTAACCTGACGTAGTGAATGTTAACCTGACGTAGTAAATGTTAACCTGACGTAGTAAATGTTAACCTGACGCAGTAAATGTTAACCTGACGCAGTAAATGTTAACCTGACGTAGTAAATGTTAACCTGACGCAGTAAATGTTAACCTGACGTAGGAAATGTTAACCTGACGCAGTGAATGTTAACCTGACGTAGTGAATGTTAACCTGACGTAGTGAATGTTAACCTGACGTAGTGAATGTTAACCTGACGTAGTGAATGTTAACCTGACATAGTGAATGTTAACCTGACGTAGATAATGTTAACCTGACGTTGCTAATGTTAACCTGACGTAGTGAATGTTAACCTGACGTAGTGAATGTTAACCTGACGTAGTGAATGTTAACCTGACGTTGCAAATGTTAACCTGACGTAGTGAATGTTAACCTGACGTTGCAAATGTTAACCTGACGTAGTGAATGTTAACCTGACGTAGTGAGTGTTAACCTGACGTAGTGAGTGTTAACCTGACGTAGTGAGTGTTAACCTGACGTAGTGAGTGTTAACCTGACGTAGTGA
>NC_051392.1:5425459-5427959 GCF_015228065.2 Penaeus monodon | reverse complement strand
GATTTCAACCGTAACATTGGGCCTAGGTAGCGCCGCCTTATCATAGCTCTTGTTAATGTATGCTCTTAGCTCTGTCTCTCCAGACTCATCTCCCAAGGCTAAAAGCAAAACAAAAACAAAGATAAAAATAATAAGAAGAAAATATAAAGTTCGATTAAGTAGTGTACGATAAGATAATTTTTTTTTGTTAAGTTGTGTGGGTTGGAGTGTATCTTTGATAAGTTTTGACAAATGGAGGAAGAAAAAGTATGAATGAGAATACGTCAATATTCCTTTTTCTTACTAACGCATACTATATAGAAGATATGACGGAGAATAGATATTTTCACGACACAAGAGATGTATTTGGTTTCTGATAAAGACATAGTCGAAACCGATTAAATATACTCTCTTGCACTATTAAGATATCCATTCTCATTCACAGATTTTTTTTCCGACATTCATTCACATTTATCTTTATTTTTATGAATGTGTCTGCGTTCTGGGCGCATAGTGTGTGGCGTCCCTCAAGGCGGCGTTATTGGGTGCCTCGTATTTGTTGAGGATTAACGTTAGGTATAGGGCGTTTTCCTCAGGGGTACGAATACAGGAGTGTGGTGTAAACATCCGCATGCTCTTTTGCCCTTGTTGATTTCATCTTGTTTCCTCCACCCCCCCTCGCTCTCTCTCTCTCTCAATCTATCTAATATATATATATATCTTTCTATCCCTCCCCCCTCTCTCTATTTACTCTGTTTCTATTTCTTCATTCTTTTGCTAATACCTTGGGATATGCATAGTAATAATTCCTCTCCCCCTCTTTCTCTCCCGCACTCTTTTTCAAATGACACGAACGGAAATGCAGAGAGGGAGAGAAACAGAAAGAGAGAATGGCTAAGAGACACAAGAGACGAATTGAGAGGAGAGGGGGAAACAAAGAGAAGCAAAGATTGTGGGACATAGACGGACAGAAAGAGTGAGTGAGAGAGAGAGAGAGAGAGAGAGAGAGAGAGAGAGAGAGAGAGAGAGAGAGAGAGAGAGTCAAAAATAGACAAAGAGAGAGAGAGAGAGAGAATGGACAGACAGGCAGACAAACAGACAGACAAGAAAAAGAAAGAGAGATCGAGAGAGAGTAAGGCAGAGAAGAAAATAGAGAAACAGACACAGACGAAGCCCAAATCACGATGACCGAGGATGGGCGAAGCGATGACTACCCATTAAACAAGGTCACTAGGAAGGGAAATGCTGGTTGGTGCTTAGTGATATATCCTCTGTGTGATATTTGCTGCTTCGTCTTTTTGGTTTTGTGATCTCTTTCAATTTGTCTTTGGTTCCTCTTTATCTTCGTCTGCGGTTTACTATTTTTTTTACTTGGTTTGACGTCTGTTCTTCTATTTCATTCTGTCTCTCTATTTTTTTTTTGTGTGTATGTGTTTTCTTTTCGTTTCGTTTCTATTATGTTGTTGTTTTCTCTCTCTCGTTCTCTCTTTCATCGGTTTATCTCCCTACTTCCCTTCCTACCTCATTCCTCTCTCTTTCTCTCTTTTTCTCTCCCTCCCTCCCTTACTATACTCTCCTCTCTCTCTCTCTCCTCTCTTTTTTCTCTCTCTCCTCTCTCTTCTCTCTCTCTCTCTCTCTCTCTCTCTTTGTTTTTTCTCTTTACTCTCTGTCTCTGTCTCTGTCTCTCTCTCTCCCCTTCTCTCCTCCCCTCCTCTCTCTCCTCCTCCTTTCCTCTTCTCTGCTCCTCTCTCTCTCTTCTCTCTCTCTTTCTCTTCTCTCCTCTCTCCTCTCTCTCTCTCTCTCTCTCACACACACAAGCTCTCTTATCTCAGCCACTGACATCAGCACACTTTATAACGAGCTTGAGTCTCCTTAATTTAAGAGAACGATAAAGAAAATGATAAATGGGGTTTATTGTCGCAATCGGATTACTTGACTTCATTAACGCAATTCTTAAGGGTTGTTTATTTACACAGCCAATTGAATTAATTAGAAAAAAATGAAATAAAACGAAATGATGAATGTTTTTTTTTTTTTTTTTTTTTTTTTTTTTTGAGGGGGTAAGGAAGGGGGGTGAGGGTGAACGCGCTTTTCATGGACGTATATTTATATTCTAGTATGTGTGCGTGTGTTTTGTGTTTGCTTGTTCGTTCGTGTGTAAGTATGTGTGTCTGTGTGCGTTTTTGTTTGTGTGTGTGTTTGCTTGTTCGTTCGTGTGTGTGTGTGTGTGTGTGTGTGTGTGTGCCTATGTCTATGTGTGTGTGTGTCTGTTGCGTGCTTCTTTTGCGCGTTGGGGTATGTGTGTGTGTGTGTGTGCTTTTGTGTGTGTGTGCTTTTGTGTGTGTGTTTGTGTGTTGTGTGTGCTTTTGTGCATGTGTGTGCAAGAAACATAAAAAACAAGAACATAAAAGTGAGAAAGACGTGAGTATAAGCTTCAACAAGCCGGAATATGTGTGTGTTTGCGTTCTCTGCATCACTTTCTTCGCTTCTGCCTTTCTCTACCTGCCATCTTTTCTTCCCT
>NC_051392.1:5416460-5418960 GCF_015228065.2 Penaeus monodon | reverse complement strand
TGTTTCCCCTGAATTTTAAAGTGTTTTTAAAACAGAAACAGTACAAGCGCATCAGAATGTTTGACGGAAACGCCGTCACGTTACCAGTGACCAATCGCTAATGTCCAAAAAATAGAGCATAAAATGCTCAATCTCTCCTCGACATTTTGGGGAAAATTAAAAATCTATTAGGGGAAAACCCTAGACATTTTATGCAAATTTGAAACATGGCTCCACCGGGAAAAGGGGACAGAAATTTCTTTAAATATTCCAAATTTTAAAGTTTATAGATTTATGCAGGGCGGGGGGAGAGTATGTATATATGTCGGGATCCCTGAAGTAAAAAACAGATATCTGCTACAGCATTAGAAAATACGCTGTAAAAGATTCGGGGTTTCCCGTACAAAGCATCAGGGCTTCCTTCTTTTATTTTTGGGCGCTGTCTATGGGCCCCCCCATGCACCTCTGAATTTTTTGAATACATTAAAAGGTTTTTTTAAAAAATTCTTTAAAAACAGAAACCGTTTTCCTTAGGCACCTGAATGATATTTAAAAAAAATCTAATGCTAAGTTACTAAGATATTAAAAAAAAAAATTTGAACAAATAATAGAAAAGCCTCACGAATTCGAAACCCCCTTTTCCTCTTTTTGGATTTAATAAAAACTAACAGACCCATCATTATTCCTTCGATGTCTCCCGTGTCTTTTTTGCTGACCAAAACTTTCACGAGACGTTAAATAAAAGAAAAAAAGCGACCACCAAAATAAAAACTTTTCGCGATTTCAAACACAAACCCTAAATCTTTCTGCGGCTTTCTTGTCTAAAGAAAGTACTCTATCAAATATTTCACTACAGATAATGTAAACACCAAAAACTATCCTTACAGAATTATTAAAACAGCATTGTGCACGGGGCTCCCCGAAAACACGAACCGTCAACGTCCTCCTGCTCCTATAATGACGACATTCAGAGAGCTTTCGCATAGAAACAATGCCCCCCCAAAGCCCAAAAAGTAACAGAAAGGGGCCCGCCTTCAGGTAATTATAAGTCAAAAAAAAAATGAAAAATTACAAATTCAACGGCAAAAAAAAATTATTTCAAAAATAATTCACAAAAAAAAGGCCCAACCAATAAAAAAGGGAAATTGTTAAAACATAGTCCCCTTAAAAAAGCCCTCACTAAGATTGCAAAAGGCCCATAAAAAAAACCGACCATTTTAATGATTTTTTTTCAAAATTGGGAAAAACTAATTTATGGCAAACAATTGCTTTAAGTTAAAAACAAAACATAGACGGGCGGGCTTACAACTAATTTTTTCAGCCACAACCGTAACTAGAAAAATCATCTTAGTAAAAAACATCTTCGCGAAAAAAATGCTGTAGGGCAGACGGGATTGCTTTTCGCTTTTCAGAGATAGTCTACCCGCAACTGTACTTATCTGAGGTCTTATTAACACCTCTCTTGTTACTGGTGTCTTTCCGTCGCTTTGGAAAAATGGGATGTAACACCCAATTTTTCAAATGGGGGGTATAGACATGTCAATAATTTTTCGCCCCCATTTCTAACTCCCTACTTATCCAAAATTCTTGAAAAAATTTTACAAAAACAATTGAGTTTCCTGGGGGCCATGACTTTTATCTAAAAAACAAAATGGTTTTAGAAATAGGGGTTTTCTACTGAAAAAGTTTTCTGCAAAATTACTGATGAAATTTTTTAAAAACATAGACAAAAATCGGTAAAATTTTCTCACTTATGCACCTTTCTAAGGGTTTTGATAGTGTCAACCATTTCTCCTTTAAAAAATTAGTAAATCATAAATTGATACCCTTTTTGGTTTTTAAAATTTTTTGATACAAGGACCCCATCTAAGAAACAAAAATGATATGTCACAAAAAAACAAATACCTTTTTTGGGGTTCCGCAAGGGTCTATTTTTGGGCCTCCTATTTACAATTTTCATAAATGATTTCAACAATACCCTAACTGTCTTTTATGCATACGCCGATGATTCACATTTTTTTCATAGTACTCAGTAAAAACCTAAACACTTAATAAAAACACCAACATACCTTCACAAGCAAAAATTATATTTTTTACCAAAAGGGCCTTAAACTCCCCCCAAAAAAAACCAAATTTTTTCAATTTCGCGAAAATACAGAATTCCCAAGACACAATCATGAATTTTTAAGGCTGCTCTTTAACCGACACTTCAGTGAATAATCTAGGAGTACCTTAGACGCTTTATGACATTTTGGCCCCACGTTGACAAAAACACGGGAAAGGGATGGGTACCCTGATTATTTTTTATCAATAAGAAAACAATCACTATGAAAATAAATCTGGTTGTGCAAATCTGCTCTAAGCTAATTAACTTTGTTCAAACATTTGGGGGTCGGGTTTAAAAAAACCCCGATGCAAAAAAATGCAAAAATTACAAAAAATTTTTCTGCCGAGTACACTAGGTAATATCATAAACTTGATCACATCACCCCACAATAAAAAAAATTTAATGGTTAAAAGT
>NC_051392.1:5406834-5411360 GCF_015228065.2 Penaeus monodon | reverse complement strand
TAGCAACCACACCCAACCACCCACGCAACACAACACGCCCGCACACGCACACGCACACGCACACACCCCACAGTAAGAAAATAGGGCACGAATAAATTAAACATGGTAATTTCTCTAATACTTGATTTGACTAATCAAAGAACGAGAATTAGTGTGGATTTTTTCAATTTGGGTTTTTTCCCTTTTTCTCTCTTTTTTCTCTCTCTCTCTCTCCTCTCTCTCTCCTTTTTTTATCTCTATTTTATATATATATATATATATAATATATATATATTATATAATATATATTTGTGTGTGTGGGGGTGCGTGTGGTGTGTGGGGTGGGGTTTTTTTTTTTTTTTTTATCCTCCCGCCCTCTCTTTTCATTCACTCACTCTCAGTCACCCCCATTCACACCCACCCCCACACCCCCCCAAACCCCCCCCCAACCACCCACACCCACACCCACCACACACACCCACACCCACCCACACCCACACACACACCCCACCCCCCCCCACACCACACGTACAAAGGGAAATCCGAACCCCTTACAACCACAGCTGAAACGAATGAGACTGATGACGCAGACGGCAACGCTCAGCAACAGGGCAAGGCGATTAACACGGCCCAAGAGAAACCATTCGGGGGCGTCGCTGTTCTCTCGTCTCCGGTGCAGGTCCTGGGCGCCCCTTCGCCTATTTCCAGCTCATCTTTGTTTGGCGAAGAAGGCGAAGTTTTGGTACGATTTCGAAACCTTAAAAAAGAGGGGAAAAAAGAGGGGGGAAAAAGTGTGAAAAGGCGAGTGGGTGGCTTTGGCTGTTGAATGAGGCTTTGATGGTGGCGAGATTAAGTTTGGGGGGGTCGGGTGGAGGGGTTTTTATTTTCTCTCTCTTTCTCTGTCTATTTGTTTTCTTTTTTTTTCTCATGTTCTCTTTTTCTTTCTGTCTCTATCTCTGTTTTCTGTCTCTGTCTCTGTCCGTTCTGTCTCCGCTCTCTCTTTCTCTCTCTCCCTCTCCTTCCTTTCTTCTTTTCTCCTCTCTCTCTCTCTCTCTCTCTCTCCTCTCTCTCTTCTTCTTCTTCTTCTCTCTCTCTTCTTCTCATCTCTCCTTCCCGTCTCTTAATTTCTATTTTTCCCCTTTTCTTCTCCTCTCTTCTCTCTTCTCTTCACTCTTCTTCTTTCTTTTTCATTCTCCTCTCTCTCTTCTCTCTCTCTCGCTCCTCTCTCTCTCTCTCTCTCTCTCCCTCCCTCCATCCCTTTCTTTCCCCTGCCAATTAACCTTCCCTCTCGTCCCTCCGTCAGCCTCCAACCCAAAACCCAAAGAGAACCACGACTCACCAGGCTCCTATAGGACCCCAGGCACAGAAAGTAGGAAATAGCCAGGAGGGGACCTTTCATTACGGAAGGGAGATGACACGCGTGCACCTCCCTTGACATCCGCAGCACCACTGAAGCTACGATGATCCCCAGAACCAGGATCAGGAATTGCTGGCACACCATCAGCACTGTAGGGATAAAGTATATAAAATTGGTGGTTATAAGAGTGATAGTAATAAAAATGAATAAATAAATAAAAAATAGACAGTGGTTATAAGGATGATACGAATACTGCGGTGGTGGTAAGAATGATGATGTTTGTAACGATATGTAATAGTGATGAATGGGGATAATATTAACGAATGATGATAATGATGGTGACAGTGGTTATAGGGATGATAGTGAGAATGGCAGGAGCGATGGTAAGAATAGTGATGATAATGATAATGGCAATATCCGAAATGGTAATGGTGACAAAAATGACACTAGCAATAGTGATATTACCACGGCAAGAAATGAAATTGTCTCCATAACATTAAAAAAAAAGAGAGAGAGAAAAAAGTTTGAGACTGAATTTTTTTTTTCTTATACATGTAAATTAATATCAAATAGTCGACAATAGATATCACTGCATGTTGCATAAACCATTCATCTTCATATTCTAAACACGCCAACAATGGACACAAAAGTGGCTTCGCTAGTCTGTAAGAATATTAAGTTAAACTAAGAATCAACGCATTTACGCTTTCTCTCTCTCTTTCTCTCTTTCTCTCTCTCTCTCTCTCTCTCTCTTTCTCTCTCTCTCTTCTCTCTCTCTCTCTCTCTCTCTCTCTCTCTCTCTCTCTCTTCTCTCTCTCTCTCTCTCTCTCGTCTCTCTCTCTCTATCTCTCTATCTCTCAAACAAACAAACACACATACAATGCTGTCAACCCCTGAAAGCGTTTTTGGCCTACGACAATACGTTCATAAACTCCATAATAATTTCTATTCTGTATTTATTACTTGCAGGCAAAGTAATAAATCAAATTTATATTGCAGATTATATAATAATTTTCCTAGTTAAAATGGTGGTCCATATTAGGCGTCTGTGAAGAAAAATTAGATTTCTTTTTGAAAGAAAAAGAAAATACACTTTTTTATCGAACATTTTTTTTTTTCAGGCCAAACAGAAATAGGATAAAAGGTATGAATGAGAATGACTATCTTCACAATACAGAGATGTATTTGACCGCGTTTCGACTGTATCTTCGTCAGGAATATTTCTGACTGGTCAAATACATCTCTTGTATTGTGAAGATATTCATTCTCATTCGTACCTTTTATACATTTGTCAACATAATATGGTTTAGAAATAGGATAAGCTTTCCAGACATAATTTACCTTTTTTATTGATGAGAATCAGCGTGCCCACGTTTCCCGTTAACAATCTACACACAGTACATTAGCGTCATGCTCTCTCTCTCTCTCTCCCTTCTCGCTTCTCTCTCTCTCTCTCTCTCTCTGTTTATTTCCCTCTCTCTTCTTTCTTTCTTTCTCCTCTCTCTACATTAGCGTCATGCTCTCTCTCTCTCTCTCTCTCTCTCGCTCTCTCTCTCTGTTTATTGCCCTCTCTCTTTCTTTCTCTCCTCTCTCTCTCTCTCTCTCTCTTCCTCCCTCTCCCTCCCTCCCTCTCTTTTCGTTAGGTGAGAACCGATTTCTTTTATAATGACAGACAGATCATAAACTTAAAGTTTTAGCAAATTTTCCACAACAGAATATTAAAAATAGGACTGTTTTGAACTCGTTTCCTTTCCGTTTTTATAACGCATGTTACTATTATTGCAAAATTACTATCACCCATACAAAAACTTTGCCATTACCTTACATTTTGCTCAGATTTCGTAAAATTACCCTACCGCCCTAGGCCAATCGCAACACTTGACCCACACACACACACACTAAGTAAATTTTCAAAACACAGAATCCTAATAGCTGAGTCATTCATTACTCTTGTAAAACACGTACTGAATATAGCTATCAGCATTCATATGTATCACACTGTTTGAGAACGTGTATATGCATCACGTACTGCTGACATGCAGGTTCACTCGGAGACAGAGCGTGCAGTCCGAGATACCTATTTTTGATACTGTACAATGAAAATGCTTTTGCTGTGATTCGCGTTATCGAAGCCTCTGTTTGCTTGTCTGCCTGTCTCTCCACACACATCTCTAACTCTCTGTATATCTCTCCCTCTCCCTCTCCCTATGTCTCTTCCCCCTCTCTCTGTCTCTGCCTGTCTGTCTTTCTTCCCTTTCTCTCTGTTTGTATCTTTCTCCTCTCTATCTGTCTCTCCTCTTCCTGTCTCCCCCCTCTATCTCTGTCTCTGCTTGTCTCTCCGTCACTGATTCTCTCTCTCTCTCTCTCTCTCTCTCTCGTCTCGTCTTCTCTCATCCTCTCTCCTCCTCATCTCTCTCTCTCTCTCTCTCTCCTTCTCTCTCTCTCTCTCTCTCTCTGTATATTTTTTCCTCCTTAAAAAAGAAATGGCGATGGTGTTAATATACCCCACACAAGCCGAGAACCGCACATGCATATATTGATACAATGATGAATATTCAGTGTTTACTATATTGTGGAAAATTTTGCGTCGTCCGTTGTCCTTGAATCACTCTTTGCTAGTTGTTCTTTGACTTCTAACTCCTTAAGCCAACAGTAGGTTTTCCTGTTATGCTTTGGGACACTAAATTTTCAATAGCACGCATAATCATGGCTCGATACGAGAGCGTGGGAAACCTTGTATGTTATGTCCCGCCTTTTATCTTGCCCCGAAAAAATACTTTAGAGGGAAATTTGTAACAATGTTATTTCACTGCAGTTAAAGAGGAGCACTGTTTTTGTAGCATGCATATTCAATTATGATCACTCCCTCTACTGCAAACTCACCACTTTGCTTGCAAATGAGAAAAACCGCCGTTTCGACTCCCGGTATCTCAAACACATGCCCCTTAGTCGTACATTTTGGTTTCATTCATTTACACTCCCCCAAGCAAAATCGTATTCAATGCCATGACGACGCAAAACCCAAAGGTTTCTTTTTTTCTTTCCCTTTTCTCTCTCTCTCTCTCCTCTCTCTCTCTCTCCTCTCTCTCTCTCTCCTCTCTCGTCCTCTCTCTCTCTCTCCCCCCCCCCCCCCCCCCCCCCCCCCCCCCCCACCCCCCCCCCCACCACCCCCCACCCCCCCCCCCCCCCC
>NC_051392.1:5403319-5406734 GCF_015228065.2 Penaeus monodon | reverse complement strand
TGGGGGAGGGGGGGGTTTTTTCTGTTGTTTGCGTGGGTGATCTTGTTGTGTTTTGTTCGGGGTTGTTTGTTTTTTTTTGTAGGGGGGTATCTTGTTTGAGAGAGAGAGAAAAAAAAAAGGGGGGGGAGAGAGAGAGAGAGAGAGAGAGAGAGAGAGGAGAGGAGAAGAGAGAGAGAGAGAGAGAAGAGGAGAGAGAGACGAGACAGGAAAGAACAGAGGAAGAGAGAGAGGGGAGAGAGAGAGAGACGAGAGACGAGAGAGAGAGAGAGAGAGAGAGAGAGAGAGAGAGAGAGAGAGAGAGAGAGAGAGAGAGAGAGAGAGAGTTAGCGAAAGAAACAAAAAAAGATTACGGAAGAAAAACGAACGTACAGATGGACAACCTGACAGACAGACAGACAAATAGACGAGAGATTGAGTCGGAGGTTACCAATTCGGGATTTCAGTCGGCCGACTTTTAAACATCATTAACTCCAATCCATCTCGCTCTCGGTACTGGACACGTGCACTGTGCAACCCAAGTCGCTGTACATTCGCTCACTGCACCCACCCTCAACGTACACGCGACGTTATCTGTACACTTTCTCACACCTTTTGTACTTCCTTACTGTGTACACCGTCTAAGTACAATATCTCACTGTACATGGGTTCTTGTACGTTCTCAGTACACACCCGCTCACTACACTCCCTCACTGTGTATACATACCCTTTCACTGTTCTCCGTCACTGTAAACACCTTCAGCGGACAACTTTCTCACTCTATTTCTTCACTGTACACCCTCTCACTGTCCACACTCTTCGTATACACTTGCATTCACGTTTAGTACATAAAGGCATTGTCTAAACATTTTTGTGTTTAGTATTTTTATTATATGAATGATCTTTAGTATAACGTGGGATTCCGTTGATGGGCTGCGATAATTGCACACCCCATGGCATCCACAAAACACAACACACACACATCATAAACACACACCCCCACACACACACACCACCCACGCACGAAAGCACCACCCCACACACACAAAACACACACACACACACACACACACACAACACAAACACACAAATACACATACTCACACAAACACCCACACAACATACATATATAACGCAGACAGTCACCATACCTAATAACGCCATATATAAACAGCCGTATCACAGACCTGTAAATATTCTCGTTATAAAGATCGTTTCCAACCGAACTCACCCTTTGCGGCGACCACACAGCAAAACACAAAACACGGAATCTTAAAAAAGGAGCCATTTGCAAAAGGAAAAGGTCTTTGTAAAACACAAACCCCCCAAAAACCCCAATACCCCCAAAAAAAAAAAAAAAATATATATATATATATATATATATATATTTAAAATATATATATATATATTATATATATAATATATGTGGATGGGGTAAAGAAGAATAGGAAGAAAGAAGGGAAAAGAAGAAGAAAGATGGAAGAGAGAAAAGAAAGAAAAAAAACAAAAAAAAAAAACAAAAAAACAAAAAACAAAACAACAAAAAAAAAAAAAAAACAAACAAAATAAAAAAAAATTAAAATATAGATATATTATAAAAAAAATAAGTTGTTACCCTTTGAAAAAATGAGAAAATGAGAAGGGAATGGAAGAGAAGGGGGGTAGAGAGAAAAGAAGGAAAGAGAGAGGAGATTGAACAAGAAAGGAAGAAGAGGTTGACAAATATAGAATATATTTACTACACAAAAAAACAAATCGTTTTAAAAATAATAGGAAAGGAGGAGGACAGAAGGCAAGTTACACTTTTTGTATTCAAAAACGTTCATTTATTGAAAAGTAAAATAACAACAATTTTCCTTTCTCAGTACAAAGAGGTAACAGTATACCTTGTTTCCTTGTTTATCTTTCTATTTGTTTACTTGTTTACCTGGGTCGCTTCGAATGTAAACAAAATCTAGTCTCGTAATATATGTTACTAAACTTTCCTTTAGAATTTCATTTCTTTAACTCACTTGTTGAGGTTATTAGAAAACTTTTCATGAGAGAGAGAGAGAGAGAGAGAGAGAGAGAGAGAGAGAGAGAGAAGAAAGATGGCAATAAAAATAAAAAAAAAAGGGAAAGAAAATGATGCCACCAAACAAATTTAATGAACATGTTTGGTTAAATACACACACACACACATCTATGTATCTATCTGTCTAAAACACACACACACACACACACACACACACACACACACACACACACACACACACACATATATATATATATATAACATCGATAAATACACTTCACTATTTCAAACAAATCAAAGACACATTACTGAAAAAGCAAACATAAATAAAGTCAAATAAAACGACCTTACTTTCTGTCTCCTGAATTCCAGCGAGACGTTCTGAAGTCCTTATTCTGAACCAGACTACTGTCGACTGAGGCCAAGTCAGCGTTTCTTTGCCCAATTCTCACCCCTCCCCCTCCTCTCCTTCCTTCCCTCTCCCCCTCCGTCTGACCCACCTTTCCCCATACATCTTTATTCCCATTTTCCTCTTCCTCTTACGCAGCCTGGATCTCCCCTGTCCTTAATAGGTCATCCGGACTCCCCCCCCCCTCCGCTTCACTACTTCTTTCCCCCCTCCCTTCTACTTCCCTCCCTCCTTGCTCCTACCCGCTCGTATTTTGGTTGTCCCTACCCTTATGCCCTTATCCTCTCTCCCCCTCCCCCTCCTCCCTTACCTCCTGCCGGGCCCCTGTATTCTCCCTTCCCTACTTCCTCTTCCCCCTATCTTCCCCCATCCCCCTTTTTCATTCTCTTCTTCTCATTCCCCGGTTCATCGCTCCCTTTTCGTACTTCTCTGGTTTATCATCTTCGCTTTATCCCTCCTCGTTGGTCGACATTTCGCCTATCTCGTTCAGTAATAGTGAAGGTAGTGACGTTTTAAATCGGTGAAACAAGCACAGAATCTGCATAAATCACCGTGACTAGACACTTTTTCGGGGAGGTTGGTGGGTAGGTAGGTGTGTGGGTGGGTAGGTGGGCGAGATGGGTATTGGTGGGTGCGGGAGGAGGTGGGGTGGGGTAGGATAATGCCGTTTATCATCACTATTCTATATTTCCCTTTTCCCTTTAGCATCCACACTGAGTCTCTTGAGTGGGAAAATAACACGTTTTACTGTTTGCGTGTATATAACACACACACACACACACATGTATATATATATATATATATATATATATATATTTATATATATATATATATATATATATATATATATATTTTTTTTTGTGTTTGTTGTGTGTGTGTGTGTGTGTGTGTGTGTGTGTGTTGTGTGTGTGTGTGTGTGTGTGTGTGTTGTGTGTGTGTGTGTGTGTGTGTGTGTGTGTGTGTGGTGTGTGTTTTTGTGTTGTGTTTTTTATTTTGTTTATGGGTTATTTTATGTG
>NC_051392.1:5385819-5393319 GCF_015228065.2 Penaeus monodon | reverse complement strand
CGACAAGACAGCTTTACCCAACGCTAAGACTGTGGTTACTATTAGTTCATTTAGAATTTTGGACTTCTATCTGGTAAGCTTTTAGTGTGTTTGTGTTTATAAATGATGTGTTATTATTATTATTATTATCATTATTATTATTATTATTATTATTATTATTATTATATCATTTATATTATTATCATTATTATTATCATCATCATCATCACCATTATAAGTACACACACACACACACACACACACACACACACACACACACACACACACACACACACACACACACACACACACACACACACACACACACACACACACACACACACACACACATCTACCGGAATAATAATAATTATTATTATTATAATTATCATTATTATCATTATCATTATAATTATAACTACTGATGTTATCAATACAATAATAACCCATGTTATCATTATATCCTTATTTCAGGGTGAGAGTGACCATGTCGCAACTGTCCTTTGTTGGTTTGGATACGTAAGTTTTCTTTGAAATATATTTTCCTTGTGTTTGTTATCGTTTTGGAGTACTAATGTAGTTAGAAATTATTGTTGTTAACGTACACATTGTACAGCCTCATTTAATAACACTTATTGTACATCTGGAAACAGTAGTTCGAGTGTTTACCAATTTATCAGAACTGCGTTTGTTAACAAAGAGGATGAAAGTTAAATACTCATTAAAAAGATGGTACTGAATTATATATAATACTCTTATAATTCATCGATTTCACTATTCTCTAGTGTATGGATCTGCATGTATCTCCTATGTTAGAATGTAATAGAGTTGCCCATTTATCTCTGTTGTATGAAGTTATGATACTCTTTTTCCATGTTAGTACTGCTTGGTTCAGTAACAGGTAGATTTCGTATTGCTGGCGAGAGAGAGAGAGAGAGAGAGAGAGAGAGAGAGAGAGAGAGAGAGAGAGAGAGAGAGAGAGAGAGAGAGAGAGGAGAGAGAGAGAGAGAGAGAGAGAAAATGAGAGAGTGAGAGAGAGAGAGAGAGAGAGAGAGAGAGAGAGAGAGAGAGAGAGAGAGAGGGGAGAATCAAAGTGAAAGAGATAACTAATGTATTGTATTTGAAGGGAGAGAGAGAGAGAGTCGACTGTAAATCATTCTTTTAATCATTAATTTATTTATATTACCAGAGTTGGAAGGACCCGAGACTGCAGTGGAAGAAAGAGGATTATAAGTCCGTTGACAGACTGGCTTTCGACCCCGATGCTATATGGAGGCCCGATCTCTCGCTTTATAATGGGTTAGTATCTCTCTCTCTCTCTCTCTCTCTCTCTCTCTCTCTCTCTCTCTCTCTCTCTCTCTCTCTCTCTCTCTCTCTCTCTCTCTCTCTCTCTCTCTCTCTGATGCTGAGGAAGAATGACATGCATACGAAGAATATGTTTCATTGTTACTATAACCTGCTCAATTCTAAATCCCAGGCTCTGAAAAGTTAAGATATTTTTCTGTTTCCAAGTCTCATCCTTTCTCTCGGTACTCTAAAATGTTCCTTCCGAATACTTTACTTTCTCCAATATTTATGATGGAATTCTTCCCTTTTCTCTCCTCCCAGCTCTTCCAAACCGCATTAAAGGGAAAAATAAACACACACACACACTTCAAAACTTCCAATAGTTACCCCTACATTAGCTCCTTTTTTCTGTATCCCCTAACCCATTTCCGTTTTCTTTTTAACAGCGCAAGTGAAATGCATTTGCCAGAGAGTAATCTGCCGGTACTAGTGTACTCAAGCGGTGAAACTATCCACGTACCTGCATATACTTTGCATTTTTACTGTGTAACGGACATGACCTACTGGCCACACGATTCTCACACCTGTACCATCAAATTTGGGTCTTGGGTACACCACGGACATCTTATCGATATACAGACTAATGGCACGGAACCAGAGGTAAGCATATGATTATTATTAACACTATATTTCTATTAATGTTATTGTTATTATTACTGTATTATGATGATAATAATAATCATTGCTATTACCACCACTACATCTATTGCTGCTATTACTACTGCTACTACTACTATTACTACTAGTACTACTCCTACTTATGATACTCGTACTGAAAACAATGACAACAGTAAGAAGAAATGAAAAAACAACGATGCATTGACACACTTTTCTTTGCCTTTGAAACAGCTGATGCTTGGAGAGAGGACCTTGGACAGCGGCAAAGTCATCACGAAGACGACCTGGTCCCTGTCGGAGATGACGTTAAAGAGAGAAGAAAATTTTTATGACTGTTGTCCCGAACCTTACGTTAGCGTCACCATAACGTTGCTGGCTACGAGGGACGCGCCGGCCTTTGCCTGGGTTATTAAGATCCCTGTTATATGTAAGAGGGTTTGTCGTTGTTATTACTGGATGGTGGTCATTATTATATATATGTGTAAACATGTGCAGGTTTATATATATATATATATATATATATATATATATATATATATATATATATATATATATATATATACATATATATACAAAAAGAGAGGTGTGTGAGTGAGAGTGTGAGAGTGTGAGTGAGATGTGTGTGTGTGTGTGTGTGTGGTGTGGTGTGAGTGTGTGTGTGTGTGTGTTGTGTGTGTGTGTGTGTGTGTGTGTGTGTGTGTGTGTGTGTGTGTGTGTGTGTGTGTGTGTGTGTTCATGTATGCATATATTTATTTTCTATATTTGTTTTCTTATCATCTATTTATATATTAATTAACTGATTTATATAGCATATTTATTTCTCTTGTCTTCCTTTGTGTGCTCAGTACACTCTTGCGCTAGCTATGAGATTTCAAGTCTGGCGGCTTCATTATGGCCGCTAAGACTCCTTTGGTTTGACTCGTCCCTTTAAATAGCATGATGATTATAATTATCACGACCAGGACTTTCAAAGATGGTCGGTACTAAACTCTGGTATATAGATCAGTAGTAACCATAAATATTATGTTCATTCCTCTCCTCTTCCTTTTAATTTACGTTATTCGTCTTCTTAATATCCTTCATATATCATTCCCAGGTATTTTTTTTCTCTCATTGCGCCCTATGTTCTTCTCCTTCTACTCCACACTTTTCTTCGTTGTATCTCCAACACGTTTTTCTCTGTTTATCTCAACACTTTCCTCTCCATTGTATCTCCAACACCATATTTTCTCTTCTGTTTTATCTGCAACACTTTACTTTCTCCTGTATTGTATCTGTAACACCGTATTTTCTCCTCTGTTTTATCTCCATCATAATATCTCCCTGTTTGTTGTGCCTTTTGGATTGTTTTTTGCACCCTTTATTTATCCTCTTTACACTATTTCTCTCCCTTAGTCTGCGCCTCCTTCAGTCTTCTGTCTCCTGACACTAGTGACTTTTATCTCTTTCTCTCAAACACAATTTTTTAAATTCTCCTTCATTAGCGTTTCTCCCCCTCGTCGGCGCCCCCTTCAGGGATTACCTTCTGTGATTTTTTTCTCTTCTCTCTCCTTCTTTCTCCCATTAAAATTTCTCCCTCCATTATTCTCCATTTCTCCCCCTCCGTCGGCGCCCCCTTCAAGGCATGAGCTTCCTGACGCTGGTGGTGTTCCTGCTCCCTCCTGCCGCAGGAGAGAAGATCGTCTTCGGGGGCCTCTGCCTCGTCCTCAACATCCTGTTCCTCGATTACTCGGCCAACGTCATCGGACACGCCCCCTCGCACACGCCCCTTATCGGTAGGTTGCTTTGTTTTTGGTGGTTAATGGTTAATGGTGAAAAGCAAGATAAATGTGCTAGACATCTAAGGTCATGTAGCATTGTTTTTGGTGGTTGTTTTGATTTGCATTAACTTGTTTTGGTGTTTGGTGTTTTATTGACTTGTTTACTGACGTTTGAGTTTTATTGATTTTTTTGTTGATTATGGTTGTTTATTTTTATTTATAGTTGTCTGTTTTTTTATGGTTTACTGTGATTTCGTTGTTTGTTTGTTTGTTTTTTATGGTTTTCTGTGATTTCGTTGTTTGTATATATTTTTTGTTATGGTAATTGTTTACTTTGGTTTTTATTTGTATATTTGTTGTTTTGTCATGGTTGTTTACTTTGATTTTTGTCTGTTTAATTGTATGTTGTTTACTTTGTTTTATTATTTACTTGTATTTTCTTAACTTCACTTCTGTTTCTTCTTCTTCTTCTTCTTATTATTATTTTCTCTTTTCCTCCTCTTACTCCTCGACCGCTTTCTCTGCTTTTTTTCCTCCTCCTCCTCCTCTTTGTCCACTTCCTCTCTCCCTCCTCTTTTTCGTCTTCCATCCCAGTTATTCTTCTTTCTTCTCCTCGTTCTCTGTTTTTCTTTTCCTCTTCATTCTCTTTCTCCTCTCTCCCCTCATCCATCTCTTCCTCTGCTTCCTCATCCTTCCTTTTTCTTCTACTTTTATCTCCTTCATCTGCTCCTCTCTCCTATTTCATTCTCCTCCTCTCTTCCTCTTTCTATTTTTCCAATACCATCATCACCTCCTCCTCCTCCTCTTCTTCCCTTTTCTCCTCCTTGCACCACCACCACTCTCCTTCCTTCCTTCCTTCCTTCCTTCCTTCCTCCTTCCTTCCTTCCTTCCTTCCTTCCTTCCTTCTTTCTTTCCTCCAATTGCCTCCTCTTCTCCTTCACCTCATTTTTCTTCACTCACGTTTCCTCTTTCTTCAATTCTTTCTCAGTGTTAATAATCTCTTAGGCAAAGACTTCCTTAATTTATCAAAGGTAATGGCTGGATGATGAGACTTTCAGTAATAACCTCGTTGATTTTTATTTATTCTATTTCTCTTTCTGTTTTATCTCCAACACTATTTTCTCCTCCATTGTATCTCCAACACCGTATTTTCTCATTTGTTTTATCTCCAACACTATTTTCTCCTCTACTGTATCTCCAACACCGTATTTTCTCTTCTGTTTTATCTCCAACACTTTACTTTCTCCTCTATTTTATCTCCAACACCGTATTATTATTATTATTTTTAAGGTGCAGCCTGTTCTTGGTGTTCCTATTATTCTAATTAAGAAAAGGGTTAAGGTTTTAATTATGATGATCTTCTGATTTAATTTTTCTCTAATTATAATAAATAAATAAATAAATAAATAAATAAATGCTCTTTTTTTTTCTTTTTTCACTTCGTATTTATCGGTTTCTTCTCTCTTTTTTTTTTTTTTTTTTTATCAGGGTTGGTATTATAAGTGAATAATGTAATCAATATCATTCTTCTCATTTTAATGTACAGGCTTAATAACATTTTGTTTGAATGGCCGTTTTGCTGAAGTTAATTATGTAATCTACTGTTTTTGTTAATTTGATTTATGGATTTTGATCATCTCTCTCTCTCTTTGTCGTTCTGTATCTTTCTCTCTCTTTTGTGTGTCTGCGTCTCTTTTCTCTCTCTGCTCTCTGTCTGTCTGTCTGTATATCTCTCTGTCTCTCTCTCTCTCTCTCTCTCTCTCTCTCTCTCTCTCTCTCTCTCTCTCTCTCTCTCTCTCTCTCTCTCTCTCTCTCTCTCTCTCTCCTCTCCTCCACTCCCCCTCCTCCTCCCCCCTCCCCTCCTCTCCCTCCCTCCCCCTCCTCCCTCCCTCCCTGTCCCTCCCCACCATCAAATACAACACATTAAGCCTCGTTTTCTCCTGCAGTCCAGATGGTGTGTCAGCAGATGGTGTTGGTGATGCTCAGCGTTGTGGTGTCAAGCCTCGGCTCTCCCCCCCCCCTCTCTCTCTCTCTCTCCTCTCTCTCTCTCTCTCTTCTCTCTCTCTCCTCTCTCTCTCTCTCCTCTCTCTCTCCTCCTCTCTCTCTCTCTCTTCTCTCTCTCCCCTTCTCCCCCCTCCCCTTCTCCCTCCCCCTCCCCTCCTCCCTCCCTCCCTGTCCCTCACCACCATCAAATACAACACATTAAGCCTCGTTTTCTCCTGCAGTCCAGATGGTGTGTCAGCAGATGGTGCTGGTGATGCTCAGCGTTGTGGTGTCAAGCCTCGTCTCTCTCTCTCTCTCTCTCTCTCTCTCTCTCTCTCTCTCTCTCTCTCTCTCCTTCTCACTCCCCCTCCTCCTCCTCCTCCCCTTCTCCCTCCCTCCCTCCCTCCCTGTCCCTCCCCACCATCACATACAACACATTAAGCCTCGTTTTCTCCTGCAGTCCAGATGGTGTGTCAGCAGATGGTGTTGGTAATGCTCAGCGTTGTGGTGTCAAGCCTCGTCTCTCTCTCTCTCTCTCTCTCTCTCTCTCTCTCTCTCTCTCTCTCTCCTCTCCCTCCCTCCTCCTCCTCCCTCCCTCCCTCCCTGTCCCTCCCCACCATCACATACAACACGTTAAGCCTCGTTTTCTCCTGCAGTCCAGATGGTGTGTCAGCAGATGGTGTTGGTGATGCTCAGCGTTGTGGTGTCAAGCCTCGTCTCTCTCTCTCTCTCTCTCTCTCTTCTTCTCACTCCCCTCCTCCTCTCTCCCCCTCCCCTTCTCCCTCCCTCCCTCTGTCCTCACCATCAAATACAACACGTTAAGCCTCGTTTTCTCCTGCAGTCCAGATGGTGTGTCAGCAGATGGTGTTGGTGATGCTCAGCGTTGTGGTGTCAAGCCTCGTTATCAGGATGGCGAGAGGACCTCACTCGTCTGGCCTCCCAAACATCTTAAAGAGGCCAGCGCTCCTTCTGTCCTCGTGCCTTTGTCTGGGGAGCTACAGTGACCTCGTATGTACTGTCTCAATCTGAGTTTTATTTTATTTTTAGATTTATTTATTATTTTTATTATTATTTTTTTATAACGCACTCGCACACGCAGATGCTCACGCACACGCACACGCGCGCGCACACACACACACACACACACACACACACACACACACACACACACACACACACACACACACACACACACACACACACACACACACACACCACACACACACACACACACACACACTCAACATAAAGTACGGAAGTCTTCACAAAAAAAAACATTTTCTAAGCAAATGAATCATAATTTTATTCATAATCCCAGAGAGAATTTGTAATTCAAATCACTACCCACATAAAGTCAGAAAAAAATCATGCAGTGTGTATTTATACTTATGTATATAATTAATTCGATATTAATATTAATATACTGTAACGATAGCACTGTATATTACTAATACATATCGTACTGTAACTATCACAGCAAGGTATATCAGCAAGAGTATCCGTGTAAACTGAATTAAAAATCTCAAAATAATGTCGATTTTAACAGGAAGTCAATTGCAACGGGAAGTTATTGCAAATGCGTACCTCTGTGACATTTAACAGAACATTCTGTCTGGATAAGAAACACGATAAATCCAACCTGAAGATGATTAATTATTGATGATCTAAACTACCCTGACCTCGGAATTTTTTAAAGAACGTTCGGGAAAAATGGAACAAGAGAGAGGGAGGGAGGAGAGAGAGAGAGAGAGAGAGAGAGAGAGAGAGAGAGAGAGAGAGAGAGAGAGAGAGAGAGAGAGAGAGAGAGAGAGAG
>NC_051392.1:5370819-5378319 GCF_015228065.2 Penaeus monodon | reverse complement strand
ATGCAGCCAAATTTTCCCCTGGTGGGATTGGGATATGCACGTCACAACCCCCCCCCCCCCATCCCCCATGAGAGGATTTTTTTTTTTTTTTTTTTTTTGTGATAGTCACGTTATCCGGACCGAAGGGTTTGAAACAAGTGAAGCGCGGGTGGGAGATACGAACTCCGAGCTTAAAGTTTGTTTGTTGTGGTATTTAGTTGTTTTACGTTGTTGATGGTTGTATGTATTACTTTAATATTATATATATTATATATATATAGTATATTATAATATAACTCTCTCTCGTTGCATTCCTTTTCTCTTTCATTTTTTTTTTTTTTTAACTCTCTCTCGTTGCATTCCTTTTCTCTTTCATTCTTAATAATTTTTGTTCTATTCGTCTATTCATTCAATTGGTCATTCCTGACAACAATCTTTTTTTTTTCCTTTTTCTCCGTTTCCTCCCCTCCCTTTACTTTTTTTCCCTTTTTTATCCCTTTTCTCCTTTCTCTCCTCTTTCTCTATTTTTATCTTATCTCTCAATCTTTCCTCCTTTTCTTTTTACTCCCCTTTTTCCTCTCTATATTTTTCTTTAACAACTCACCTAATCACATATATCGAAATCATGTTGCGGAACCCCCTCCCTCCCTCCCCTCCCTCATT
The DNA here is from genome assembly GCF_015228065.2 of Penaeus monodon. Lineage (NCBI taxonomy): Eukaryota > Metazoa > Arthropoda > Malacostraca > Decapoda > Penaeidae > Penaeus > Penaeus monodon. The sequence continues at coordinate 5,377,677 of NC_051392.1, read as the reverse complement.
AGCAGGGATCTGTACCCCCCTTGCAACGCCCCTTCTGTTAGGGCCGCCGTTCCCCCGACCTCCCGTAAATGGAAGTTCAAAGAATCCTCCCTTATTCACGCCAGGGAAGGCGCACGACCGACACGCAGGGGGTAGGGGCGTCTCTTCGCCCCGACGCTCTCACCTCTTGCCGTACATACGTCGTGGATTTTTCGTTTTCTTGGGAGGGGGTAGTCCATAGGGGATTTAGCGTGTAGTTCATAGGGGTAGTGGGGGGGGGGGACAGGAAACTAAGGGGAGGTAGCTCGAATGCGGGTTACCATGTGTTAGTACTGGTATGACTGTTCCCTGAAATGTTTACCCCCAGTGCTTGCATCGCCCACCCCGTCCTATCGGTGGCCAAGAATGTGGATGGAGGCTTTGGAGGAAGGGGGGGAAAGGGGGGGAAGGGGAGGGGGAGGCTCAGCGGAATAATTTCGATATATTTGGGATAATAGAGAGTGAGATGAATCCTTTGATGCCACTTTTTTTTTCTTCTCTCTCTCCATTACTATAAAAAATAATCCAGAAAGAGAGAGAGAGAGAAAAAAGAAGAGAGTTATGAGACTGAAGGATGAGAGGAGATGAGAGAAAGAGAGATGAGAGATGATGAGAGAGAAGAGAGGGAATTGAGGTGGAGAGAATATTAAGGAGAGAGAGAAGAGAAGAGATAGAGAGAAAGAAAAACACACAGAGAGAGAGAGAAAGATAGAATGTGTAAATATACATCATTATCTTTTCTATATCATCTATACCATATATTTATGACACACGAACATATATTTTTTTAAAAAACTAATTCTTGTTTTTTTTTTCCTTTTTATACAGGACTCACTTTTTAACACAAGATGACGCGACCCATGTTGATCCTGTGGGTAATGATGATTGCAACAGGTGAGTTGATGGATAGAATGATGGACAGACGGATGGATAGACTGAAGAGGGGGGGGTTTTAGAGATAGACAGAGGGGATGGATAGACGATGAGGAGGGGGGAAAAGACGATGGACGATGGATGGATAGGCTGAAAAGTGGGGGGTAGAGAGATGGATAAATGGATTGATAGATGGATGGATGAATGGATGGATTAATAGATAGATGGATGGATAGACAGATGGAGAGATGGATGGAGGACTGATGGACAGAAGAATGGATGAACTGATAAACAGATAGATGAATAGACTGATGGACAGAGGGAGAGAGAGAGAGAGAGAGAGAGAGAGAGAGAGAGAGAAATAGAAAGAGAAAAAAAAAGAAAGAGAAAGAGAAAGAGAAAGAAAGAGAGAAAAAGAAAGAGAAAAACAGAAAGAGTAAAAGAAAGAAAAAAGAAAGAGAAAAAAAGAAAAAAAAAAAAAAAGAGAAAAAAAAAAAGAGAAAGAAAAAAAAGAGAAAAGAGAAGAGAAAGAAAGACGGAACGCCACAGCGAGAATATAAACCAGGCAATCTGCTACACCACCTCCTGTGTATTGAATATAAAGAGGCCTATCATAATTCTCCCCGATCTCGCACATAGGCCTATGGGTGGGTTATCGGTTAACCTCCTCACACGTACCCAGGAGTACCCTGCCTTAGGCCTCCCTTTCTACTTCCTCATGGGTCTCTCCTTTTGTGTCTGTCTGGCTGTCTGTCTGGCTGTTGGGTGTCTGTTGTTTTTTGTCTTTCTCTGTTTTCTGTTTTTCGTTTCTCTCTTCTTTTTTTCTTTCCCCCGTTTTTTTCTTCTCTTTCTCTTTCCCCTTTTTTTTTTCTCTATTTTTTTTTTTCCCTCTTTTTTTTCTTTTTTTTTTTCCCCTTTTCTTTCTCCTTTTTTCTTCTTCTCTCTCTTCCTTTCCTCTCTCCTTTCTTAAAATTTTTTTTGGCTTCTTCTTCTCTTCTCTTTCTCTCTTCTCTCTCTCTTTCCCCTCTTCTCTTCTTCTCTTTTCTCTTTCTTTTTCTTCTCTCTCTCTCTCTCTCTCTCTTCTCTCTCTCTCTCTCTCTCTCTCTCTCTCTCTCTCTCTCTCTCTCTCTCTCTCTCTCTCTCTCTCTCTCTCTCTCTCTCTCTCTCTCTCTTCTTTCTCTTGGTCTAGTTTCTCCTCATGTCTCTAGCACCTTCTCTTTCTCTTTGTGTCGGTATCTTTATCTGTCTGTGTTTGTGTCTGTCTTTCTGTCAGTCAGTCTGTCTGTCTGTCTCTTTCTATTTATCTATCTGTCCGTCGGATTATTTATCTATCTATCTATCTATATTTATGTATTCATTTGTCTGTCTGTCTGTCTATCTCCTCACATTATTTCCATTCTTTCCTTCTTCTTTCTTCATTCATAGTCTAATATATATATATATATATATTATATATAATATTATATATATATATATATATACATATATACATAAAATATATAATTATATATATATATATATATATATATATATTATATATATATTATATTATATATGTGTGTGTGTGTGTGTTGTGTGTGTGTGTGTGTGTGTGTGTGTGTGTGTGTGTGTGTGTGTGTGTATGTATATATGTATGTATATATATATATATAATATATATATATATATATATATATATATATATATATATATATATATACATATACACACACACTCATGTATGTTTGAATATATGCATATGTTAATTCTTTACGGCACTTGGTATCTCTTCCTCCTCACGTTTCTCTCTCTCATTTTATCCTTCTCCTCCTTACTTCTCTTACCGTTTTTATTCCCAATGAAATTTTCCTTTTTACGCTAAACAAACGCGTGTTCTAAAGATAAGAAAAAGGGAGCAAAGAATTTTAAAAAAAATGGAAAAAAAGAAAGAAAAAAAAAGAAAAAAAAAAGAAAAGGAAGAAAAAAGAAAAAGAAAGAAAAAAGAAAAAAATAAATAAATAAAAGAGAAAAAAAAGAAAAAAGAAAAAGAAGGGAAAACAAAAGAAAAGAAAAGAAAGAATATAATATATATATATATATATATATATATATATATATATATATATATATATATATATATAATATATACATATAGTGACGCGCGTACAAAGTTAAGAAAGAATTAACAGTGCACTAAAATGGAAAGAAAATGTGATGAATTTCGACGTTTCGAGTCCAATTAGAAACATCATCCGGTGTAAAATCTAGGTCGAAAAAATGGTTGTAACTCATTAAAGGAATTAGTGCATTTAAACTCCAATCGAACTTAATGTTCATTGATACCAAATTTGCATCTAATGAAAAAAGGTTCTATGGAGAATCACTATCTTGAAACCTTTTTTTTTTTCTCTCTCTCTTTCTCTCTCTTTTAAATGGAAGTCTGAAACTAAATGTCACATCTTTTTTTTTTTCTTTCTCTCTCTCTTTCTTTCTCTATATATGTGTGTGTTTCCCTCTCTATCTCTCTCTCTCTCTCTCTCTCTGTGTTTCCCTCTCTCTCTCTCTCTCTCTGTTTCCCTCTCTCTCTCTCTCTCTCTCTGTTTCTCCCTCTCCCTTTTCCTTTCCCTCTCCCTCTCTCTCCCTCCCTCCCTCTCTCTAACACACCTCATCACCGCATCTCCTTCTTCTTCCCCAGTTATCGGAAATCCAGAAGCGGAACAGGAACTAAGGAAGAAATTATTAAAGGATTATGACAAGGAGACGATGCCAGCGACCAACACCACTATTACCATCAGCTCTATCAATGTCCTCAATTTGAAAATGGTAAGGTCGATTTATTTTTCTTCTTCTTCTTCTTCTTCTTTCGATTATTATTTTTATTTTTATTATTATTATTATTTTTTTTATTTATTTATCATTTTTATCGATTATTATTTTCGTTTTTATTTATTATTTTTTTTATCGATTATTATTTTTTTATTATTATTTTTAGCAATTATTATTGATTTGTTATTTATTTTTTTTATTTTTTAGATTTCTATTTATCTATTTTATTTTTTAGATTTCTATTTATCTATTTTATTTTTTAGATTTCTATTTATTTATTTTATTTATTTATTTATTTATTTATTTTTACAGTGACAGGTTTGGAAACTATTATAACTGAGAGATACTTAAGAAACTTCAGATGATGATGATCAAAAATGATTATGGGCTTAATGTTAAAATATTGGTAATGTAATTATTATTATTATTGTATTTATCACCTTTTTTTTTATTATTATTATTCCGAGGAGGGGGGGGGGAAGGACACGGGCCAGATGGTACGAATGCGTTGCTTGAGCCCAGACTTTGGCTTCAGTTTAGAATTAATAATCACTATTAACCTCCATATTATGATTTTTTTTTTTTTAAACATGTATAAATTTTCAACGTAGCTAATAATTTCGCAAGATAGATTTAAGCAGATGTTTGGTATGGTTATCTAAAAGGTAACAGATATTTCAACTCGAAGTCTTGACGGAATGATGGATACTTGCTTAATATAAATGCCTAAAGTATCTGCGTGTCTTTATCTGTAAATACATTTCCTTTTTCAAGTCTATCCATAGTTTCTCGTGCATTTCCTGTTTGTTGAAAGCTCTGTTTATTATTGGTCTGTTCGATTACATATCTGTTTGTCTGTCAATGTAACTCTACTTGTCTATTAGTACTTGATCGTCTGCCAGGTCTATCATCTGTTATATATGATTAAAGCAAATTATATATGATTATATGTAAGCATGTCTGCCAGATATCTATCTATCTATCTATCTATCTATCCATCTATATCTATCTATCTATCTATCTATCTATCTATCTATCCATCTATATCTATCTGTCTATCTATCTATATATGTATATATGCATGCATGTCTATTTATAGGTTTATATATGTATATTTATGTACATATATACACACAAATAAATACAAAGAATATATAAAAACAATCTAAAAAAAAACACCCCCTCCCCAAAAAAAAAAAAAAAAAAAAAAAACATATATATATTCTTACGACAAAAATGAAAAATAAAAATATTCATGCGGCTGTCTCAAGATTTCAAGTTCCTAATAATTCTTTCAAGACTCGCCAAGGAGTTTACACTGAAAATGGGTGCCATGCATTAACAACCGGCAAAGGTGACCGGGTAACTGTGTCTCCCCTGAAAACCCTTTGCTTGCTTGTTCATTTATTGTTGCTGTTGTTAATATGACTGCTTTGTTATTACTATTGGTTTATTGTTGTTATTATTATTGTTATTATCATTGTTATTGTCATTATCATTGTTTTGTCATTGTTATAATAATAATAATTATAATAATAATAATAATAATAATAATAATAATAATAATAATAATAATAATAATAAATATAATAATATAATAATGATAATAATAATAATAATTATTATTATTATTTCTATTATTATTATTATTCTCATTATAATTATTACTATTATTGTTATCATTATTATTACTACTACTATTTTTATGATAATAATAATAATTATTATTATTATTTTTATTATTATTTCTATTATTATTATCATCATTATCATAATAATTAATTATCATCATCATCATTATTTTTATAATTAGTCTCTCTTTTGTCTAAAGAAACAATATTTAGAAAACTTAAAGTCGGGTTAAATAATAAACACTTATGTCAATATTTTTTAAAAATTGTTGTTGACATTAAATAATTTGACATTAATTAATTTTTTTCGACCACTATCAGGGTCCTCTTTTTCAGGCAAGATTATTTGCTTTTTATCTCGTTTTTATCTCTGGTGATGTGTTTTTTGTTGTTTTTGTTGGATGTTTTTTTTCTATAATGATAATGGCTAATATGTCGTATCGTTAGAACTCCATCATCATTATTGTTATAATCTTTTTAAACTTCATCTTTATCATCATCAGCAGCATCTTTATCACCATCTTATCCTTACCTTCATCTTCGTCATTATCATCATATTTATCTTCCTCCTCCTCCTCCTCCACCACCACAACGAATTAGTAAGAAGGGGGCGAGGAGGGATAGGTGATGCGGGGGGGAAGGGGGAGGAGGAAGGGGGAGAGGGGAGACCAGGTGAACCATCCTCTACGTCTGGATTCTTAATGAAGAAATGCGCGTTAAAATCTTGGCGATGAATTCACACAGTGCCCTCCTGATGTGACTGGCATTGATAAAACGGACGAGAGCTCTCTCTCTCTCTCTCTCTCTCTCTCTCTCTCTCTCTCTCTCTCTCTCTCTCTCTTTATATATTTATATATATATATATATATATATATATATATATATATATATATTCATATCTATAAGTATGTATGTATGTATATACATATATACATACAGACATATATATATATATATATATATATATATATATATATATATATATATATATATATATATATATTACCCAATCCCATTCTCTCTTATTTTTTTATTATCATTATTAATTACTCTCTCTCTCTCTCTTTATCCGTTTCTTAAACTTTACTTCCATTTGTGGTAGATTAAGCATTGAATAGACTCGTATTACGAAAACATAAAATGCGCTTTAAAGAATTTAAGAAAATAAACAACAGGTATAACAGAGTTGTAAAACATACAAATGCAAGAATATACAAGTTGTTAATAATGAATGATAATAAATCTTTGGTGTACATTGAACAAATGCAAATATAACATTCACTAAAGGAGGACGGTAGCTTCCGTGGAGTGCATGTCCTGTATTTGCGAGGACCACCTGTAGTTTGTGGTCCTAATTATGTGTAACTCTGGTGGCCTGCAGTGCTAAGGCCCGGCGTACATATAATAAGAATCTTAAAAGTTATGTAAGGAATTAAGTGTCAATAGTTATCTAGAACTGGTAATTTATGGTTCTTTCCCTCTCTAATATTTATGTAAACGTTTTATACTTTTAAATCATAATATGTTTGTT
>NC_051392.1:5363319-5365819 GCF_015228065.2 Penaeus monodon | reverse complement strand
GGGGGCCTGTGCCTTATCTTGGACACCATCTTCATAGGCTACTGCACTTCCGTCGTGGGACATGCGCCTACGCACACACCCCTTATTGGTAAGAGGGAAATGTGTGTTTTTGTGCGGAGGGGAGTATGTGTGTGTTGTGTGTGTGTGTGTGTGTGTGTGTGTGTGTGTGTGTGTGTGTGTGTGTGTGTGTGTGTGTGTGTGTGTGTGTGTGTGTGTGTGTGTGTGTGTGATATGTACACAGGCATGTGTGTGAGAAAAGAATATAAATGAACACTGTATGCGAACCGTTTTTTCGACTCGTGTATCTTGAACACGAGCTTAATACGAGTAGTGAGAAAGGTGAAGGACCGAGAGGAGCTTATTGGTGATGTGGTGCTTTGTCTCTCTCTCTCTCTCTCTCTCTCTCTCTCCTCTCTCTCTCTCTCTCTCTCTCTCTCTCTCTCTCTCTCTCTCTCTCTCTCTCTCTCTCTCTCTCTTTATCTGTCTATCAATCTATCTGTTTGCTTTTTTAGAAAAGAGAAAGGGATCATATTTGTAAATTAGAAATTGGCTGCCGATTTCTCTCAGTTAGTCTGCCTTTCTATCTGAGTCTGTGTGTGTGTGTGTGTGTGTGTGTGTGTGTGTGTGTGTGTGTGTGTGTGTGGTGTGTGTGTGTGGTGTGTGTGTGTGTGTGTGGTGTGTGTGTGGTGTGTGTGTGTGTGTGTGGTGTGGAGTAGGAGAGGTGGAGGAGAGAGAGAGAGAGAGAGAGAGAGAGAAGAGAGAGAGAGAGAGAGAGAGAGAGAGAGAGAGAGAGAGAGAGAAAAAAAGAAATACTTGTGGCTTTTGCGTCGTCATTGGCATTGAATACGATTGTTGCTTGGGGGGAGTGTAACTGAATGAACCAAAATGTACGACTAAGGGGCATGTGTTTGAGATACCTGAGTCGAAACTGGCGGTTCTCTCATTTGCAATGCAAAGTGGTGAGCTTGGCAGTAGAGGGAGCTGATCATAATTGAATATGCATGCTACAGAAAACAGTGCTCCTCTCTAACTGCAGTGAAATAACATTGTCTACAAATTTCCCTCTCACAGTATTTTTTCGGGGCAAGATAAAGGCAGGACATAACATACAAGGTTTCCCACGCTCTCGTATCGAGCCATGATTATGCGTGCTATTGATAATTAGTGTACCAAAGCATAACAGGATAAACCTACTGTTGGCTTAAGGAGTTAGAAGTCAAAGGACCAACTAGCAATGATTCAAGGACAACGGACGACGCAAATTTTCCACAAATAGTAAACACTGAATATTCATCATTGTATCAATATATGCCATGTGCGGTTCTCGGCTTGTGTGGGGTATATTAACACCATCGCCATTCTTTTTTAAGGAGGAAAAAATATACAGAGAGAGAGAGAGAGAGAGAGAGAGAGAGAGAGAGAGAGAGAGAGAGAGAGAGAGAGAGAGAGAGAGAGAGAGAGAGAGAGAGAGAGAGAGAGAGAATCAATGACGGAGAGACAAGAGAGACAGAGATAGAGGGGGGAGACAGGAAGAGAGACAAGATAAGAGGAGAAGATACAAACAGAGAGAAAGGGAAGAAAGACAGACATGCAGAGACAGAGAGAGGGGGAAGAGACATAGGGAGAGGGAGCGATACACAGAGAGATAAAGAAATGTGGGTGGAGAGACAGGCAGACAAGCAAACAGAGGCTTCGATAACGCGAATCACAGCAAAAGCATTTTCATTCGTACAGCTATCAAAAATAGGTATCTCGACTGCACGCTCTGTCTCCGAGTGAACCTGCATGTCAGAAGTACGTGATGCATATACACGTTCTCAAACAGTGTGATACATATGAATGCTGATAGATATATTCAGTACGTGTTTTACATGAGTAATGAATGATTCAGCTATTAGGATTCTGTGTTTTGAAAATTTACTTAGTGTGTGTGTGTGGTGGGTGAAGTGTTGCGATTGGCCTAGGGCGGTAGGGTAATTTTACGAAATCTGAGCAAAATGTAAGGTAATGGCAAAGTTTTTGTATGGGTGATAGTAATTTTGCAATAATAGTAACATGCGTTATAAAAACGGAAAGGAAACGAGTTCAAAACAGTCCTCTTTTTAATATTCTGTTGTGGAAAATTTGCTAAAACTTTAAGTTTATGATCTGTCTGTCATTATATAAGAAATCGGTTCTCACCTAACGAAAAGAGAGGGAGGGAGGGAGAGGGAGGAAGAGAGAGAGAGAGAGAGAGAGAGAGAGAGACAGAGAGAGAGAGAGAGAGAGAGAGAGAGAGAGAGAGAGAGAGAGAGAGAGAGGAGAAAGAAGAGAGAGAGAGAGGGAAATAAACAGAGAGAGAGAGAGAAATAAACAGAGAGAGAGAGAGAGAGAGAGCATGACGCTAATGTACTGTGTGTAGATTGTTAACGGGAAACGTGGGCACGCTGATTCTCATCAATAAAAAAGGTAAATTATGTCTGGAAAGCTTATCCTATTTCTAAACCATATTATGTTGACA
>NC_051392.1:5338319-5343319 GCF_015228065.2 Penaeus monodon | reverse complement strand
GGGCTTCCTTATAGGCCTATACTGAGCCGATGCAATGAGAGAAGCCAACAGGAGACTGTGTAAGCCTAATCAAAGAGAGCTGTACAATCAGCTATAGGCTTAATGTGTTGACTCTGCAAACAATACTGAGTGTGGCGTATATATATGCCTAGTAATAGAGAGTGATATTGGTTATGGAGAGAATAGTGATTATTAGTAATCACGAGAGGAATGGAAATTGGTATTGGTAATGATGAGATTAGCAATAATGATGATAAGAATAAGAATAACAATGATGATGATGATGACAAAATGATAATAATGATGATTAGGAAGAATGTTAAGAAGAATAAGAACAGGAGTAATAAGAATAATAAGAAGAATAAGAATACTAATAACATATTAGACATAACAGATGATTATAACAACAGTAACTACGGGAATCATAGCACCAGCTACGGTTATCATAAATATGCATAGTATGTGAGTTCTATACTTTCAGAACGACTTTTAAAAATTACGTGAATCATCCATGCAATTAATTTCGAATTTCAAGAAAGACAATAAAAATGGAATATCTAAACATTTCATTTACCAATCCAGTAAGGTCATAAGACAACGAGCCTGTATTCTTCTTCGGTATAATGCTACGAAATAGTCTTTACTCCATTTGATAATTACATAACTGATGCTCATTTAGAAATTCGAAATACAAAGGTATTGAGCAGTGACTGTTGTGCAGTATATATTGTACGTATGTATACATTGTTTTTAATGCATAGAATAACAGTAATCGGATAACTAATATTCCATTTACGAGAAAAAACAACAACTTTTAAATGTATAAAACAATGGTTCTGAGCATCACAGAGTTGCCGTTAATTAAGGCCACTGTGAAAATTCCATTTATGTAGGAATGACATATTCAAAACAACAGTATTTTTCAGGTGTAACTTGTTATTTGACTGGAAGGCCTGTGGAATTCTGACTAATGCCTGTTTATTATTAGAATTGATATTGCTGAAATACAGTTATGCTAAACAACTCAATTCCCTTTCCTCGTTTCATCAATATATATAATATATATGTATATATATATATATATATATATATATATATATATATATATATATATATATATATATATCTGTTTTTATATATTATTGTTTTCTTCCTTTTTTTCTTCTCTTTTTCTTTCTATTTTTTTCCTTTCTTTTTTTTTCATTTGTAACTTTAGGAGTTCATGCAAGTTTTAAGCTATGTGAACGAAATGTTTTACCTACTTTTAAGAACGTTTTAATCAAGTTTTATGGTGGTAAGTTAAACATACTACATGGAAGTGCCGAACATGAGTAATTGTAATACACGCAGTCTATATAGTACGTGAACAAGTACCCGTGTACACACAGAGAATTGTGTACACATACACACACACACACACACACACACACACACACACACACACACACACACACACACACACACACACACACACACATATCACATATATGCATATATAATATATACATATATATACAAACACACACACACACACACACACACACACACACACACACACACACACACACACACACACACACACACACACACACACACACATACATATATATATATATATATATATATATATATATATATATATATATATATATATATATCATAAAGTACAATAACCCAAAACGTTGAGCACGAGACTTACCCCTCTGGTCTGTAACTATATTAAACTCGAAATCATCAAATGGAGTTCCCTGCACATCAACCTTTCAATTGCAAGCTCATAAATCTACATAATGCTATTCAACAGACCGCACTCCACCTCAGACTTCAATTTAAGCTTATTCTCATGCGAATAGTCTCTCTCTCTCCTTTCTTCTCATAAACACCTGCACACACACACGAACGGTTACACTAAAATGCGCATTATTGAACGCTTGGACACAAACACCTAGTGTCTAACACAAAACATATGTTTTTTTTTTTTTGATGAAATGGACGTAGGAAAGTAAAAAAAAAAAAAAAGACACAATTTGTCAAATGCGCGCACCTTCACACACACGCACGCACATACACACACGCACGCACGCACGCACGCACACACACACACACACACACACACACACACACACACACACACACACTAGCACGCGCGCAGACACGCACGCAGGCACGCAAGCGCGCGCACACACACACACGCGCGCGCGCGCACACACTTTCTTATACTTAACATTTTTAAACCAGCACACACACACACTCTTCTACAAATACACACTTTCGTACGCTTTTACCCAATCACACTTTCTATACAAATGCTCTGACAATCACCACACTTCCCATTCACACTTTTTCGCAATCTCCCTTTCACGAATCACACTTTCACCAATCACACTCCCTTTACACACTTTCTCGCAATCACCCTTTCACCAAGGACACTCCCCATACACTCTCTCTCGCAATCACACTTTCACCAACTACACCAACGCTCCCTACTCACCTACAGCTGGTAACTTGACTGTCCAGAAAAAAGCTGGTGCATAATGCTGTAGGGTGAGTGTCAGCCAGATGGAGACATAAGGCTCAGGACAACACTCGTAATTATTTTCCTTACGAATGAGGGATGCTGACACCAAATCCCACTCTCCACGGCTGATGTTGCGTCCGTCAGCTGTCAGTCGCTGCGATATGTCGATCTGTGGGATTGCAATGACTGTGATCGTTTGATCTTCAAAGCTGTGGTTATTGTTGTTGTTTTTGTTATTGTTGTTATCATTATTATTATTAAAATTAATATTATTATTATTATCATTATTATTATTATTAAAAGTATTATTATTATTATTATTATTGCTATTATTACTATTATTTTTATGACGATGATTATAATTCTCATTATTATTATCATTATCATTATTATTATCATTATTATTATTACCATTATCATTATTATCATAATCATTAGCATCATCATCATTATCATGATTATTATATTTATCGTTGTTACTATTATCATAACTACTACTACTACTATCATCATCATCATCATCATCATCATCATCATCATCATCATCATCATCATCACATCACATCATCATCATCATCATCATCATCATCACATCATCATCATCATCATCATTATTATCATCATCATCATCATCATCATCATCATTATTATCATCATCCTTATTACTATTATTATCAATATTATCATCATCATAATTATTGTTACCATAATCATTATCAATATTATTATTATTAATATTATTAACACTTTATATTTTACAATTTCAACTGATCAGAAATTTAAAAAAAAATAAAAAATAAAATAAATAAAAATAAAAAATCAATACATAAGCAAATTCAAATATTAATATGACAACAGCTTTTGAAGAAAAAATTTTCAGTGTAGTAACAGAAATTCCTACCTTTTTTCCCCGCAGGGCCTGTCTCTCCACCTCCTCCCCCCTCCCCTGGAACCCACTCCCCCTCCCCCCTCTTCAATGGGCACTTTTACACCCCCCCCCCCCCCCCCGAATTTGTGCCCTGTTTAGGAATCCGTGACATTTGTGTCTATTAAAATGATGTTTAAATAACGTTTGGTTATTTTTCGTATTAATACCTTTACAATCATCATTATATGATATTATATGATAATGATATAATCATTATCATTATAATTACTATTATTGTCTTTAATAATCTATCAAAATCGTGAAATATTATTCAGAATTTCTACTTCTTAACATTATTTGCATTTTTAGCATTAACCAAAATTACTGTCACAGGGATTCCATTAAAGTATTTTCTCCCCATCATGTATTATAAATCCTACTTACGCTTAAATATTCATATTCTAAAAGCTGAGGGATGTTGCAGAATATGCAATACTGAAGGTAACATTTCACACAAAACATACGAATAGTGACAGGAGACAGTGAGAATAAAAGAGAAGTGAAGAAAAGCAAGGTGAAGATGAATGGGAGATAGGAAGAATGAATGATGAAGAGATATAGAAAGAAAGAGATCGATATATGGATATCTATTATATATATATATATATATATATATATATATATATATATATATATATATATATATATATATATTATATATATGGAGATATATAACAGATATAATATATATGAATAATATATATAATAGATATGAAGAGATATATATAATAGCAATGTATATAATTCTTCTTTTAACGGTAGGTTCATGTCTGAGTCGCCGTGGTCACAGCATGATACTTAATTGTAGTTTTTCATGTTGTGATGCTCTTGGAGTGAGTACGTGGTAGGGTCCCCAGTTCCTTTCCACGGAGAGTGCCGGTGGTACCTTTTTAGGTAATCATTCTCTCTATTTATCCGGGCTTGGGACCAGCACTTGACTTGGGCTGGCTTGGCCACCCAGTGGCTAGGTAGGCAATCAAGGTGAAGTTCCTTGCCCAAGGGAACAACGCGCCGGCCGGTGACTCGAACCCTCGAACTCAGATTCCCGTCGTGACAGTCTTGAGTCCGACGCTCTAACCATTCGGCCACCGCGGCCCAATTAATGTATATAATAGTAGGTGTATAAAGAAAAAGAGATACAGTTAGATAGAGATAAAGAGAAAAATAATGAAACATAATGAGAAAAATAGAGATAAATAAGTAGGAAAATAGAGAGACGTTGATATGGAGATAGATAGAAAGATAGATAGGTAGGCAGAGAGAGAGAAAAAAACAAAACAAAATAGACAGAAAGATGGAAAAAGTGTGAGAGTTGCGAAAGGAATCAGAAATCAGAAAAAAGTTTACTGTTCCAGCTGACGCAAAAAAAAAAAAAAAAAAAAAAAAAAAAAAAAAAAAAACGAAAAAAAGAGCTCTTAACACTTTAAAAGGTTTGTAATGTTTTCGGGGGAAAAAAGAAAGTCGATATATTTTGCGCTTTTTTTATCCCTCTCTCTTTTCTTTCAGAGAGTCGGAGGGGAAAACAGAAAAATAAATAAATAAACAAATAAATAA
>NC_051392.1:5320819-5325819 GCF_015228065.2 Penaeus monodon | reverse complement strand
AGAACGGAGCGATTTAATGCGGCGTTTTGTACACGTTTTGTCTGTTGTTTCATCTTTTCGGGATGGGCAACCCGCTGGTGTTTATGAGTTGCCAGACCGTAGTTTTTGTTCTTTTTTTTATCCGTCTACAGCTCACTGTCTCTCCTTTATATTACAACTCTGTTTACCGACTGAGAGACAATGGTACATTTTGAGTCGTTGCAAAACAAGTACTTTTTTGTATCTATGCATACGTGTTAATTAAAAAGGGATACACACACACACACACACACACACACACACACACACACACACACACACACACACACACACACACACACACACACATATATATATATATATATTATATATATATATATATATATATATATATATATATATATAATAATATAATATACTTATATATATATATATATATATATATATATATATATATATATATATATATATATAATAGCTTAGAAAAGAAGTTATAAAGAAAAGGATAGACAACATCGATAGATAGAGATGATACGGTATAGCTTTCTGAACTAGACTGATAGGCAGACGTAGATATAAATAGAATTTTGAATTAGAAAAAAAAATAAATGTTTACTCTCTTGTGTGCAATGCACTTGAGGGAGAGGGGAGAGGGCGATGAAAGGCGACAGAATAGAAGGAGTGAGGGGAGCGGGGAAGAGACAAGAGAAGGGTGAGGGTTGAGGGGAAGGGAGAAAAGAATGAGAGGATTGAGAGGAGAGGTGAAGAATGAGAGAGGTGAGGGAATAGAAGAATGAGAGAGGAAGGGAATAGAAGAATAAGGGGATAAGGGAATAGAAGAATTAAAAGGGAAGAGGGTAAAGGGGAAGAATGAGAGGAGAGGAGAAGAATGAGAGGAGAGAAGAAAATGAGACGAAAGAGGGGAGAAAATAATGAGGGGAGAGGAGTAAAACTACATGAAAGAGGGGACAGAAGAATGTGAGGAAGAGGAGAACAAATGGAATGAGGGGAGAATAGAAAACTGATAATGATGAGGGGAGAGAAGAAGAATGAGAGGGATGAGGAGAAGGAGAGAAGGGAAGAGTGGGAGATAGGGAAAGAAGGTAAAAGTGGGAGATGGGAGTAAGAGAAGAGAATAGTGAGAGAGAAGGGAAGACGGAGAGAGGGATAAAAGTGAAGCACCAACATCATCAATCCGTCATGAAGCTTCAGCCAAAGCTTATTGACGTCATACACCCCCCCTTCACCCCCCCCTTTCCCCCATCCGGTCCTGCAGGATCCTCTCCTACAGGCTTCTCTCCCCTCTTCTCTTCCTCTCCCTTTCTCTCTTCTCTTTCTTTCCATTTCTCCCCCCCCCCTCTCTCTCTCTCTCTCTCTCTCTCTCTCTCTCTCTCTCTCTCTCTCTCTCTCTCTCTCTCTTCCATCTCCTACTCCCTCCCTCCCCCCCTCTCTCCACTCTACCACCATTTCCCAATCTTCCCTCTCCCCCCTCCTCTCCATCCTACTGTGCCCCTCTCCCCCTCCCTCCTCTCCTATTCCTCTCCCTCCCTCCTCTTCCTCTCTCTCCCTCCCCCCTCCCTCTCTCCTCTCCTCCCTCCCTCCCTTCCTCCCTCTCTTCCTCTCCCCCTCCCTCCCTTCCTCCCTCTCTTCCTCTCCCCCTCCCTCCCTCCCTCCCTTCCTCTCTTCCTCTCCCCCTCCCTCCCTCTATTCATCTCCCCCTCCCTCCCTCTCTTCCTCTCCCCTCCCTCCCTCCCTCTCGCCTGGCAACACACATACTGACGACCGTGAATCTAGTGGACGGACGTGGGGATTAAGAGTCATTTGTGGTTGTGTGCTTCTCTCTCCCCTCTGGTCCCTTTTCTCTCTCTTTTTCTCTATTCTTCTCTTCCTTTTCTCTCTGATTCTTGTCCCTGTAATATTGTTTTCTTTTTTTTCTGTCTATCTGTCTTTAAGTTTGTCTGTCTCTGTCTCTGCTTGGGTCTTCTCTCTCTCTTTCTCTCTCGCTCTCGCTCTGGCTCTCTCTCTCTCTCTCTCTTTGCTTCACCATTCCACTCCCTTTCCCCTTCTCTCTTTCCTTCCCTCCCTCTCCCTTTACCTCTGCCTCTCCCTCTCCCTCTCCCTTTACCTCCCTTTACCTCTCCCTCTCCCTTTGTCTCTACCTCTCCCTCTCCCTAGCCCTCTCCCTTTTATCTCTGTCGCTGACACCCAAACGCACAGTCATCAGCACGTGAACAGCATGAGGGCAAGGCGGATGCGAAGTGTGTGCCACACAAAAATAATGATAAACAAGATGAGGCTCGGATACCGAAAATAGTAGGGCGTCACGACATGCATGGAGCGAGGACTAGATATGTGAAAAAAAAAGAGGCTGGTAGGATATGACGTAAAATTTACTCGTGTCGGAAGCGAAGAAATATATTTAAGAAGATAATAAATCACAATAAAATCTATAGAGCCTTTTTTTAACACAAGGCCTAGACATGGGTGACAGATAGAGAAAAATAAGGACTATTTTTACAGGGGTGCACAAAAGCCCTTCTGTGGGTATTCTCTCAAAAAATACGAGCTTGCCATAACGGATGCGGTCGGATAAGGTGCTACTTATATATTAAGATAGAAGGCGAGCAACAACAGAGTAACAGATATGATGCCCAATCGAAGGCTCATCGTGATAAAGCACAATTTTCAAGTAATCAAGTAATAAAGAAAATAATTTCGAAGGATTCGCTTCGACGCGCCTCACAGAAAACGCGAGTGGGAAGCATGGTAAAATAAAAGCTATTGTTAATGCAATATCTCTTCATCATATACAAATTTAAGAGGATCTGTTCTGATAGCGACTTACAAAGAAAATATTAGGTGGTCTAGTGCAGGGGGCCATGAAGCAATATGTAGAATATGACTCCGAATTATATAGGATTTTGTCTCTCTCGCATATAAATGACTGAGAATCGTTCCACACAGTGTTCTTGCATTATAGCTATGGTATCGTTACGTTCTTCACAACTAGTAATGAATGAATCTGAAAAAGATGACAGTTACTGATCGCACTTTCTTCTTTTTCCTAATAAAAAAAAGATATATATATATAATGAAAACGACAATGGTTTTCATTTGGCAAGATAATACGGCCAGATACCGATCTCCGCCGTATGTCTTCATGGCACAGGGTCTGCTAGCGACTATACACCTAAAATACTTAAACTTCGCCCACCACATCCCTCTTTGCCTGTAACGTAACACCATGTAAAAGGAGTTAGAAACCATCATTATTTATATTATTCTGAGGACTTGCGTAAAAGTCACAATTAAAAGGTATGTTTCATTTCTTAGGTTAATGTATTGAGCATTAATAAATTCAAGGCTACTGGTGACTTCAGGTCGATTGTAACGGATTTTTTTATTTTCGCAACTCTAGTAGGGGAAGCGAGAAAAGTGAGATGAGGGTCATGAACTTAGTCATCAGTAATATTAAATTTAACTCGTTATTCAGAAATTATTATGGTATATGTATCGTTATTTTAAAAAATCAACTAATTTAGTTTATCATATACAACGTAGTAGAAGTAATTAAAATGTTTTTATAAGTGTAATATACACATTTTTTTATTATTATCGTAACGATGTACACATGGGATGACTGAGAACCATTATCAAAAAAGTAATAGCAGTAGTTATTGTTTCTATTGGTAATGTAACAATGGAAGTCTTAAGAATAATGAATATGAAATAACAACACTCATACCCTGGGAAGATGAACCGTGGCTTAGGCATGACTTATAGGGATTGGATATCAACCAGTCACGAGAAAATGACTCGCTAGTAAGTGTTATAATAGATGTATTAGTTACAGTGGCAGCATCAGTAAAATGGTACTAGTAGTACCGGCAACGTAACAACTTGCATTGTTTTAATAAGCTTTACCTGGTGTGTAGGATTCCTGAAAAGGATCTTAAAATGTTCATTCTGGGGTGTGTGTAGACAAAAGAATATGAGAAGCGAAAGAATGAAGAAAAGTGAGAGGCAAAGAATACGAGAAAGTAAGGAAAATGTGACATAACGCGAGAAAGAGAAAGAGAGGGAGGAAGGAGGAGAGAGAGAGAGACAGAGAGACAGAGACAGAGACAGAGAGAGAGGAAAGGAAATTGAGAAACAAAGACAGAAATAAAAAAAAACTTAAAAGAAAGAAGAAAAAGAGAGAGAGAGAGAGAGAGGCTGTAACCAGGCTGATGCAGAGAACAGAAGTAAGAGAGAGAGAGAGCGAGAGGCATAACAAGGGAGCAAAGAACCGAACAAAAAGGCACAGACTTCTCCAACTTGCCAGACGCCTCAACAAGGAAAAATGACCAGACGCGCTGGATAAACTCTCAAGGAACACGGGAACTTCCGCTGTTAGAAGATGGGGAGATCAGGCCACTAAGAGAGGAGGAGAGGCAAGTCTTCAAGAGAGAAGAGAGAGAGGAGGGAGGGGAGAGAGAGAGAGAGGAGGAGAGGCAAGTCTTCAAAAGAGAAGAGAGAGAGGAGGGAGGGGTGAGAGAGAGAGAGAGAGAGAGGAGGAGAGGCAAGTCTTCAAGAGAGAAGAGAGAGAGGAGGGAGGGGAGAGAGAGAGGTTAGAGAAGGAGGGAGAAAGAAGAGAGAAGGGGAAGGAGAGAGGAAAGCGAGTTAAAAGGGGAAAAAGAGGGGAGGAAGAAGGAAGTCCTTAAGAAAGGAGGGAGAAGGGGAAGCAGGAGGAGAGAGAGAGAGGTTGGAGAAGGAGAGAGAGAAAACGAGAAAGTAAGAGAGCAAGAAAGAAAGAAGGGAAAATATATAGAGAGAGAAAGAGAGAGAGAGAGAGAGAGAGAGAGAAAGGGAAAGAGAACAAGAAAGAAAACAAGAAGAGAGAGCGAGGGATAGAAGAAAAGAAGAGAAAAAGAAAGAGAGAGAGTCAGAACAAGATAGAAATTTGTACGAAAAGTATAAAAAAAAACACAAAAAACAAACATCATTGATTTTATTGTCAGATGATAATTGTATGCAACGAC
>NC_051392.1:5308319-5318319 GCF_015228065.2 Penaeus monodon | reverse complement strand
TCAGTCGAAATTTTACGCGTGAACGTCAATGCTATTCGCCATACCCTGTTCACAACACACATAAAGGTGGACGAGACATAGTGAAAACCGAACACTGTACAGTAACTACGGGGTAAAGACCTGGTTAGACGTTCACTTGTTAAGTTAGTATTATGGCTGACTAGATTTTGTATCGGGTTATTGAATATGTACTGTATATACAGATCAGTAGTACAGAACGGTGGCTTAATAACTTAATCAACATGTCTTTGTTCTGTAACTCCAAGAGATATTTGCTGTTTTCTTCTCCATCGTAATTTTGCTTTGTGATTATGTGGGAGGGATAAGGAACCTTTATATTGAGAATGAAAATGAAATTTCTTTCCTTGCTTGTGAAGTGAAGTTTAATGGGGAATGCCAAACAATGCGCTTATTTTGAGTAATTCTGTTTGCTCCTTTCATACGATGTCTTTGTTCTGAAATTCCAAACCCGTGTCTAAATTCATTAGTCTTGTATCTCTAGACTCTATTGTGTATATGTAGATTATAAATATATGCAGCTTCAAAATAACAGCCAGACAAGTTACGTAATGGTAGAATGTATATGTAAAACCATTTGATTTTGAAGTACAATGTAAAACATTTAATATATAAGTGGATCAATCTCATTAAGATATATGTGTGTGTGTACATATATATACACTAGTAGTTTAAGATAGATAAATATACAAATATATATATGTATATATATATATATATATATACATATATATATATATATATATATATATATATATATATATATATATATATATATATATATAGACAAGAAGCAAAAATTCTGAAAATCAGCCACCTTACTGTTTATATTTTTTTTATTTATGTTCTTATTTATTGGCTGACCCGTTTATTGATATATTTACCTTTAACTACTTCCTTAACAGGCATTTGAAAAGACATTGTTGCATGCAATTTGATTTTTTTGTTTTTGTCATCAGTTTTCGGAATATTTCTGCACTGTTGTTGTTGTAACTTATCTGTGTGGCTGTTGGGCTCCGTCTCTCTCTCTCTCTCTCTCTCTCTCTCTCTCTCTCTCTCTCTCTCTCTCTCTCTCTCTCTCTCTCTCTCTCTCTCTCTCTCTCTCTCTCTCTCTCTCTCTCTCTCTCTCTCTCTCTCTCTCTCTCTCTCTCTCTCTCTCTCCTCTCTCTCTCCTCTCTCTCTCTCTCTCTCTCCACACACACACACACACACACACACACACACACACACACACACACACACACACACACATTCACTTTTCCCTTGCAGATCCTATGCTATCTGCCACACCCCTCACGCCCTTGCTCTGTGCCCCCCCCCTCCCCCCACATCTCCTCCGACATAGCTGGTACTCTCGTTACACAATACACCCGATGGTTGTTAATTTCATTCTATTTATTTCTTCGTTTTCTTATCCTCTGTTTTCTTTTTCTTCTGCTTCTTCTTCTTCATTTTGTTCTTGTTTTTCTTGTTGTTCTTCTTCTTTCAATATTTGTTTTCCAATTTCTTTTTTAGAGTTTTTTTTGTTGTGTTTCATTTCCTTGTCTGTCAATTGTCTATTGCCTTTTTTCTCTTTTTCTCTTGCTTTCTGCATTTATTGCTCTATTATTTCAGTTCCCCATTCTTCCACTTTATCTTGTCCTCCGTTGTCTGTTCGCACGCACAATGCTATGATATATTTGTATGAGTAGAGAGGTTCGTGTCTAAATCAAAATAATATTAAAATGTTTTCGGTAGCACAGCACATACACACATACCAACACATAGTATGTGCATAAATTCGTATACATACGCGCGCATCTCTCTCTCTCTCTCTCTCTCTCTCTCTCTCTCTCTCTCTCTCTCTCTCTCTCTCGTCTATGCCTCCTCCCTTTCCCGCCCTCTTCCTTACTGTTTCAGCCTGTTCCGTGCTCCGCCTTCTCCCTATCCCTCACCATCCTTCCCTCTACGTTATTCCCCCTTCTTATTCTCTCTCACTGTCCTCCTTCTCCCCATCCCTCACATTCCTTCCTTCTCCTCTTCCCTCAACTTCCCTTCCCCTCTCTTTCTTCTCCCTCTTCTTCCTTCCCTTCTCCTCCATATCCCCTCGTGTGCTTCGTGATGCAGCGGTAGCGATCTCGTAAGGCAATCTTGCTGATCCGCGTTCAATTCTAACTCATTGCCAGTGGATGGTAACCCCGGCCATTCCTTGTACACACAAGTGGTAATTTAGATGCAAAATGAAACAGACAGTCGGTCGCACCAAGAATAACTATAGTAACAAATAAAACTAATTCATTCTATTCATATTGTTTATTCCTTCTTCCTCTCCCTCTCCTTTCCTCGCTTTCTCCTTTCCGCCACTAAAAGCACTAACAATGGAAGCACTTGACCAGAATAAAGCAAATAGGCACGTCCTTCATTAATGATAAACCACAAATAAAAAAAACACAAAAAAACTCGAACTTGCAATAGGGGACTGCAATGTTGCACTTTGCGTTAGACTATGCCACTCTTTATATATATATATATATATATATATATATATATATATACATTTTTTTTTTTAGTCTATCAGCTTTTCCCTTTGTTTTACTTGTATTTTTGTCGTGCGTGTGTATTAGGTCTCTGTATTTGTGCTAGAGTATGGGGGTAGGGAGGATTTGCCTTGGTGTGGGTGTGTTCATGCGTATATGAGTGTGTGTGTTTGTGTAAGATAATGTGGAAGGTTGGAAACTGAGTTTACGTTTGTGTCTACAAATCTGTATGTGTGTGCGCATACAGTGCTTGTTTGCTTTTGAAGGAGTTTGTGTGTTTACAGCATACAGAATATTTTCCCTCAATGCCACGAACATTTGTCAAATGGTTAATAGTTAAAACAAATAAAGGTGCCTAGACACCAAGGTCCTTTAGCATTAGCAAAAATCAAAGTAAATAAAAGGTACAGGTCCTTGATCAAATCCGATCATTTTTTTGTATTGCTTTTGTGTTTTATCACAATTAACTCGTTATACCTTTCATCACATTTTCTAACATCAGTCTTAGGTCAATTTTTTTTTTTTCTTATATCAACTTCAAGATATGCTTGATTTAATCAATGTTTCCATTTTTTCTCTCTTTTCTTTTTTCTCTTTATCATTTCTATTCTTCTTCCTATCTTCTTCTTTCGCATGTCTTTTTTGATAGCATTCAATTTTTTCCTTTCTTTCTCTCTTTCCTTTGTTCTTGATATATTTCTTTCCAAGTCTTACAACGATGCCTTGTTTTAGTCGTGCAATATCTCATCTGTTCATTGTCAGTAGCATTTCATCATCTCACTGTAATATTAATATCTCTCAGTGAGCAAGGGAGAGAGAGAGAGAGAGAGAGAGAGAGAGAGAGAGAGAGAGAGAGAGAGAGAGAGAGAGAGAGAGAGAGAGAGAGAGAGAGAGAGAGAGAGAGAGAGAGAGAGAGAAAGAGAGAAGAGACGAGAGAGAGGGAAACGAGAAGAAAGAGAAGAGCTAAGAAAGACGAAGAGAAGTGATGAGGAGCCAAGAGGAACACAAACGGTGAAAAAGAGAGAAGGTGGAGAGTGCCACGAAGGGAGATAGAAAGCTAAATAT
Organism: Penaeus monodon; assembly: GCF_015228065.2. NCBI lineage: Eukaryota > Metazoa > Arthropoda > Malacostraca > Decapoda > Penaeidae > Penaeus > Penaeus monodon. The sequence goes on along the minus strand of NC_051392.1, from coordinate 5,314,720 downwards.
GAGCAATGCACAGACTTTGTTTATAGGTGTATAATACCACTAAAACGGTGAAACCAAAGAGTAACGGTAAATATAGACACGTCTACACACCTAAAAGCAGTGAGAACGAAAGAAATAAAGCAAGTTGCAAAGAGAGCGATAAACGCCAATACGATAGAGTGCATTCATTCACTCGCAATATAAAGGGTGATTCATCATATGACGGGCATTACGTAGAGACTCACTCAATGGCGCGGTGTTTCTATTGTATGCGCGCACACACACACACACACACACACACACACACACACACACACACACACACACACACACACACACACACACACACACACACACACACACACGCACGCACGCACGCACGCACGCACGCACAAACAACACACACACACACAAACGCAGCCTTTGTAATAATAATAATGATAGCAATAATATAGTAATGATAATAACATCATTGATAACAATAATGATAACAATAAATATAATAATAATGATAACCATGACCGATAATAATTAAGATAACAATAAAAATTAATAATAAAACGATAATGAGTCTTTTAAGCGAAATAGTTTTTGCCAAATTTACCAATTTTCACATTCGGACTCGTTACAGAAAACGGATTGTCATCGTTGAAGGGAGACTTTCATAATTTGTGAGCTCGTCGTTTTGCCTATATTTATCTCCTGTAATTTTCGTATGAAATTAGAAATCACATTATAGTTAATGAAATGAATATGTATGTAGAGGAATTAAATGCTTGGGGTTAATCTTTACGGTATGGACGCACTAAGCTAGGGCAAATTGAAGATGATATTCTTGTAGAGAACAAAAAGTTACAGTCGTCGGTACAGGAACTATTTTGCAGACACGAACGGTAACGCCACAAATTAAGGAAAAAGGTCGCGGACGGCAGCGCTCAGAGTCAAAGTCCACTCGGCGCTCCAGCGGCTAATTCCACTCGGTCGGTGCGAAAGAATAAGTTTCCGCGCAACTCGCACGCCGTCTTCTGTCGTACTGCCCACCTATGTCATCACAGTGTCACGACCAATCAGATGGCGGCAGTTTATCAGAGATTTTAATTGCTCATTAAAGTTTTAGTATAACATTCCATATATGATGAAAATATGCACGACCATCTATTTACTGTTCATATATATGCGCTTTTAGCCGTTTTTACGTTAAAAAAAATTTCCATGATTATTTTCTCACACCTATTAAGATTTTTTAATTGCTTAACTACTCAAACCATGCAGCCAATGCTTAAGCTATTTCGAGTATGCAGTTAACACCATTTCTAGAATACACCGGTGACCTGCTTCATTCTTCTCAGTGACAATGACTGATGTGTGTTCTCTGTGCTATGGTGGTGTACTTGACTTTCACGCAAAATTTCATGGAAAAACCGAAGACCTTATATTTTTTTGTGAAAAGTGTAGTTCGAATTGCAGACTAGATATTAAGAACAAAACTTTTAGATGCGAAAATTTCACAATAGAACTGTGAGGTGTAATTAAAAAAAAACTATTTTCCATAAAACATGGTTTGCAAAATGAAATCTAGACGTTGAGACAAATATATTTTTTGTTAATTTTTACTTGGAAGATTATTTCTCTTACGCTCTGGTAAGAGATGAGTTTAAACTCTCGGAAAAAAAAAATTTGTGACTGGGGAATTTTTGCCGTGAAGTGCTTATTGCCTGGTGCTTAAACAATAGTGCTGAAAAGGTCGGTGGCCCTGGCACAATTGTAGAGATAGACGAATCAAAGTTTGGGAAAAGGAAATACAATGTGGGCAGATTGATTGAGGGCCAGTGGGTTTTCGGTGGGGTGTGCCGTGAAAGTTGGATTTTTTTTTTTTATTCCTCCAGAGATGCTGAAACCCTTCTAGAAGTTATTAAAGACCGCATTAAAGAAGGGACCACAAACATTAGTGAGAGCTGGAAGGCATATAACTGCCTAGATAAAGAGGGCTTTCAGCACCTGACAGTAAACCATTCCCTCAATTTCGTGGATCCCGTCACTGCGGCTCACGCCAACACCATCGAGCGTAAGTGGCGGGAAGCGAAGGCAAAAGTACCGCATTACGGCAGGAGGAAGTATCATTTTGTCGGTTATCTGGCCCTTGCGATGTTTCTGATGAGCATCCCGGATTCAAATCAAAGACTGCATCGCTTCTTCCTAATTTGTACCCTCCGCAGTAAGGTACGTTATCATATCATATTCGTTTTTTGTTTTCTTTTGTTTTACGCTGCATGAAAGAGATAAAAGGGGGGGAAGTCCTTGGCTAAGTAAATAAATATACAGGTAAGACGAGTAAAAAAAACAAAGACCTGTTTCAAGCTCTATCTTGCCGTGCATATCGAGGTGAAGAGAATGTTTGCCGGGGGGTGTTAGGGGGCAGAGCCCCCCATCAACCCTCCCCTCGGGCAGTGCCCGAAAGGTACGCCCAGTCACGGCAACTTGGACTGTGGAGTAAATGTTGTGTCGTTAACGTGTGCGCTTCTTGCTCTTTTCTATTTTTTATGGCGGGCATAATCGAACACTCGTATTTTTTTCATCATAAATATGAAGTTTGGCTCCGAAAAGTCGCATTTTATGATCTTCGTAAATATAAAGTTTGGCTCGCATTTCCAAAAAATCGCATTCTTTGATCTTCGTAAATATGGAGTTTGGCTCGCATTTCCGAAAAGTCGAATTTCTTTGCATTCATAATTTTCTTTGGTCATTTACTGACACTCAAATCAAACTGAGGCCACTCTATACTCCCCCCCCCCCCAAAAAAAAAAAAAAAAAAAAAACGGTTCCCCACGTGTCCCCCAAGATTGTTGGCTGGAGTTGGGGAACTTGGTCTCTGGCGAGTGCGTCCATACGCCTACGCATCCATACGAATTACCCATTACTGATACCTAGTCCAAAATTAGGAACTAATGTGAAATATTAAATTAATGTAATGTTTAATGTGATCAATTTATGTCTGGTATATTATCCATTTATGTACTTTCTATGTGTATCATAAGTTAAAATTTGTTTTACAAGTGTAAAGGTATAGATATATGAAATTTCAATTATTTCTACTAGAATTATTAGTTAAAGTATGAAGAGGACAGAAGCGAGTAGATACGAGTCAAAGAAATTCACTGTACCATTGGTGTTATTTCTTTTATATTAATTTCGATCTAGTAATACTGGTATAGAGCAAAGGCCTTATTTTGTAACATTTCCGAAACCCCCTAACACTCTGATACACTCTGATGCATGTTTGCCCTTTACATATACATTATTGGAACCTGTTGAAACATCTTTTCCCGTTTGTATCTGCAAATGATTAGGTTGATCTGGTAGAAAACAGCGATCTGTGTCGTAGTTTGTGAATGGGTGAAGCTCATTCTTCTATTTCTTTCGTAGGAAGTATGAAGAGTGTGTTATATTTTGCCTGTGCAGGTAATTCCGTCCATCAGTGTGTATCTTTTCACCTCTCTTTATGATAGCGTCTTTTTATCTTAATACGGTCATTTTGTAAATATATACCTTTATTTCCCTACCCTACCCCCGGCCTTTTACATTTACATCAGCGTACAACAAAAAACAAGACTTACTAACATATATTTTTTCTTCTTAGTGGTCTCTGCCATCATCGAATATGTAAAGCTGGATGTTTATCACCCGAGTAACTAACTATTTCATTACTCACGTCGCTATACAGAGCAGGAAAGCTACACAGCGCTAACCTTTGTTGAGAACGAAGTCTCGAGGAATTTACCTTCTCGATATAACCTTCACCACCATTTTCGCGCAACTATTTAATAAAGACTCCTTTGATCTCAGTTCCGCCACTCAGGATCGGTCTATTCAGAATACGGCCTCTGTTTGATGGCACTGGCCTGTTGTTTAGTAGAGCTGACGTGAGCTTCAGGAGAGTAAAAATGTCTGATATTCGCATATTTAGCCTCCTGACTTTATGATACTAATAATGATAATGATAACAATAATAATAATGGTAATGATAATAATAATAATAATTAAGTGCACGTTCTTAGAACAAAAAAAACTAATTCTTGATAAGCTTAAAAATCCTTGATAATCCTTCTTTTCAAAACTGTAGTTACATAATCCGATACTAGTCCTATCCACGCGTCATGTTTAAAAATCTCTAAACGGCCTACACATTATGAATAATCAAGCAAATTATTACAAAAAAAAATTATTCGTAAAACGTTTAACAGTAATTCATACACTCTCCTTTTACTAGCACTGAGAACTGTTCAAACTTTATTAACTTTTGCACTGTGTATCTGACCTTGTAAATAATACACACCCATACCAATAATCTGTCCTTTCATACATGTAACCTTGTGGTGTGATATGGTGAAGAGCACGCAGAATACTACATGTAAGTTACAGATATATCAAACATCCGGAGAGAAAACGAACCATTTCCACAGTTAAACTGCCTCAGTGGACATAAACTTTCATGCAGGAAGCTCTCGATGGGGTAAACATGAAAAGCAATGGTCAGGAGTTATTGTAAAAATGCTTATATATGTGTGTGTGTGTGTGTGTATACATATATATGTATATATATATATATATATATATATATATATATATATATATATATATATATATATATACATATATATGTGTGCGTGTGCGTGTGCGCGTGCGCGTGCGCGTGTGCGTGTGCGTGTGCGTGTGCATATATATATATATATATAATATATATATATATACTCACACACACACACACACACACGCATATATATATATATATATATATATATATATATATATATATATATATATATATATAATATATATATTAGTTCCTATGATGTGTGTATCCTTTTCTTATCCTTTATCCTCCCCACTCCCCCCTCAAAAAAGGAAAAAGAACAAAGAAACGAGAATTATCCGCGTATCCACGAGTTTAACAGGATAACCCAGTTGGTGTGAGGATTAATCTCCGTTATTAAGATCACTGATAATTACGTTCAGTTGATTAAGAAATTTACAGGATCTGGACGTGCCATGGGGCAAAATCTGGCTTTGGTATTAATCTCGTTGAAATGAAAAGCGTATTAGCATTCTCTCGCTCTCTCTCTCTCTCGCTCTCTCTCTCTCTCTCTCTCTCTCGCTCTCTCTCTCTCTCTCTCTCTCTCGCTCTCGCTCTCCTCTCGCTCTCTCTCTCTCGCTCTCTCTCCCCTCTCTCTCTCTCTCTCTCTCTCTCTCTCTCTCTCTCTCTCTCTCTCGCTCTCTCTCGCTCTCGCTCTCTCTCGCTCTCTCTCTCTCTCTCTTTTTTTTTTTTTTTTTTTTTTTTTTTTTTTTTTTTTTTTTTTTTTTTTTTTTTTTTTTTTTTTTTTCAATCCAGTTGTGCTGAGTAATCTCCGTTTTAATCATCTGATACTTACGTTCAGTTGATTAGAATTACAGCTCTGACGTGCCATGGCAATCTGGCTTTGGTTCTTCATCTCGTTGAATGAAGCGTATTAGCTCTCTCTCTCTCTCTCTCTCTCTCTCTCTCTATCTATCTATCTATCTATCTATCTCTCTCTCTTTCAGATGTGTTTCTGTTTGTTTTGTTTTGCATTTCAATATTATTATTCTTTCCCTGATTCGTATTATTCACAGTATTCCTCCTCCTGTTCGTCATAGCCGTTTTCCTATGTTTTTTTTCTCTCTCCTCTTCCTCTTCGCCTCCGCCGTCTTCGTATTTTCCTTCTTCTTCTCTTCTATCTCATTCTTCTCCATTTTCCCCATCCCCAACCCCTCTTCCTCATCTTTCTCCTCCTCCTCTTCCTTCTCTACCTCCTCCTCCTTCTCTTCTTCCTTCCCTTCCTCCTACTCCTACTCCTCTTCTCCTTCCTCCTCTTCTCTACCTCCTCCTCCTTCTCTTCTTCCCCCCTTTCCTCCTCCTCTCCCTCCTCTTCCTCTTCCTTCCTCTACCTCCTCCTCCTTCTCTTCTTCCCCCTTTCCTCCTCCTCTTCCTCCTCTCCCTCTTCCTTCCCTCTCCCTCCTCCCCAATTTCCGTAGAAAGTTGATAGAGCAAACATGAACCAAAAAAAAGTTGATAAAGTTGATAGAGCAAATAGTATAGAATAGTAGTAAAGACAGTATAAAGTATCTATAGTAAATAGTATAGATAGTATAAAATATATATGGTAAATAGTATTGATAGTATAAAGTTGATAGAGCAAACATGAGCCACTTTCAGGAGCCAATCTCATGCCGGCGGAAAGTAACATCGATCGAAGGTCTATCGGTGGCGTTCCAGCTGCGAGCGGTCGGTTGCACGACGCGCTGTTTCCTTTTTGCGTTTTTCGTTCTTTATTGCTATCTTTTGTTTTATCTTCTTGTTTTTTTGTTTTTCTTTTTTTTTCTTTCTTTCTGTCTTTCTTTCTATTTTT
>NC_051392.1:5283319-5285819 GCF_015228065.2 Penaeus monodon | reverse complement strand
GAAATGGTGATAATAATAATGATAATAATAATAGTAACAATTGCAGTAATAACAAAAAAGAAAGAACAATAACAATACCAATAACAGCAATAACAATAACAATAATCTCATAACAGTAACAAGAACAAGAACACAAAACAGAAGAGCAGCAACCTTCGCTCCTGACGAAGGGATGGTGAGGCAGGTGCGTCTTTATGTCCTTCCATGGCTGCCACCGCCCGCACGCCCGGGAACGGGAATTCCAGGAATGGGAATCAGGTCTTCCAGGGTGCCGTCCTCAGCCCTGGCACCCGTGGGTCAGCATGTACCCGATCTCTTGCGTCCAATTTGTGCCTCCGGAAATACATATGCATATATATATATATATATATATATATATATATATATATATATATATATATATATATATATATATATATATATATATATATATATATATATATATATAATATATATACATACACACACACACATATATGCACATATATATGTACATGGTCTCGCCATGGGCCCCCCCACCTGAGTGCAGTCATAGCCTGTCTGCTCATGGACACACTGGAGAGGGATAGCTACAAGGATATAATCGGCAGACATTCAACTTGGCCTCGTTACGTCCTTCGTTATGCCCTCGTCATTGTCCCCAGAAGGTCGTGCTTACAACATACACTGACGCGGCTTAACTCCGTTCACGAGAAAATACGTTCACCGTGGAGGAGGAGGAGGATTAGAAACTACCTTTCCTGGACACTCTGATCCATCGGGGTGACGATGGCCTACGTTTCTCTGTATATAGGAAGCCTACGATTAAAGATGATTATATCCATTATTACTCCAACCATAGCAACAAATCAAAATCTGGTGTTGTAATTGGCTTCTTCCTCAGAGCACTGAAGATCTGCAGCCCAGAATTTCTTGAGGATGAGGTTGCCTATATAATTAATTCTTTCATGAAAATATCCCAGAGGCTTCCTGCTAAACCTCAGAAAGAAGGCGGAGAACGTACTCGCAAGATCAGACCCTGCACCCTCTTCTAATAATGTTCTCATATTACCGCCATGTAGCATTTCCCAGGCGATCAGCAGATACTCCGGCAAGACAGTGAGAACCGCCAGCACATCCGAGGAGAAAATACATGACTTAATACGAGACAGGAAGCAGCCCGAAAGCAACCCTAACAGTGTTGTATATCACATAACCTGCAGCAGATGCGATACAGCATACTTTGATGAAACAGGCCGTGGTTTCAGCACTAGGATCAGCGACCATCGAGCTGACATCCGTCACTAACAGTGACTTCCAACGCCATAATGGTACATGTAGATGAAGCTGGACATCAAACGAACTGGAAGGAAGCAGAAATAGCCCATGGAGGACTGAACAAAGAAAAAAGAAAAATTATGGAAGCTGCATGCATCACGACGGAGAATAATGTCAACACAGCATCGGCCAGATTCAAACTATCCAAGGACACGGCAACAATTATAAGAACAACGAGGGGGAGGTCACAATTGTCAGGTGTTCCGTCAGCTCTGATATATATACTCTGTAATTTTTTTGATGTTTGTATTGATGAAGATACAATTGATACCGGTCTAATACGTCTTATATTATGAAGATATTCATTCTCATTCATACCTTTTATACATGAATACGATTCATGTACATACATATGTATATATATAAATATATACACATGTGTGTGTGTATGTATGTATGTATGTATGTATGTATGTATGTATGTATACATATATATATATATGTATATGTATGTATATATATAAATATATGTACATATGTATATATATATAATATAAATATGAATATATATATAAATATACACACACACACACACAGATATATAAATAAATAAATATATATATATATATATATATATATATATATATATATATATATATATTATATATGCAGTATATATACACAATGCACATATACAGAAAGAGAGAGAGAGAGAGAATAAGAAAGAACGATAAAGAACAAGAGGGAGGTGAGGAAGAATAATTAACCTAATCTTACAGTGAATATATATATATATATATATATATATATATATATATATATATATATATATATACATATATATATATATATATATATATATATATATATACATATATATATATATATATATATATATATATATATATATATTATATAATTCAAAAGTCTGTCCTCCATTGAAAAAAGTGAATCCTCGTGGATATTCTAAATAAAAGACAATGCTAATTAGCAAATGTAATTAGGTAATTCAGGCGAACTTTGTGAAGCGAGGAATATATATATATATACACATATATATATATATATATATATATATATATATATATATATATATATGTATATATATATATATATATGTATATATATATGTATATAGATAGATAGATAGATAGATAGATGATTACATACATACATACATATATACATACATAAATTACACTAACACACACACACAAACGTACAGCCAAAACAAACATACAAA
>NC_051392.1:5275819-5278319 GCF_015228065.2 Penaeus monodon | reverse complement strand
CGCATCTTACTGTTTTATGGATAAAACAGATAAGAAGGAATATTTTATAGTATTCTGTATGTTTTAATTTTAATCAAATACTAGTAATTGTAGTAATGGTAATAATAACGATAATATTAATAGTGATGATAAAGATGATAATAATTATGTTTCATGTTGTTATTGTTTTAGTTATTATCATCATTATCATGATAATCATCATTATTATTATTATCATTGTAATTGCAGCTGCTGTTACAATCATTATCATTAGTATAGTAGTAGTAGTATCCTCATCATTGTTAATATTATCATTATCATTATCATTATCATTATCATTATCATTATCATTATTATCATCACTATCATCTACACTATCATTATTGTATCTGTTATCATTATCATCATATTGTTGTAGTTGCTATTACTATCAATAACAGCAGTAGTTATTTATAGTATATACATGTTATTGTCATTAAAATCCTTAAATTTCTCTACTTTTTTTCAACTCTTGTTATTTTTATGATAGTTCTTCTAAGAATGATTATTTTTATAATTTTTCTTATGGCTGACATTATTATTTTTACTTTAATATTAATATAAACATTAATATCTTTAATATTATTGATTAACGAAACTGTCGGTGAATAAAATAAATTATCATTCATATTTATATATTTATTGATTGAAACAAAAATGATAACAAAACAGCAAACAAAAACTGCGTATTTTATTATTCTTCCCTCCTCCTCTTCATCATCCTTTTCTTTCTTCCTCTTCTCTTAATTTTCTTCATCTTCCTCCTCCTACTACTCCTTCTTCTTCCTCCTCTCCTCCTCATTTTTCTCTTCCTCCTCTTCCTCCTCAATTTCCACCTTCTCCACCTCCAGTTTCCCCTCCCACACCTCCACCATCACCACCACTTCCTCCTCTACCTGCTCTCCCACCTCTTCTCTCCTCTCCCTCCTTCCTCCCTTTATCGCTCACGCCTCCGCCTTCCCGGAAGTAAACGTGAAGCGAAAATCGGAGTCTGCCGAGTGTTTGTCCTCCCACCGCTGGAAGGCTTCGATCTGTTCAGCGCTGAGACTTTCCTGCCAACCTCCGACTTTTCCTGAAGGAGATGAGAACGAGGTCGTGGCTTTTTTTTCTTTTTTTTCTGTTTTTCATTTGTTCTGGATTGTTTTTCCTTGTTTTGTTCACGGTGTATTTGCTTGTGCACATGGGTGGGGTGTGTGTGTGTGTGTGTGTGTGTGTGTGTGTGTGTGTGTGTGTGTGTGTGTGTGTGTGTGTGTGTGTGTGTGTGTGTTGGAAAGTAAGGATAATTCTACATCAAGTGATTAATCAAAGATTATTATGTACCTCTGTAGCAAATATGTGCACATTAACTAACTTTCAACAAACACACAAAACACGAGGATCATTTGTAAGCTATATTTCTCTCTCTCTCTCTCTCTCTCTCTCTCTCTCTCTCTCTCTCTCTCTCTCTCTCTCACCTTTCCTGAGGAAGCTCCCCTTGTCCTTGTGGCAGAATCCCGAGTCCTTCCAGTGCTCGTAGTTGACGCTCGGGTTGGAGGCCATAGAGGCGAAGGACGTGCAGGCGGCCACGTACTCCAGCTGCTCCTCGCTCGCCTCCACCTGGGGTCGCACATGTCATTAGGGTCACACGGAGGTCAAACAAGAATGTTAACATGCTACTGGGGCCACGTAGATGTCAAAGAAAAGTGAAGAGGTCAGTCATGAGGATCACAAGGAAACCTAATGCTACAGCCACATCTACCTCAGACTCCCAATCGGTCGAGGGTTTGAATCGGGGCAACGGCAAAATACTTGTTCCCGAGCGGTTGGCGTCTAGGAAAACGTTGCAGTTACACCGAGAAAAAAAACTTATCGTGAATCGATCGGCCCTGCTGGTGTGGCTGCCAATTTTGCCATGTAGCCGATTTTATTGCGGTGCGCTCGTCGGTACCTTACGTCCACTCGACGAGCAGTCAGGTGTCCTACACGGATAGGATACGGACGATCGCTAACTGATGTGCACAGTGGGGCCTTGTCTCTCGGATCGTCTGATGGTACATCCGATTGGTACGGATTGGACAAGAACGGTCCGCGACGCGTCGGTGGTTGTTCATGGACCGCTGCCGACTCGTCACGGATTGTATACGATTACAAACCACGTTCCCCGATCATGTGTGTGTGTGTATATATATATATATATATATATATATATATATATATATATATATATATATATATATATATACACATTGTCTAGGATTGCCCAGGAACTAGTCGCAGAGTGGCCGGGGACAAGTCGCCAGATTCTATCGGACCGAAGAGAGACCAGTTGGAGGCACAAATCAGTCTCCGACTGCTGGGGAGGAATCGTAAGTCGTACACATTCACAAGTAGTCAGGAGCCACCACCGATAACTTCCGAATTCATCAGACTGCTTCCGATCCCCGTCCTCTCGGCGAGCAGACGTACGACGAGTGTCCGAGTGAAGGTATGAGATCGGTCGTAA
>NC_051392.1:5258319-5260819 GCF_015228065.2 Penaeus monodon | reverse complement strand
ACATATTTCACCGTCACGGCTTTTGTAACTGTATATGTTACTTGGTTGTGATAGCTTGTTTCTTTTAATAGAAAACATTTAATATTTTTATGCTGTCTTGCTGTACAAATATCATTGCCCTCAAAGCCATTTAGTGTCATTTATGGAAAATCTCCAAGTATTGTCGCATTTTCAATTTCTCTTGGCACTACTCTCCTACCACTGACTACAGGTCCGTTGCTCAGTGATCGTGAGCAAGGTGCAGAGATAGTATTTGCAAATTCTTTCATTCAGAAAATTACTTTGGCATTACCAATGTCATGAACTTATTTTTACAGTGGCCATGGAAGACATGGTAATCTGTCATCCTAGAAGCTTTATTTTATTCGATATGATTTCATGGTTGTAAAAATGAGCACTTGCACGTTACACTTGCCCTCCTTTCATAAATATATCCTCTCCTTATCTTTCATATTTTACCACAGGCACATTGCGCAGAGCGATATATATATTACAGAAATAACTGCAAAGTTAAAGGCTCTAAAGTGTTTTCGTACTGTGCAATAATATCATGTTGTGTTAAAAGCTTGTGGGGCAGACATCAAGTGATGGCGTTCAGTATGATAACGTCTTCTATATATGGCACTAGCGAAAGGGGGCGGTGTTTCCTACATACCTATATTGAACAGACTTTTAAAGTTGTCTTTAGTCTTTGAATATGGTTAACAAAATGTTCTCCAGATCACGTGGGGATACAGTACATTAAAGGGTACTTTTATGTCTGGTATGAAGGGGAAAAAAAAATTAGCACTTCCATCATCAAGTCTTCCTACCCATATGTTACAATGACATAATTAAAACCGGTGCAGTAAGAAATTTCGGCAGGATAGAGCCCATGCAACTACATTTTGGTGACGCACATTGATGGTATTTAGGGGGTTTTGCCGCTATCTCCTGTTGGAGGTTCCGGCCTCTACCTCCCGGCCTGGTCAATAAAACTTTCACCTCGTATGTTCCAGCTGGATAGAGCCAAGGCAACTACGCTTTTGTCTCACATTGATGGTATACAGAAAAGGAATTTCGGACAGGGGGAAAAATAGACCGGTGCACCGGATCCTAAACATGTGTAAGAAAAGAAAAATAAATATATGTATATATATATATATATATATATATATATATATATATATAATATAAATATATATATATATGATATATATATAAATATGTATATGATATATATATATATAAATATATGTATATATATATATATATATATAAATATATATATAATATAATATATATATTTGTGTGCGTGTGAGTGTGCGTGCGAGTGTGCGTGCGAGTGTGCGTGTGAGTGTGCGAGTGTGAGTGTGTGTATGTGTATGTGTATGTGTATGTGTGTGTGTGTGTGTATGTGTATGTGTATGTGTATGTGTATGTGTATGTGTATGTGTGTGTGTATGTGTGTGTGTATGTGTGTGTGTATGTGTGTGTGTATGTGTGTGTGTATGTGTGTGTGTATGTGTGTGTGTATGTGTATGTGTATGTGTATGTGTGTGTGTGTGTGTGTAAATATATATATATATATATATATATATATATATATATATATATATATATATATATATATGCGTGATTGTGTATATAAATAAATGTATGCACACACACATACATAAATACACACAGACGCACACACACACACACATCTATCTATCTATCTATCTATCTATCTATCTATCTATCTATCTATCTATCTATCTATCTATCTATACACATATACACATATACACATATACACATATACACATATACACATATACACATATACACATATACACATATACACATATACACATATACACATATACACATATGCACATATGCACATATACACATATGCACATATGCACATATACACACACACACACACACACACACATATACACACACACACACACACACGCTTTTTCCCTCAAAGGTACCCTAAAGGACGAGTGAAATAAATGTCTTATCCGGAGAAATATCAAAAAAGGAATTATTTCGTGCTCGACGGTGCACGAAGGCTTTGGATATGAGAGAGTTTTATTGTTTCAGCTTCAGTTAACAAGGGATCCTTTTGGGATGCAAGAAGAGCTATGGCGTCTACTGCGCCAGACTTGGTTTCTTAAGATTCTGGACAATTAGCAACGAATCTCTCGCCCTGTGTTTGTTTACGTCGAGGTGAGATCTGTGGGAAGTTAGGAGTTCCGAAAACATAGTATCGCTATCGAAGTTTACCCTAAATAGCCAGAGGGAACTTTGTAATCTTATTAATGGCATTTTTTCGATGCTTAATAGCACCACGATCGTGTAAAAAGGAAAGTAATGAGCTTACGATACTTTATTTTCTTTATGCGCTGAGGACAGGGAAATTAATAGTGTTTACCTATTATAACTGTGTTTAGTCATAGTCTTTATTATACATATCTTGCGTTGGTTATAATGCTCCTTTATACATGGGACTCCTTTCAGAATCTAA
>NC_051392.1:5248319-5253319 GCF_015228065.2 Penaeus monodon | reverse complement strand
TAGAGGAAGAGAGAGAGAGATTACTATTCGCAGTATTACATTGTAGCAAATCCTTCGTTATTTAGGATTTACATTCGGTTTTCAACATCCTCTTATGATTTTTTTTTTACTTGAAAAAAAAAGTTGTTTTTTTAGAAAATTCACGGAGCTGAAACAAAAGATATGAAAATATCAGGGAAACGGGGAACATTACTGAATAATTATCTGTATTTATAGCAGCGTATATGTTTATTCAGTACATATCGTTCATTATAATATCTATTTCGTTTAGAATTAGACGTGATTAGTGTCAAGGCAAATCAATAAGCTGTCACGGAGGGTAATTTATCATTAATACGAGATGATCAATGGCTAAAATTGATCACAAATTATGCTTATTAAAGGGATTACTACACGTTTATCAAGACTGAAGGGTAAATATCTTAGGAATAACTTTAGCACTCAAGACGAAGGTGCCAAATGTTATGCCTAAAGAGACAGATTTCATGAATATGGGACACATTAAGAATAGCGTGAAGAAAAGAAAGAATGGAGGAATAAAGAAAGGGAAGAAAGACAGAGAGAGAGAAAAAAAGAACTCTGTATGTACGGAAAATTAAAGGTATGTGTGTCTCTCATGTGTACGTATGAGTTAGAGAGTTTGTGGAATCAAGTATAGGAAAATGATAAGACAAAATACAACCAAACACTGTTAAGACAAGTGAGAAAAGTGATCAAGTGCTACGTAATTCCTTTTGTAAGACATTCCATGATAAGAAATATGAAATATACAACAGCAATACCCTTCACATATAAACTTTTATAGAATACAAAAAACCTGAACGCACATTTTTTTTCTCTTTACTACCAACAAAATTAGACAAAAAAAAATACAACCTATACCTATGAAATTAGCAATACAGTGAATGAGAAAAGTGTATAAAAGTCAGTGAAAATAAAACATTAAAACGGAAATTGCAACATTGCATTACAACAATTATATCCTTGGGTGTGAAGCAGCTGATGTGACGTCATAAGGAGAGCTATATGATAAGATCTAAATACTTTTATCTTAATCATTATCGTCCTTATTGGCACACGAAAGAGGTTTTCCTTTTTCCGTGTGTGTGTGGGGGGGGGGGGGGTGTAGCATCGATAAAACGTAAATGAAGACAGATAAATCAATCTATCTATCTATCTATCTATCTATCTATCTATCTATCTATCTATCTATCTATCTATCTATCTATCTATCTATCTCTCTATCTCTCTATCTCTCTATCTCTCTATCTCTCTATCTCTATCTCTCTCTATCTCTTCTCTATCTCTTCCTCTCTCTCTATCTCTCTCTCTATCCTCTCTCTATCTCTCTCTCTATCTCTCTCTCTATCTCTCCTCTATCTCTCTCATCTCTCTCTCTTCTCTCTCTATCTCTCTCTCTATCTCTCTCTCTATCTCTCCCTCTATCTCTCTCTATCTCTCTCTCTATCTCTCTCTCTTATCTCTCTCTCTATCTCTCTCTCTATCTCTCTCTCTTTCTCTCTCTCTATCTCTCTCTCTATCTCTCTCTCTATCTCTCTCTCCTATCTCTCTCTTCTCTCTCTCTCTCCCTCTCTCTCTCCCTCTCTCTCTCCCTCTCTTCTCCCTCTCTCTCTCCTCCTCTCTCTCCCTTCTCTCTCTCCCTCTCTCTCCCTCTCCCTCTCTCTCTCCCTCTTGCACAATCTTCCCCAATCGTACTTCCGATCATGAACTCCCCCCCACTCCCCACACCCCCCACCCCCACCCCCCAAATCTTATCTCTCCTTGGCCTTATCTCTTTATCTCCATTTATAAAACAAGATCACTACGGCATATTAAAACCAGTATCAATTCTGAAATTTCCTTAACCACTACAGACCCTCAACAGACAAGAATGTGTTGCGACATCTGTGAATGCGTGTGCAGTTTCATGGCTAAATTGTGTTGTGAATTCCTTTGTGAGGATTGCTGTGAGTAACTAGTGTGTTTTGTTGTAAAATTGGTTGTAATGTTTGGTTGTGAATCCTTGTTGTAAGTTAGATTCGTCGGGTTTCGTAAGTAAGTTTAGTTACAAGTTTCGTTTTAAGTTTCGTCAGAAAGTATTGTTTTTAAGTAAGTTTTGTTGTGCGTTGTTTCTCTTCGGAAACTTGTTGTTTTAGTGTTTGTGTGTTGTTGTTTTTTTCTTGTTCTTGTTCTTCTTGTTCTTATTCTTCTGCTTCTTTTTCTTCGTCTTCTACTTCTATTTGGTGCTATGAAGGAAAGGACCTTTATGCCACTGGTTATCATTATTATTGCTATTATGATCATCATCATCATCATCATCATCATCATCATCATCATCATCATCATCATCATCATCATCATCATCATCATCATCATCATCATCATCATCAGTATCATCATCATCATCATCAGTATCATCATCATCATCAGTATCATCATCATCATCAGTATCATCATCATCGCCAGTATCATCATCATCGCCAGTATCATCATCATCATCATCATCATCATCATCGCCAGTATCATCATCATCATCATCATCATCGCCAGTATCATCATCATCATCATCATCATCATCGCCAGTATCATCATCATCATCATCATCATCATCGCCAGTATCATCATCATCATCATCATCATCGCCAGTATCATCATCATCATCATCATCATCGCCAGTATCATCATCATCATCATCATCATCGCCAGTATCATCATCATCATCATCATCATCGCCAGTATCATCATCATCATCATCGCCAGTATCATCATCTTTGTTATTATCTTTATCATTATCATAATAGTAATGGTAATTATTATCATTTTCATTATGATTATCAGCTACATTATTATCCTTATTATTAATGACACTGCCATCGTCATGATCATCATCATTATCATGATAGTTATTATAATCATCATTATCCTTATTACCATTATCATGTTTCCTTATTACCTTATTACCATCATCATTGTTATCATTACCACCATTATCATTACTATCACTATTATCACTACATCTGTCACCACTATCATCATCGACATCACCATTGCATCATTACTATTATCATTATTATAGCTAATCCTTTCCCTTGCCTTCAGGTGACTGTTGCGAAGATTCTTACGATGACAAAGAAGAAAAGAGGAAGAGAAAACAAGAACAACAAGATAAAGTCGTGTCTTCACAACCTACAAATAATGGTAAATCCTAAAACGTTTATCGCCACAACTGTTATTGTTATTCTGCGTACTATACGGGTGTAAGCGATAAAATGTGAATGTAGATATAGATGTAATAGAAATATATGTATGATAAAAATAATATAGATATAATAAAAATATAGATATAATAGAAATAGAAATATAATAAAAATGTGATCATAAAAATATAGATGATAAAAAATAGATATAATAAAATATAAATATAACAAAACATATAGATAAGATGAACATATAAATATATAAAAGATAAATATAAGAATATAAACAAAATAAAGGCATAAATATAAAAAATATATAAACAAAAATATAAATATATATAATAAAATATATAAACATGATATCAATAAATATAGTCAGTAAATAAGATAAAACGATACATAAATATAACAAAAATATAAATATAACAGAGTAGAAATATTAGTACGATAAAAATATTAATACAATAATATAAACGACGGAAATGCTATCGAGTCTTGGCGTTTTATCTTGTCTGATTACTCAAATATAAAAGGAAATGTGGACAGTGATAAGATACTTATTGTGGCTGTGTTTCCTTGTGTTAATTTGTACTGAAACTGGACTTCAAGACCTTCAGTTAGGCTTGGGAGTCACGAATCTGGATAATATCTTCAACCATATTGGATAATTTCGTAATCCTTGGTCTAGATCAGTGGTGATAATTGTGTCTGAATAATTCTGAATTTGAATCTGAGTAATTAATTTAGTAGTTAATAAGATGGAGAAATAATGATAATGAATTTGGCATATAGCTGGCCTCCTCGTGCTAAGTACCTGATTTGTATGGATTCATGAGTAAATAATATACGTCTCATTTTTCTCTGTAGATATTTATAGTTTAACTTTTTCTCTGTTTACATGCTTTATTTGTCTGTTTCTCTTTTTTCCAGAGCCTTCCAGAAGACCATTAGTATGACATCATTACATTGAACTCTTTATCAGTACTTTGTAGTTTGAATTGATGTGAATAGTAATAAAATCTATTTATTTTATAAAGATGCTAATTTTACTATCCTTCTCTTTCCGAAAAAAAAAAATCAGATGGAAGATCACGAGCGAAATTGTGAACATTAAATAAAGCTGTTGATTATTTTATCCCTAATATCATTCAACTGGTCCTTAATCTGGGGGAAAATGTCGAAATTCCTGGGGAGAAACTATTGAAATTTCCCCCTAGATTGTCGTCCGGCAGAGTCGTTCGCTATCGGGTTAGCTGATTCCCTGACGTCACAGGGCATTAATTTGAAAATCTACACACTCTTCTATCCTATTTTAAGCCACCTTCTGCCGGGGAAACTGTAGTGTTGTTTTGTGAAGGATATGTACACACAGATGGCTCTACATGTGCTTAGCCATCAGAGTGTTAATTAGTAGGATTTCAGGATTTTTTTCAAATGCTGTTAACATCGATATTATCATTATTGACATTATCATTATTACTGTAGTTAACAATACTAAAAGCAAAATAAAATAAGATTAAATATTTCCGGAAATTAAGGACACAGGTCAGACATATATTGTGAAAGTGGAAATTTTTAAGTGAATAAATTTTGTCAATTATCAGATTCTTTACGTCCTACTTTGCTGTTAATCTGATATGAGATTATTCTGACAGGATAAAGTAATGTATTTTATTGTTCGTTGATTTACTTTTCTTACTAATCCGTGATTGGACACTTTTTCCACTTGCGGCAATGTTTTTTTTTCTCTTATGCTTGGTATATCATGCATGGTGCATGGGTGTACCAATGGATTTAAAAGGA
>NC_051392.1:5235960-5245960 GCF_015228065.2 Penaeus monodon | reverse complement strand
TTTGGCTGGGTGTCCTAGACGCCAACAATTTTGGCACTGACGTGGAGGAGGTTGGTATGGACGAACAGGGAGGGATTCTCCTCCTATATAGACGTTATAGGGAAGGTCATGTCTACGGAAGGTAATTTTGGCTATGTTAGTGGGGTTCTTTCGATTACCTCTGGGGGGAATGGAGTAGCATTGTACTGACGTTGCATCATAGTCTGTGAGACAGGCAAGTAGGTCTTCTCCACAATCTGACCAATCTTTGTCATAGATTGGGCAATTTGCTGGGGAGATTGAAACTGTTCCGGTGCAACTATTAAGGGTTGGATGGGGTTCTGCAAGGATGGGGTTACCATATGTCTGTTAGTTTTGTTAATGCTATAGCTTGGTTTTCGGATGTTACTGTGACAAGGACGGGAGCGGTCGGGTCGGCTACGGAAAGAGACTTTACCTACTTGTTTTTTGGAGACATTGTTGGAAGAGAAGGTGTGTCAGAGTAGGGAGCTGTGGGAGGGATCACGAAAAATCGGTCCCATTTGGCTGCGCTGAAGAGGGTATTCAATATTGTTGTAGTGATAGGGGTAGTCGAAGGGCGGTGCGTGACGATGGAGTAGTGTTGAGGGAGGTAGTGTTATGGGAGGTGGGCAATAAGGCTGTAAGGTATTAATAAGGGAGGATGGGGTGGTTGATGTTGGAGGTTGTGGGGGTAGAGGTGATGAAGTTGAGCGTGCTGGGAGAGTGGAAATGTTCCTTAAGGATTGGTTGTTGGCTACTGTACTAGTAGGCATTGATGAGGGGGTAGTTGTTGCAGTGTTCGGAGCCGTGGTCAAAGGAGAGCCTGGGGTCAGGAATCGATGAGTTTTACATCTCTGGGGCTATTTGATAAAGGGCAAGCCTCATTGCCCCTAATAGTGGAGATAAGTTTTCATTATTGGCCATGGTAAGCCTGGATTATGTTGGGGATAAAAACAGTCCACCCCTCAGGGTCCCCTTGAGGGGTAAGGGCTAGATAACTAAATCAGGGGAATACCGTGCCCATGGCTCCCTCATGTATACATATATATATGTATACATATATATATGTATACATATATATATGTATACATATATATATGTATACATATATATATGTATACATATATAATATACATATATATATGTATACATATATATATGTATACATATATATATGTATACATATGTATACATATGTATACATATATATACATATATATACATATATATACATATATATACATATATATACATATATATACATATATATACATATATATACAAATCATATATATATATATATATATATATATATATATATATATATATATATACATATATATATGGTGTGTGTGAGAGAGAGAGAGGTAATAGAATGGTAAATGTTCTTAGTAGGAAAGAATGCAAGTAGATTTTTTTTTTTTTTTAAATAAAATTAGAGCCTTTTGTAGTCACTCGTTTGTGTTTCTTTACATACAGGCTCCTTTCTAAAATCCATTGTATCCCTAAAATATCGTGTAATATACCTTTTTCAATCTTTGCATTAAGTTACATACTAAATTACAGATTGTAGAACGAGGGCACATACCCTATACCTATTAAAGGGAATATTTTGTAAAATATATATATCATAATTCACCAAATTTTTTTTCTTAGAAGATTTCCAGCTTATAAAAAGAGTCTTCATTATTTCTTTAAAATTCTATTGTTCGTACTCCTTTGGGTAACATTCAACTGCACTTCAGGCTAATGTGGGTGGGCCTTCGGTGTATTCAGCTTGGCGTTTATACACTGAATAACTAATTAAACTGAGCCTTTTGTCTGATACGTCACGCCTCTTGCAACATGCTTTTCTCTTTAGCATGGGGCTTTTTGCTTTTCTCTTTAGTATTACTTCTAAAGATTTTTTTTTTCTTACAAGAGACCTTGTTATCAACACTGATTCAATTACTTCTAAGGAAGAACTCTTTCTTACTTTTGTTTTGATCCTTGGTGCATTACGAACAATATTCTTTTCACAAAAGTATTGCTCAATCAAAGTCACTTTGAATTACACCATCTGTTTCCAGCCTACGTGAGAAGAGGGTTACCGTACTAAAGTTGCTACATACTTATTAATAACATTAGCAATGCCATCAGCAAGATTAACAGTTGTTGAAAAACTAGAGGAAAAACTTGAGCAACTGATTCAGAAACACCAGAGTTAACCCTTCCGCTACGACAAACATTATACACACACACACACACACACACACACACACACATATATATATATATATATATATATATATATATAATTATATATATATATATATATATATATATATATATATATATCGGTAACTCAAAGTCTCATGAGTTCAAATAAGCATTGGGGAGAGAAGTAGACGTTACTCTTTGATCTGTAATGAAGTTGCAATATTAAAATACGTGGGTACTGACATTATACATATAAATCAGTAGCTCAAAGTCGCATGAGTTTAAATACGCACTGGGTGGGAAGTAGACATTAGTGTGATTTATAATACTTGAGTTCTGACACTCATTTCTAAAACGTAAATGCTTTATGACGAAAAATACTGAGTGATAGTAACATTAGCGGACTTAATGATTAAAAAAAAATACTTGCTAGCTTTCTGCTCACGATCAGCATGTCCAAGAGAGAAACACTTTTTTTTCTTCTTTTCCGAACAGCAGCATACTTATATGTCTATATGTCTTGATAGTTCCCAAATCGTGTCCTTTGCTTTACCTTTTAGTGCTTTTAAAAGTGATGCTGCTGTAAAGAGCAGCTTCTGCCGTATATTTTCATTCCAGAGTTTCGCTTGATTATGTTTATTGGCGCGTGTGACAAGAAGATAGATAAATGAAAAATGAAAAATTAAATGATCACGTATTTGACATTAGATTTCACAACGAACTCAGAAAAATTTTACTTGGTTTTCTCTCTTTTTTTTCAAGCTCATGTTGCTCTTATCACTTGTAATTTGTATCCTTTGCACAGTTTGCAGTTGCAACATTGCAACATGCCGGTTGGCAGTAGTATACAATTTGCATAAATTGTTAACAAGGTCTAACGTAATCATTGGAATATCATTATTTTTTTTTCTCGTTGTAATTTGATATTTATGAAAAATTATTGTATGACGTCATATTGTTTTAGTTTCTTTTGGTTAATTATTTCTTAACTGCATTTTTTCATATATAACATTAAAAAAAGAAAATTGATATCTTTCTTATACTCTTAATAATATTAACTATTAAGTCACGTTCTCGAAGAGAGGAATTTCTTACTTTTCAAATAAAAGTAAAGAAAGAAAGAAAAGAAAAGAAAAAGAAAGAAGAAAAAAAAATATATACACATATATAATTACCAGAATTTAAGATCCGATTAAACCTGTTTTATCTTCCTTAAGGCATTGAACTTATTACATGATTATAAAAAAAAAGTGTATCTGTGGAAGATTCATTATGCAAATTCATTATGGAAATCTGGGATTGATAAGTGATTATCATCTCGGGACAATAATGCAATAAAGTGAGTTATTTGAGAATTTTAGATTACTGTTGCAAGATGTGGTAATAGGTGTCATTTGTAGTAATCTAGGGAAAGAGGGAAATTTTCATCGTTTATATATATAAATATATATATATATATATATATATATATATATATATATATATATATATATATATATATATATATATATATATATATATATAATATATATATATATATATATATATATAATATATATAAACGATAAAAAATTTTCCTCTTTCCCTAGATTACTACAAATGACACCTATTACCACATCTTGCAACAGTAATCTAAAATTCTCAAATAACTCACTTTATTGCATTATTGCCCCGAGATGATAATCACTTATCATCCCAGATTTCCATAATGAATTTGCATAATGAATCTTCCACAGATACAATTTTTTTTTTATAATCATGTAATAAGTTCAATGCCTTAAGGAAGATAAAACAGGTTTAATCGGATCTTTAAATTCTGGTAATTATATATGTGTATATTTTTTTTTTCTTTTCTTTCTTTCTTTAGTTTTATTTGAAAAGTAAGAAAATTTCTGTCTTTTAGAACGTGACTTTATAGTTAATATTATTAAGAGTATAAGAAAGATATTAATTTTCTTTTTTTTAATGTTATATATGAAAAATGCAGTTAAGAAATAATTAATAAAAAGAAACTAAAACAATATGACGTCTAACAAATCATTTTTTCATAAGTATAAAAATTACAACGAGAAAAAAAAAAATAATGATATTCCAATGATTACGTTAGACCTTGTTAACAATTTATGCAAATTGTATACTACTGCCAACCAGCATGTTGCAATGTTGCAACTGCAAACTGTGCAAAGGATACAATTACCAGTGATAAGAGCAACATGAGCTTGAAAAAAAGAGAGAGAAAACCAAGTAAAATTTTTCTGAACTTGTTGTGAAATCTAATGTCAAATACGTGATCATTTAATTTTTCATTTATCTATTTTCTTGTCACACGCGCCAATAAACATAATCAAGCGAAACTCTGGAATGAAAATATACGGCAGAAGCTGCTCTTTACAGCAGCATCACTTTTAAAAGCACTAAAAGGTAAAGCAAAGGACACGATTTGGGAACTATCAAGACATATAGACATATAAGTATGCTGCTGTTCGGAAAAGAAGAAAGAAAAAAAAAGTGTTTCTCTCTTGGACATGCTGATCGTGAGCAGAAAGCTAGCAAGTATTTTTTTTTAATCATTAAGTCCGCTAATGTTACTATCACTCAGTATTTCTCGTCATAAAGCATTTACGTTTTAGAAATGAGTGTCAGAACTCAAGTATTATAAATCACACTAATGTCTACTTCCCTCCCAGTGCGTATTTAAACTCATGCGACTTTGAGCTACCGATTTATATGTATAATGTCAGTACCCACGTAATATTGCAACTTCATTACAGATCAAAACAGTAACGTCTACTTCTCTCCCAATGCTTATTTGAACTCATGAGACTTTGAGTTACCGATATATATATATATATATATATATATATATATATATAATATATATATATATATATATATATATATATATATATATATATATGTGTGTGTGTGTGTGTGTGTGTGTGTGTGTGTATAATGTTTGTCGTAGCGGAAGGGTTAACTCTGGTGTTTCTGAATCAGTTGCTCAAGTTTTTCCTCTAGTTTTTCAACAACTGTTAATCTTGCTGATGGCATTGCTAATGTTATTAATAAGTATGTAGCAACTTTAGTACGGTAACCCTCTTCTCACGTAGGCTGGAAACAGATGGTGTAATTCCAAGTGACTTTGATTGAGCAATACTTTTGTGAAAAGAATATTGTTCGTAATGCACCAAGGATCAAAACAAAAGTAAGAAAGAGTTCTTCCTTAGAAGTAATTGAATCAGTGTTGATAACAAGAAGGTCTC
Source organism: Penaeus monodon (assembly GCF_015228065.2). Classification (NCBI taxonomy): domain Eukaryota; kingdom Metazoa; phylum Arthropoda; class Malacostraca; order Decapoda; family Penaeidae; genus Penaeus; species Penaeus monodon. Next base: position 5,240,498 of record NC_051392.1, on the reverse strand, counting down.
TTGTAAGAAAAAAAAAATCTTTAGAAGTAATAAAAACAGTGTTAACAACAAGAAGCCCCCATGCTAAAGAGAAAAGCATGTTGCAAGAGGCGTGACGTATCAGACAAAAGGCTCAGTTTAATCAGTTATTCAGTGTATAAACGCCAAGCTGAATACACCGAAGGCCCACCCACACTAGCCTGAAGTACAGTTGAATGTTACCCAAAGGAGTACGAACAAATAGAATTTAAAAAAATAATGAAGGGCCTCTTTTTATAAGCTGGAAATCTTCTAAGAAAAAAATTGGTGAATTATGATATATATATTTTACAAAATATTCCCTTTAATAGGTATAGGGTATGTGCCCTCGTTCTATAATCTGTAATTTAGTATGTAACTTAATGCAAAGATTGAAAAAGGTATATTACACGATATTTTAGGGATACAATGGATTTTAGAAAGGAGCCTGTATGTAAAGAAACGCAAACGAGCGACTACAAAAGGCTCTAATTTTATTTAGAAAAAAAAAATCTACTTGCATTCTTTCCTACTAAGAAAATTTGCCATTCTATTACCCCTCTCTCTCTCTCACACACACCATATATATATATATATATGTATATATATGTATATATATGTATATATATGTATATATATGTATACAAAATGTATACATTTTGTATACATAAATATGTATACATATGTATACATATATATATGTATATATATGTACACATATGTATACCAAAATATATGTATTTCACATATATATGTATACATATATATATGTATACATATATATATGTATACATATATATATGTATACATATATATATGTATACATATATATTATGTATACATATAATGTATACATATATATTATGTATACATATATATTATGTATACATATATATTATGTATACATATAATATGTATACATGAGGAGCCATGGGCACTGTATTCCCTGATTTAGTATCTAGCCCTTACCCCTCAAGGGGACCCTGAGGGGTGGACTGTTTTTATCCCCAACATAATCCAGGCTTACCATGGCCAATAATGAAAACTTATCTCCACTATTAGGGGCAATGAGGCTTGCCCCTTTATCAAATAGCCCCAGAGATGTAAAACTCATCCGATTCCCTGACCCCAGGCTCTCCTTTGACCACGGCTCCGAACACTGCAACAACTACCCCCTCATCAATGCCTACTAGTACAGTAGCCAACAACCAATCCTTAAGGAACATTTCCACTCTCCCAGCACGCTCAACTTCATCACCTCTACCCCACAACCTCCAACATCAACCACCCCATCCTCCCTTATTAATACCTTACAGCCTTATTGCCCACCTCCCATAACACTACCTCCCTCAACACTACTCCATCGTCACGCACCCGCCCTTCGACTACCCCTATCACTACAACAATATTGAATACCCTCTTCAGCGCAGCCAAATGGGACCGATTTTTCGTGATCCTCCCACAGCTCCTACTCTGAAACACCCTTCTCTTCCAACAATGTCTCCAAAAACAAGTAGGTAAAGTCTCTTTCCGTAGCCGACCCGACCGCTCCCGTCTGTGTCACAGTAACATCCGAAAACCAAGCTATAGCATTAACAAAAACTAACAGACATATATGGTAACCCATCCTTGCAGAACCCATCCAACCCTTAATAGTTGCACCGGAAACAGTTTCAATCTCCCCAGCAAATTGCCCAATCTATGGACAAAGATTGGTCAGATTGTGGAGAAGACTACTTGCCTGTCTCACAGACTATGATGCAACGTCAGTACAATGCTACTCCATTCCCCCAGAGGTAATCGAAAGAAACCCACTAACATAGCCAAAATTACCTTCCGTAGACATGACCTTCCCTTTAACGTCTATATAGGAGGAGAATCCCTCCCTGTCGTCCATACAACCTCCTCACGTCAGTGCCAAAATTGTTGGCGTCTAGGACACCCAGCCAAACATTGCCGTTCCACAGCCAGATGCCCACTATGTGCCCAACCTGGCCATACCCGATCTAACTGCCCTGCACAATCACGCACATGTGCCAACTGTGGCGGCCCCATAATGTATTTATAGGGGCTGTCCCACCTACAAATTTGAGTCTGAGGTAGCAACTCTCAGATTCAAACTTGGACTCACACTACGTGAAGCCAGACAAGAAGCACGTCGACGTGGTTTCTCTCTTACTCCTTACTCCAGTAATACTGCTCATTCTACCAATTCTCCTAAACCCACCCCCCCTACATCTAAACCCCCTCTTCTACCTCCTACCTTCCCCAGTCAAAAATCTTTTGCCATCCTAAATCCAGACACTCCAATCTCTACTACAGATATCTCAATCACCACACAACCCCAACACCTTCCCCTCTCCCTCCTCGCACTACCCGTAACAGACAGAACAAACGTTCCACCCCCTCTTCCCTACCACACAATCACCTCCACCTTCCTTTACTCCTTTGCTTGAGACACCAGTCCTCTCTTCCCCCCCTCACAAGAAATCCTATATTCCCCAAAACTCCCAAACCAAATCAGAAGAAGAAAACATTGAGAATATTCAAGATTACCTAATGAAAACTGACACTCAACCTCCAAATCTTAAACTCCTGCTCCTTCCACACTCCAAGTAACTGCTGATATCCATCCTCCTCCTAACGATATCCCCCCTACACCCAATCCTCCACCCCCCTCCCAACACAGCCCATCCCCCCAACCCCAACCCCGCCCAACATTATCCCTCCCACCATCCCCTCTATCCCTTCCACTCCTCCTGGATACACACGTGAATCCCTTATGTCACAAGTATCCCCTTCCTCAGACCCTCCATCTCTAATACCCCTCCTAGTAGAACACCAACTCCCACACCTCTCCCATCTCAGACCTCTCAGTCCTTTTCCACCCTCTAGCTGCTTCCCCCCTCAAAATCAGTAAAGTATAACTATCCTTCATTGGAATATTCGCGGTTTCCGCTCCCACAGACCTGACCTTCGTCATATTCCTCTTATAGTCCATCTATGATGCCTTCAAGAGACCTTTAACAACATCCTCCAATACCAATCCCCAATTATCATTTTCATCCATACTATCAATCAGAAAAACACTTATGTCAACACCTCCCTTTCAAACCAATGTCACTTGCACAGTTATCCGTATCTTCCTTGTTCCTTATGTAATGTTCCCCTTTCAATCCACACATCCTATTATCGTGCCACGTTTTGAAACAACCCGTACCTCTGCTTCCCCCATCTATCCTCCCTTCACCGACCTCCCAACCTATCAGACATCCTTGTCAGAATCCCACACTTACTGCTCAACAACCTATTCTCTTTCCTCAAACGTATACATATCTTATCTAATCTAACTCCTTACCACACCCGACCTAACCCTTTCACTCACCAATTCCTTGCCCAGCTTAGACAACTAATCACTAACTCAACCACCCTTCCCAAACATTAACTATAGTGCTACATGACCTTAGATGTCTAGCAATTTCTCTTGCTTTAACCATTAACCATTAACACATATATATATGTATACATATATATATATGTATATATATATATATATATATATATATATATATATATAATATTATATATATGTATATATATATATATATATATATGTATATATATATATATGTATATATATATATATGTATATATATATATGTATATAGATATATATGTATATATATATATGTATATATATATTGTATATATATATATATATATATGTATATGTATATATATATATATATATGTATATATATATATAATATATATATATATATGTATATATATATATATATGTGTGTGTGTGTGTGTGTGTGTGTGTGTGTGTGTGTGTGTGTGTGAGTGTGTGTTTGAGTTGGAGGATGACAGAAATGTCAAATCAGGGGATGTGTAATTTAGAATTACGTTGTTGTTTTTTAAGATTAAGAGAGAAAGAGATACCTGGCAATCTAAGTGGGAATGTTGCCAACACTTGAATATCTCAAAATTCAAAAAAGGAATGAAAAAGATTTAGACTTTTAGACTTTAAGTTATAACAATATTTATACCCACAATGTATTAAATTGGTCTCTCTACCTATGTATCTATCTGTGTGTCTATTTCTTCTTTTCTAATTATCTATTCAGTGGCTACGACTGATGTGAAGATCCCTCCACCCCCCCTTACTAACATCGAAATTCAAAAGGAGAGGGAGGGCGGGCGAGAGGCATCGTAAGAAATACCAGAGTTTATGTGAGTGTGTATATATACGTGTTTTTTTTAGACACTGAATTACATTATAAACCCGCTTAGAAGCTTACTGTACCCTCCCACCACCCCCCACAACCACCAATAGATTTACATCTTTCTACCTATCTTACGCATCTATCTACTTATGTATCTAATTTTGTGTCTACCCCCTCTGCCCATGGTAATGTACTTAGGTAACTACACGGTCTTTTGAGTGTATATAACATTTACGTAACTCCGTGGAGTTGTTTACGTTCCTGTTAATATATTACAGAATATAGCACTGCCTACTTCACTCAAGGTGTTTG